>NW_025336087.1:10022009-10220000 GCF_004798865.1 Varanus komodoensis | reverse complement strand
CTAATTCCTTAAATCTATTTGTCACCTCTACTGTATATTCATCAGGGATATGATTTAGGTCATACCTGAGTGGCCTAGTGCTTTTCCCTACTTTGTTCAACTTAAGCCTAAATTTTGCAACCAGAGGCTCATGATCTGAGCCACAGTCGGCTCCTGGGCTAGTTTTTACTGACTGTATAGAGCTTCTCCATCTTTGGCTGCAGAGCACATAGTCAGTCTGATTTCTGTGTTGACTGTCTGGTGATGTCCATGTGTAGAGTCGTCTCTTGGGTTGTTGGAAAAGAGTGTTTGCTATGACCATCATATTCTCTTGACAAAATTCTACCAGCCTGCACCCTGCTTCATTTTGTACTCCAAGGCCAAACTTGCCTGTTATTCCAATTATCTTTTGGCTTCCTACTTTAACATTCCAATCCCCCATGATGATAAGGACATCATTTTTTGGAGTTAATTCTAGAAGGTGCTGTAGGCCTTCATAGAACTGGTCAACTTCAGCCTCTTCAGCACCAGTGGTTGGGGCATAGACTTGGACTATTGTAATGTTGAATGGTTTGCCTTGGATTCGAACTGAGATCATTCTGTCATTTTGGAGATTGTATCCCAATACTGCTTTTCCTATTCTTTTATTGACTATGAAGGCTACTCCATTTCTTCTGAGGGATTCTTGCCCACAGTAGTATACCTGATGGTCATCTGTATTAAATTCACCCATTCCTGTCCATTTTAGTTCACTGATTCCTAAGATGTCGATGTTCAGTCTTGTCATCTCTTGTTTGACCACATCCAGCTTGCCTTGATTCATGGATCTTACATTCCAGGTTCCTATGGAGTATAGATCTTTGCAGCATCGGACTCTCCTTTCACCACCAGATACATCAGCAACTGAGTGTCCTTTCGGCTTTGACCCAATCGCTTCATTCTTTCTGGTGCTACTAGTACTAGCCCTCTGCTCTTCCCCAGTAGCATATTGGACACCTTCCGACCTGAGGGGCTCATCTTCCGGCGTCCTCTCTTTTTGCCTTTTGGTACTGTCCATGGGGTTTTCATGGCAAAGATACTGGAGTGGGTTGCCTTTTCCTTCTCCAGTGGATCACGTTTTGTCAGAGCTCTCTGCTATGACCTGACCGTCTTGGGTGCCCCTGCATGGCATAGCTCATAGCTTCATTGAGCTACGCAAGCCCCTTCGCCATGGCAAGGCAGTGATCCATGAAGGAGGCTTGATCTCTAGCCTGTGGCTTATTCCTTTTCTCAAAGAAATTGCTCTCAGTGCTGGTGATCTGATTTTTGACTTTCTGACCATGGCACAGTTATAGTCTAACCTGTTAGTTTAATTCAGGGACCTTTTGGGTTGGGAGGCACAGTGGCATTTTGAGAGAGTGTTTTGGGCACTGTGACATAACGTACGTCACATGCACCTGGACTGCTGCATGCATGCACAGAATGGCTTCAGCAGTGTGCTTTCTGTGAGCATGCTCACATCATAGTCATTTCACAGAATGCACACCTGTGAGACTAAAAGAAATGTGCCCAAGAACCTAAATATAAGGCAGAGATGTGACCTTGCTCTGAAACAAAATCATTATTTTTCAGCACAAACAAAGATGGTGCTAGAAGACAGCATTGTGTGTGGTAGCAGGCTTGCCATCTTCCCAGTTAAAAATGGCTTAAAAAAATACGAAACAGAAAAAAAAAAATCAGGAGGGAGTTCAAGCTTGGCGAACATGAAGAAGAGTATCTTTTGGCACAATGCAGCTTAAGGGCTGGAGACTCCAGGGTTAATCCTGTGTGGGAGCGTGACAGCACATGGATGGCATTGGTTGGTGGCAATGGTCAAGCTGGCACATCTAATAGCTCTACATAATCTTAAACCAGGAGTAGGCTACCTGATGCCCTCCAGATATTTTGAACTACAACTCCCATAATCGTGGACCATTGGCCATGTTGACTGGGAGTTTTGCCCCAGACCTGTGGTAGGCCGGGTTTGCTTCTTCCTGATCTAAGATGCAGAGGGTACCAGGTTGTGGTCATTCCCCTCCACTAGATGAGTGCTTATAGCAAGAGCTAGAGCTCCCAGAAATGGAGAGCAGCCCAGATCAGCCATTGTCGCCAGGCCAAGACAGGTCTGGGTCCTCAGGGAAGATGGCCAAAGGCCCACTCCTGTTTGGAGGAGAGGACTCTGCCTCTAGGGGGAAGACTGAGCAGCTGCATGGACTTTCTGGAGCACAGTCACTTCAAGCAGCAGGCCAATAGGGCTCCCCTAAGAAGGGCTTGCAAACAAGGACTCCTCAGCAGAAGGCAGCTCCACATTGGTGGGACTTTGGCCAGAGAGCTTTAATGCACTAAAGCTGAGCTCTGGGTGGGGCTTAGCAGGCTCTGGTGATAAAAGCCTTTAGTGTCTGCCTAGCCAGTACTAGAAGAACTCTTTTGTTCTAGTGTTGTGCTCTGGACCTTGCCCAAAGATTGAAACAGCATGTTCCTGATCCTTGCAGACCAGGAACCGCATGTTCCTGATCCTTGCAGACCAGGAACCGCATGTTCCTGATCCTTGCAGTCTGCTTCTGGACTGTGTAGGGCATCTGATTATTGAAGTGTGTTTTGACCTTTGCCTGCTACCTGGACCACTCCTGCCTTACCCTGATCTGCCATGGGTTGAACCGTTGCGCCTGTGCATTTGCCTGTTTTGTTACCTTGCTTTTAGGATAGCCGCTTAGAATCTGTCTCAGCCAAAGTAGGACAATGGAGCAGGTTTTCTATAGGGTCTGCCTCTGGACCCGCCAACCTTTGTTGATATGGCAAGCTCCACTGATGCATGGAAGGATTTTGCAGGTGCATGGAATCCTCCAGTGCCCACACTTCTCAGAGGCACCAGCTGCCACTACTCTAACTTACTTATACATGGAAATTCGAACTTATTTACCCTTGGAATATACAGTGAACAACAGCCAAGGACTTTCCTATCTCTTTCTTTTCCGTGGCTGACTTTTTCCTCATGTAGCCAAACTAGCTTGGCCTCTTGCATTTCAGTGGCAGCTGCTTTCAATTTCTTTTCCAATTCTTCACAGACAGTAGCATGACTTTGGTTTTTGTTGTTGAACCTGTGGTTAAGAAGGACCCCCCTCCAAAAAAAACACCCCCCTGCCAGAGTGCTGTCAGGCAATTCACCTTTGGTTAATGATGACCTAGTGTAGGTCATAATCCACCAGTCCATTTACTGTATTCAAATACTGTCTTTTAACAAAACCCACCAAATTCATTTATTGTGTGGCTTACAGTAGTTGTGCAGCAATGGTGTATAACATGAATTTTGGTAACTGAAGCTTGTCCGCATTGTGCTGCAGCATGTGGAAAGGCTGCCCCTTTTCTGCACAGCCATTGAGGCTTTTTTCCATCTGAACCTGCATAGGACTGCATCCTTGGGAACTTCTGGGGAGGCTTAAATGCTCTTGGCTGCAATTCTATGCTCATTTGCCTGTTAGTAAACCTCAATGAGCTCATTGGAATGTTCTTCTGAATGGACATGTTTTAGGATTCTACAACTACAGCATTAAGTTAAAAGAATGTAGTTCTTTGGGCTGTTTGAACTTCTGAATTGAACCCATGGCATGGTCTGTCTACACCTTTGTGGGCTTTTACACAAGCTATATTTAAGCTTTTATATAGCATGATATCTACTTTCAGCTTTGTTACCCCATGAGATCTAAGCTCTTACACAAAGAACTGTCCCTTTCCTGCATTTCTGCTACATAACCTCTAGGTGGAGCTGTGTGATAGAGGAATAGTTCAAATTTGCAAGGAGAAATGGCAGAGTTTCCCGTTTTCTAATGTAAGACCTCATTTTCCCCTGTTCTTAAACCAGGAAACTTCTGGAAAAAAGAAGTGGAATTGGAGGATTTATGACATCATCTAATGAGGTCATCAAGAACTGTGACTGTTAATGCACAATAAATGCCTTCTGTAGAAAAGCTTGCATAGGAGAGGCTAGCAAAATGGCACAGGAAAACAATATTGAACTTCATTTTGTGGCTCAACATTCTCAGTCTCTTTCACGTGATCTTTCTGCTCGACAGGATGCCTTTTATCAATGTACTGATGCATTTGTTCTACACAGCCTTTATGAATTTCATTTTCTCACACTTGCTCTCCATATGGAAGCTCCACTTTCAAACTATGGGAATTTTTCTAGAGAAAATTCATCTTAGTCCAGTGGAATTACTGTTTGATGAAGAATTTATCCCATCTACAGATTTGGATAGAGTATGTCAGTTGAACTATGGCTTGGAATAAGCAATAGCAAAGAACAGCCACCCCCAGTCTGAAGTCTGGCTGGGAGCTTATGGCAGCTGAAATGCAGGATGGGGAAGAAATGCACTGTGAGGACAACAAAGCATAGGAGCACCAATGCGGTGGGCAAAGAAGAGCGTCTTCCTGGCTGCTGTGTGGAAAGGCAAATGAATGCCCAGGAGGCTTCAGCATTGGTCTTCCAATAAATGTGGGTGATGTGAAATTCAGGTCAGGCCAAAGAGAGTGTGCCTTTGCTTAGCGTACATTTGAAGTATGAAACTTGCTACAGCAAGCTATTGTGATGGGCTCTACTTCACATACAGTGGTACCTTGGCTCACGAACTTAATCCGTTACGGGACTCTGGTCGTGACCCAAATTGGTCATGAGCCAAGTTAAATTTCCCCATAAGGTTCAATGTAAATAAGGTTAATCCATTCTGTAACTATTTTTTTTAATCAGAAAAATGTGAAGCAAAGTGACAAAGAACAACAAAGATCGCAACCATCTCCCCCTATCCCGAGCACAAGCGTGGCCATCTCCCCACCTCCCCAGCACGACTGCAATCGCGCCTGTCATTCCTGCATGCACCCGTCATCCCGGCGCGCTTGGGGGAGATGGCCAAGATCATGGTTGCGCTCATGCAGGAAAGACGGGTGCAATCTTGGCCATCTTCCCCCCGCCCCAGCACGATCGTGGCCATCTCCCCACTCGGGGGTGGGGTGGGGAGACGGCCGCAATCACGGTTGCCGCCCAGTGCAGAGTTTGTGATCTGAGTCAAAATGTTTATGAAATTGTTGTTTGCGACCCGATTTGGTCGTGAACTGAGGGGTTTGTGAGCAGAGCTACCACAGTAGTTTTGAAAGAAGGTTAGGCAAATGGAAGACACAGCTAGTTGACACTGCTAGATTACACAGCTCTATGCTGTGTATAGTTGAACCTCAAGCTGGTAGGATGAATCTGACCTGCCTAGGGTCTCGATCCAGCCCTGTGGGGTTCACTGGATAGCCATGCCTACTTTCCCTCCATCCCCCTGATTCCCAGCTTTTGTTTTTCTCTCCCTAAGGCAGTCTTCCTTAAATCATCTCCCTCAACCACACAACAGACACAGCACTGGCATCCTACAGGAGAAGATACTACTGAAGACAACTTTGCCTCCAAGCTCATTCCAGCATTTGGTCACCCTACCATGACCTATATTCATGATATGAAACAGGAACTTTGAATATATGTGTGTGTATGAGTGTGTGTGCATGTACACAAACGCACACGTTATTAGTAATACGCTCAAGGTCAGTTTAATACGTTGTTGCTGTGTAATTTTGTTTTCGTTTTGGCATTTTGGCCCTGTTTGCTGTTGGAATGCAGGTTTCAAGAGCTTCCCTGAAATTGGATTAAGCCCCAGAGCTGGCCCAGGCTTGATGCCCCAGCATGTGTTTGAATGCTGACTGGAGAGGTGAGGTGGATGTGCTGGGGAGCCACAGCAGGAAAGAACTAGGGCGTTCCTTGACTGCTTGTGTACTTTGCGGAGGCACCTGGCAGGTGGCTGCCATGAGAAACGAAGGACTAGGGAGGCCTTAACCTGATCCGGCCAGGCTCATCTTCCTTTTCTCTTCCCAGTTGGCTTTCCTGTCTCAGCTACTTTTTCCTCTGGAGACATGTCTTTCACTCTAACTTGGTTTTCAGATCTGGCATTCCATTTTCCTTGCATATTATATTTATTAGTAACATTAATTGTAATTGCCAACTTCATGGCCTGCCCTGTTACTATGCTATCTTCATGTGCATTTGTAAAAATGTAAAGATGACCAGAAGAAAAATGATGCTAAAAATGATGTGAGTATGAAAGAACTGGATTGGCAGTGTATAATAAATCATTCCTGAGGAGAATTGCCGAGCCCCACGTGTAATGAAATATTTTAGCATGACTTCATTTTTGTCACATCTGCCAGTGTCCTGCATTTTAGTACCATGGCTTTAGGAGTTTGCTGTTTCAAACAGCAACAAAAATAGATGGAAGGACAATATTTTGCATTTAAGAAATGTTTATTTAGAAGAGAAAAAACTCAGAAGAGAGCACCAAAGAATTCCAAGGGAACCTTTCCCCTTTCCCAACCCATGTGTAACAATAGCACCTTGATGCCATCAGTAAAATATTGATCTGAACGATATTTCTATAGCCATATAAAATAATTTTTGTCAAAACACCAGTTCTCCAGCTTGACTGTGATCATTTTGGGGATTAACTGTTGCAGACAGATTTTCAAAAGGATATAAACTCAGTCCCACTGACTTTTTTATACATCTTTTACTCTAGGCCAGGTCTTTAAAAATGTCTTTTTTACTGTCTTTTAATGTTTCTTTTGTTATTTTAAAATAATTTTAATTCTTAATATATTTATCTATTGTATTTTATTGTTTGTATCCTTTGTTGTAAACTGCCCAGATAGCTTGGGCTACAGGCAGTGCAGGAATGAAACACACAAATGCACACACATCCTTTTTATGTGATAGATTTCAGCTACACCCAGGTATGCTAAGTCCCTCTTGGTAAGTCCAACATCAAGTGGTTTTGATTGTTGGGAATTTGCTAAATATGTAATTAAGAATTAAGATTGCTTTTTCTCCCCTCTGGCAATCCCCTTTCCTCTTGTGTTACGTCCTTTAGATTGTAAGGTTGAGGGTGGGGGCTGCCCTATTATTAATCTTTGGAAGTGGCTTTGAAAGCATTTTGGGCCAAACAAAGGACACCATGCCTTACACAAATACATGAACGGTGTTCGAGTGATTTTTCAAGGTATTTGAGGGTTTTGTTTATGGAAGGAAAAGGGATTTCTCTTTTCTTGGCAGAGGATCCTACTAGACCTTTGTATAATTTTCTCTTCCCTAGAACCTCAGTATATCTGGAGAGGATTTTGGTAGCACTACTGGAGCAAGATGTTTTGCTGCCCGAGGTAATGAACTAGATAGCATCCCTCTTTCATTCCACGTGCAGAAGGAAACAAGAACTGGCAGACAATGCGGGAACCAGATTTTTGGGGGCCCTTGGAGCTGATGTTCAATGAGGCCTCTTCCTCAGTGCATTTACCTTCAACCTTCCACGGTCACCAACTGTTCCTGCTCCTCATCCTCTTTCTCATCATGGATACTGCTTGCTTGTTTGACAGGCGGAGAATTTGCAGGCAGTGGCATGTGCTTCCCCACTTCCTCATCACCCCCTCCTCATCATCCCAGAAGGAGAGGCAGGTAGGCAAACAGCTTGTGAAGGAGCAGCAAGTACAGTGGGATCATGTCAGTGGGCCTTGAGTGTGGGCTGGGCCCTTGGCAAGCGTCTCTCATGCCCACCTTTGTCCCTGGCCCTGCTGGGACCTGTGCCTAACTCACGTACTGGTGATAGAAGAGTGTCCTGCCCCAGACCTTAGGGCATTAGGGCGGCTGTTTGCCAAAACTTTGTAGCTTCTTCCCTTGGTCCCCAATGTCTTCCACTTGGCGCAATGCCCTCATTCTGTCCAATGGGAGGGCCCACTCTTTCTGGTGCACTGATTAGGGATAAGTTTGGGACTTCTCAAAGCATCAGGGCTGGGTAAAGAGAACTTAGTAAAATCAATAGAGTGGTGCTTACCCTCTCTCACCTGAGCAGTGCCTTGCTCAGGGCCATGAGGGTAAAGAGAAGATCAGTCATCACAGGACAAATGCCTTCAGTAATGCCAGCAAATCAAAACGTGAATGAGCTATACACACTTAAAACACTTTTAGAGGTTTTTTTTTTGTTGTTGTTTCCAGGGGACCTGCTTCTTTTATTTGCTGTTGTGTAATAATTAATCTGATTTCTTGATGTTCATTTCTACATTGATTACAGTGGAGACACAGCCCCTCTTTTACCTATGGCATCTTCTATACAAATGACATGACATTTTCAGGTATTGTAGTATTGCCTGAAGGCATCGGACTTGTTTGGTTCCAGACATATGAATTTATTTACTAAGTAATTTATAAACTGCTGTATATTGGGGGATATTGCATGCAAAACACAAAGATTACAGTGCAAAACAAATGGATAATAAAGCAAAGGCTGGAATTGATTTATCAGTCAGGAATTGCTTGCTTGAAAACCAATTCTGAAGGAAAGCCTTCAGGAAATACCGAGAAGAAAGTAGTGTGTACCCAGTCCCTGGGTTAAGAATGAGTTCCATTCCTGAGATCCTCCTTAAGGCAACTTTGTAAGTCAGATCATGCATATAAAAAGCAAATAAAACACTTAAGAAATACTTCCATATACAATAAAACATCTTAAACACAATACAGCATTAGGCTGATGCAGTTTTAAATCCCCAGTTAGACATCACGCTCGCAGTGCCATTTTCACATGCGGCCCTCTCAGTCTACCCTACCTCACAGGGTTGTTGTGAGGACATCAGTGCAAAGCAGGGTAAGGAGAAACATATACACCACCTGAGTTTCTGGAAAGTAGGGTGGGATAAAAATAAATAGTAAAGGTTTTATTATTGGAGTGCATTTTCTGGTAAGGTTAAGCACATAGATAGCAACAGGAAAATGAAGGTCATACCTAGCCCTCCATCAGTGAAATCAGTGGCACTTAACTCCAGCAGGATTGCGGCCAACTCTCTTTTGCACTTGCAAACAGTTTATGTAAACTTTCTGTCATTCATTCTCTGCTGCACATAAATCATCTGATGGCGGTGGGGCTTTTCAGAAGCAGTGGTTTCCATTTATTTACTGAGGGCTTCAGTGGAGGGATGGATGCTAATGTTTACATGCATCCAGCTCATTCATCCTGCAAGATTTATGAAGGTGGCAGTTAACAGTGATGCTTTATAGCAGGTAAAAACACAATCTAAAAATAGGCTCTTTTAAAAAGTTCTATCTTGCCCACAGGAAAGAGCATGGGTTGTCAAAGTGAAGTCACAGTTTGTTTGACTTCTCTCTTTGTTAATCAAATATCATGCAGATAACCTTTCCCTTAATGTAATTGCCTCTTTTACCAGAAGTTTCCTATATTTGCACAGTAATAGGAATATTTCTGGGACATAAGCAACATTGCTTGCTACTTCCCATCTTTCACAGGCAGGTACAGAACATTAGACCTTGTTTGGCATTCAAAGCAAGATCTATAGAAGAGGTCAGCTTGTTGAAAGGAGATGATGGAAACTACTGTAGTTCTGATGTACACAATTTCATGGCCCTTAGACAGTCTCTGAGAGGCCACAGGATACTTCGGGTTCCTAAATCCAAGACTGAAGTCCTCTCCCTTGCAGCCAGCATGAAAACCATTGTAAAAGTCTAAAATATTTGGAGAAAGATGCTTAGTACTGCTGTATATAGAGATGGTCTTAGTACTGCTGTATATAGTGAGTTCTCTGATTAATGGAATGCTTCTGTTCTATTAAGACAATACTTTGGTTGGCTTTAATTTGTAATTTCAGAATTTGGGAGAAAACAAATATTTAATTTGATAACTTTTTGGGACTGAGGAAAAGAGAACGAGCTTTTGAAGTTCCCCATACAATCATATATTGCATACGTATTTCTGTATTCTTGTTTTGCAGTGCAGAAACCACAGATCATACAATGCGGTTCTTATCTCATGCAAAACACATGTTGAATTGAGTGTGGTTTTATATTGTTACAGGTTGATTCCGAGTAGTGGCAGCAATGTTATTACGGACGGGTGGCATGATTCCTCCCCTCTCCTCCCATACCTGTACCCTAATGTTTTAAATTTTCTCATAACAGACTTTTTGAAGGGCTAGAATTCCCTTTATGTAAATCTCCAGTACAAGAGTGTTCATCTTGCCATGTTTATCCCTGCCCCCCTTTCATAACATGTATTATAGCACTGTACTTCGTGCATCATTTCCTTGTCATTTCGCAAATATTTTAAAAATTGTCTTGTGGAACCCCTTTACTTACAGTGCTGTGACTGAGTCTTAGAAACGTCTTAACTCTGTGTCTGATACCTGATATGTTCCAAGCATGGCTGGTTGAATTCACCACTGTTCCAGAGCTAGCATAAACCAATGCCAGCCCAATGTCATATAGTGCTTGCAATATCAAGGAAAAAAGTGAAATTTACTCCCAGATTTCAGTGATGGCTGCAATTTAGCACAGAATCAACACTTTCCTCCTTTAATGAGCAGGCACTAAGGGCATTGCTCTAGCACTAGTTGATGCTAGCACATCATTAGTACTAGCACTATGACAGTACTGGATACTCCTCTTTGTGCTTTGGTTTTTATTTCCTACTGTTTCCAAATCCAGTTTTAAGTAAGGCCATTAAGGCTGCAGTCCTGTGTCTACTTTCCTGAGAATAAACCCCAGTGTAGTAACACATAGGATTGCATTGTAAGGAAGAAAATACCATAGCAAACATGCTTCTGAGTATACACTGATACCACACAAGCCTTTTACAAAGAAACACACAAAGTATATATAACATGGATGTATATATGGATACAACAAAAAAAGCTTCTTCAAATATGTCCAAAGATAGATGAAAGAGAAGGGAGTCAATTACTCACTGTAGATGGAACAATGTTAGCAGATGACAAAAGGCAGAAGTGCTCAACTCCTACTTTGGCTCAACCTTCTCCCAAAAGAACTACCACCTTCCTGACAAAGATGTAGGTGTAGTACAAGCTGAATGGACAGGATGGCAGCTCAAGATTGACAGGATCTTCTAATTGGGCTATATGGGTTCATATTTTCAGGGCCTGATGAGCTTCATCTCAGAGTCATAAAAAAGCTAGTGGAAGAACTCTCAGAACCACTATATATCATCTTTGAGAATTCATGGGAGACAGGAGAAGTGCCGGCTGACTGGAGAAAGGCTAATGTCTCAATCTTCAAGGGAGGAAAAGAAGAACCTGGGAACTATAGACTGATTAGTAAGTCTGACATCAATCCCTGGAAAATTTCTAGAGCAAATTATAAAACAGTCTGCTAACATCTTGAAGGCAATACAGTAATTACTAGAAGCCAACATGGATTTCTCAAGAACAAATCCTGCCAGATGAATCTAATTTCATTTTTTGACTGGGTAACCTTCCAGATGGACTGTGGGAATGCTGTGGACATTATCGAGACTTTAGCAAAGCCTTTCAAAGTGCCGCATGCCATCCTGATCACCAAACTAGCAAAAAGCAGGCTAGATAGTGCAACCATTAGGTGGATTCACAAGTGGCTGCAGAATTAGATTCAAAGAGTACACATCAATGACATATCATCAAACTGGGGAGAGGTGACAAGTGCCTCAAGGTTCTGTCCTGGGACTTCTCTTTAACATGTTAATTGGTGATTTAGATAAGGAAGTATAAGGAAAGATAATTAAATTTTATGTGACACAAAGGTGAATGGGATAGCAAATACTCTGGAATCACATAATATTCTGGTGATCTGGTTAGGTTAGAACGCTGGACAGAGAGCAACAAAATGAAATTCACTAGGGACAAATGCCAGTCCCTACACTTAGGAACAATAAACTAAATGTACCACTACAAGATGGGGAACACTTCACTTAGCAATACCGTGAAGGAGAAGGACCTTGGGGCTGTTGTAGATCACAGGCTAAATATGAATCAACAATGTGATGCAGCTGTAAAAGGGCAAATGGTATTTTGGGCTCATTAACAGAAGCATCATTCCAAAACACATGAAGTGCTGGTTCCCCTTTACTCAGCACTAAAGGTTCCCCTCACCTGGAGTACTGTGTCCAGTTCTGGGCATTTAAGATTTAAAAAGATGCAGAAAAGCTAGAAAGGGTACAGAGGAGGGCAACAAGGATGATTCAGGGACTGGAAGCAAAGCCCTGTGAGGAAAGACTGAGAGAACTAGGTATTTTCAGCCTCAAGAAGAGAAGACTGAGGAATGGTATGATAGCATTTTACAAGTACCTGAAAGGCTGTCACAAAGAGGAAGGGCAAGATCTTTTCTCCTTCATTCCAGAGTGTAGGGCATGGAATAACAGACTTAAGTTAAAGGAAACCAGATTTAAACTAGACACCCGGAAGAATTTCCTCACTGTCAGAGCAGTACAGCAATGGAACCTATTACCTATGGAAGTTGTGGGCTCTCCCTCACCAGAGACATTCAGAAAGTGTCTGGATAGTCATCCGGATGGAATAGTGTGACTTAGTGTCCTGCAATAGCAGGCGGTTAGACCTGATGGCCTTCTGGCCCCTTCCAGCTCTGCTATTCTATGATTCTATGATACTTGCATGTACCTGAGTTATGTCACAGGGTGCTGAAGGTGCCACTGAATCCACTGGGATAATATTTTTATTCAGTTTATATCCCCCCCCCCCCATGAGGCATCTTCATCCACCCTGTGAAGTAGGTTCAACTGAGAATCATTGATTAGCCCAGAGTCATCCAGTGAGCTTCCTGGTTGTGCAGGGACTAGAGTCTGGCTGTCTGGGTTCCCCAGTCCACACTGATCACTGCATCACACCAGCAACAACAACGTATCCTACTTGCCACGTCTTTATAAAAAAGACCCTTGGCTGTTTCTATTTTTCCTATCCCGCTCAATATTAAAAAATAAACAAGCCAAGGTATTTACACTCATATATAAAATGCATAATTTCATAACAAAATTATGAAAACATCCAAGATATATAACGGTTGAACAGTTTACCCCACCAGTGCATGGGGTACCCTAGGAGAGAGAAAGCATCCTTTGTCGACTCCAGGACTATTGTTGAGGCTCTGAGTTTGGTCTTCCTAGGAAAGGGCTTTAAATGGTGCTGTGGGATATTTTTAATTTAATTAATTTTAATTTAATAAAACATTTGTATCCCGTCTTTGATGGCAACATCTCAGGAAGGCTGACATACTGTGGCCATGTGTCCTACCTTACAGAAGACAGTCCTTTATTTGAAAGACTGGCAGAGGCCAGTCCTCTGTTTGAAAGGCTGACCAGTCTAAGTCCAATCTAAGGACCACAAGGAAGGAGCTGAGGGGCCCTGAAGTGGCCTATCTGCAGTTAGCACCTGGACCGTGTACTGAGCAGGCAGGTTCACATGCCACTTGGACACAGACACTGCCATTTTGGTACAACGTCTTTCACTTTTATTTAAAAGGCAATTCCCTTCACTTGCGCATTTGTACTGGCCTTCTCCAGCTTGGCACTCACCAAATGCTTTGAACCAGTACTGACCATTCTTGCTGCAGCTGATGGGAGCTGAAGTCTAAAACTGCTGGCAGACTTCACATTGGGTGACGCTAATCACAAATTTGCATAGGAACCTTTAATATAAATCTTCCCTCTTTTCCAGTAATGCCTAAATGGCCACTTAGGTTGGCCACAGAGTATTAGCAGCCGTGCATCCGCTTCGGTTGATGACAGCTGATTTCCAGTTGTGCCAGTCAAGGTGCAGAACTACAACAGACACTGCTCCTGTTACCATCTTTGCAATTGTAATTAATGGTGAAGTATTTTTTCCTCCAATCTTTCTCAAAGATTTTGTGTCATTACATTATGTAAAACAATAATCTGAGTGATGCCGCCTTGGTGCCCTTAAGCAATTTGAACGAATCAAGATGGCTGCCAAATTAGTTTGGCAGCAAAGCCTAGTTCTTTGAGAAAAATGTGTAATTCATCAACTCAGCATTCGCTGAAGATTAGAGACAATTATAGTCCACCTTTGCAAACACTTAAACAATCTATTTTCTTCAATCTTATTAAAATCACCTTGATCACAATAACTTGCAACAGTATTTGTCGAATCATTTAGGAACAATCAGAAATGGTACACAACACTAAAAACTTAAGTGCCTCAAATATCAATATATTACCTTTGTATGCAGAAGACTGGGCAGACAAAGGAGCAACACAGATGACATAGGAGAGAAATGTTTTCTGAAAATGTAGATGCCTACACAAATCCCTCACCTGGGATACAGGTGGGTGTATATCTGGGATGTGAGCAGGGAGGGAGATGGCAACTCAGCCTTTTATATGGCAGATGTGTTTACACTGATATTGATGTGGAAGATGTCCTTAGGTTAATTTGCACCAAAAACTTTCCAGTTTGTGTGAGAACATGTTCTGATACCCTAGAGAGATCCAATTTAGCATGTTTACTTTCACTTAAAGCAAAGATAGTCCCATTACACCACAAGATTTGACCTGAAATATTTGGCATGAAAAATATCAAGCATGCTTAATATAGTTTAAATATTTTATTATGTAAAGTCTCACAGTATTATGGAATACTCTAATAATCTTAAGAGTATTATGGAATACTCTAAAAATGTTAAGAAAATAGCATGTACTTCTTTACAGTGTTTAAGTGGCGGGGAGAAAGTTACAGAGAACTAGGGCACGCAAATTAGTTTTAGCAACCCAAACAACTGCACACAGTATACAGACAATTGCTCATCCATTTCAACCGAGTTCCGTGCTCTTCCTCTGAGTGCTTACACTACTTATAGTCTCATTTCATTCTGAGGCATATTGTATTTCTTTGACATTTATTTATTCCTTTACATACTTGCTAAGGATAAACATTTGAAAAATATTAATTACAATTTTGAAACTGTCATATTTGCCTAATGTTATGTTTGCAGTTGACACACACTCATTTTTACTGATGAACTTAAAACACTGTAAAGTTTTCGGCAGAAAAATAAATCAGTAGAAAAATGTTCTGCCTTACACCACTGCTTATTTCATAGAATCATAGAACAGTAGAGTTGGAAGGGCTCAGAAGGCCATTGGGTCCAGCCCGTTGCTATTGCAGGACACCAAGTTACACCATCCCATCCAGATGACTGTCCAGACTCTTGTCTTTTGTGGTGATCCCTGTACTGTTTTTAGAAGGGTACGGGACATGGCAGGCAGCAATACCAGCTCCAGCAGGCCCCGTCCTTGGCTCCCGCCACAGAGCCCTGCGCCTCCCTCTTGCTTTTTAGTTAGCAATGGTCTATTTGTATTCCTTGCTGCCCATGCAGGTGTGCCATGGACCTGAATTTGTGTGCCAGCAGCATGTGGGCTTGCATACTAAGCTTTCAGCTAGGCGGCTGGATTGTTGGATGGCAGGTGTGGAAGCACACACACGAGCCAGTGCGGAATATGTAAGTGTATTCATGGAGGCCTTCAATAGGGGCTGCCAGCCCCCCATCCCACCTCCTTGCTCTGCAGCTGCAGCAGTGTGCTAAGACACTGTCCCGCTTGTACATCGCTAGTTAACCTGTGAACTTGGTGCGGGGGGGGGGGGGCGGTCACAGGATTGATTGTGTAGGATGAGTTGGGCGAAGGCTTTAACAAAAATCTTATTGTTGGTGCTGCAGCAAAGGGATCACAGAACAGGCATCTGATGACAAAGGCTTTGAAATACGTTGTTTTTATTGCTCAGATCTATATGTGTATCTGGTAAAGATGAGAACAAAGTCTGAGGACACATTTGGGAATGGGCTCTTAATACCAATGAAAACCATTGCGATTCTAGCTGTTAATGCCAGTGGGTTAAAAAAAATAGCCAGCCAAGTCCAAGGTCTGTTCTTTTTTCAGTGAAAGATTCTTGAGGGTTTGAGGTGAAGGAGCTTAAAGGTGACTTCAGAGTTCTCACTGTTTATTTTGATCACAGCAAGGATTTATTTGACAGGAATCAATAAGAAGTTGGACATTCATCATTTAGAGAGGAGCTTTAAGCACCAGGAAAAGCTAAATTATTTAATTAATTAACAAATAGATCCCCTCCTTGGATGCTAGCAAAATCAATACGTCTTACTTCATTCCAAAGTGTATTTCAATGTCAATGGATCTTTTTACCCATTTTCCGATTGTTGGAAGTTATCCAGCAGTCTGTGCTGAAACAGTCCATAGATAGCACCATTTCATCATTTGATTGGAATAATCTTTAATAGCTCTCACTGAAAAAAAGTAAGAACAGAGAATCATTTGTTTTATATAATTTTAAATTTGTGTCTTGCCACCCAGCTTGACATGGCTGTCTTAAAAAGAAAAAGCTGGAAAAGGGGAGGGGGAAAAGAAGAATATGTTGACGGCAACTTTGGTTTCTTACTGTCACTTGCTTCTCTGTGAAATGCTACGCACATATATTTCCTTTACATATTTCTGTGCCTTAGCTTTCAATAGAAGATTCCAAACTTCTCAAAGCAGTGATGTTCAAACAAACTTACTTTGTTTGAACATCTGTGTGTGTGTGTGTGGGGGGGGATTATTTCCAGCATGTGGAATTATTGATCCTCCCTTGGTGTAGCTTTTATATTTGCATTTGCTTGGGACACTGCATCTGAGGGTCACAGTTTGGGTTCACAGGATCACCAGAGGCCACTTTGGCTCATTCAAGCCAGTACATTCTGGCTGGCTTTTCTGTACTTAGGCCATGACTATGGCTTGTTATGTCATCCAAACCTTGCAAAGGTAGGTCGTTCCCCTGATTAACAAGCCAACCAGAAACCATGGGCAGTTTTAAGCTTATGGGTGCTTGCTTAGCCATGCCCAAACCCATCCTTGCTGGAATGACAAGGCAAGACACAGTCACAGCTTTAATGTTCAAATGGCCACTTACCTACACTGCTTAAATAAGCTATGGTGGACTGCTTGGTTTTGTGAACCTTCATGTCAATGAAGGGGTCTCCCTCTTCATTTTTTAAAAAATAACAATCATTTTCTATATCAAGTTGATGGAACTGCTTCTCAAGGCATTATACAAATGGTATACTTGGAATTATGTTCACTGTCTTTATTGCATTAGGAACATGCTTGAGCCTATCAAATCTGCATTGTCTGTTTCAGAAGTTCTTTCTGAGCTTTCTGAGAAGAAGAATGTGCTATTGAGTGAATTACAGAATAATGCCTGGATGGAGATGAGTTCTTGATAATATGGAGTGAGGAAGTAACAAACAAATTGATGACAGAATGATTGTCTTGCCTTTCTTTGACTTTATGATTTGATATTATGAACATTGTATTCATGAAATGGATCAATTAGGAGCTTAACATTGGCAAAATCATATTGCACCATGCTTTGCTGTCCCCTGCCTTGGCTCATAATCTGAATTTGTATTTATATGAAAATCAGAAGCTTGGGATAGTTGTAGAAACAGAGAAGAAGCAAGGAAAAACCTTGGTCCTAGGGCATTACATGCTTGCTTATTTAAGCATGGGCAGTCCTTTGGTTGAAAGGAAACAATATAGGAAATGATTAATAGTTATGTGAAATCATTTATTTTCATTTTATTTGCAAGTGTAACATAAATGAAAAGAGGGGAAATGAAAGATGGGTAAAAAGGAAAAAAGGGGAAAAGACATGACATAAAGCATGTCCACAGCAATCATTTACAGCACCATTGATAAAAGGAAGGAAAAAAGAGAGAGGATTTCACACTTCAAATATATACCTTAATATAACCACTCCATATATCTAAGTAAGAAGCCATATGAAGTTGGCAACTGAAAGATGTATATTCAAATGCAGAAAGAACAGTAAGCTTTTCAGACACTGAATGATAGGCAGTGGGAGTTATTCCAATAACCTAAGAAGAGCTGTGCTGAGCAGACCAGGGGTCCATCTAGTCCAGTGTTCCTTGCTTGCAGTTGTCCAAGAGAAACCCACAAGTGGATTACCTGAGTGCGATACCAGCCTCCCACCCAGGCTCCCCAGTGGCTGGCGACTTAGGTGACCACTCCATGCATTGGACCAAATGGGCTCTTGCTCTTGCAAGTTTATGTTGCAAGTGGTTAGTTTTCAAAACCCTCCTCTGCCTCTTTGGTTATGCCTCAGGAATTCAGTGTCAGTTCCAAATCTAGTTTTTAGATCGAGGGTCTTGGTCAAGACATCTCCAGTGCTCCCCTCCTTCAACATCATCCACAGATGTGATGGCTTCTCATCTTTTCTCATCATTACTAGCACAAACTCACTTGACAGAGAAGCCCTGAGCAAGGAGTCACTGGCACCAAAACTATATTTGAGATTGCATATCCATTAGACATTTAATGACTTAGCTCCCATCCTGGGAAGCAGGGAAACAACCTTGGGGGGTTCTGAACTTGATTGCATGACTGGAATTGTGCGTGCATGCTTGATCCGTTCTGCAATGGGTGATTTTACAATCAAAATTGATCCTTAAGATGCTTCTTTTCTTGTGGAGGGAAATATGGGGCTCTCCATAGACTTTCCCTCTGCAGATTGGAAAGGATTTGAGGATGCAGATTTAAGTCACAAGAATGGTGTATTAAGCACTCCTTTCTTCAGTAGTGTCGTTACTATATTAAAATTCTCAGCTTTTCTGAAACTGTGTTTCAATAAAGAACTAGCTGAAATCAGTCCTGAATAAAATATTGTGTGGACCCAAGAAATAAAAAAGCAGGCTGCAGCTTACCTGCAGTCTCTCAATCTAACAATAATGCCAGGTTAACGTTAGCTGAGTCAAAGATCTCACATTGAATTTAGCATGCTCTGAAAACACATGACTCAAAACCCCCATGATAAAGCTAAGCATGGCTACTTCATGGGAACCCCTTATATACCACCATATGTTCCAAGAAGAAAAGGTGAAAGAGAAATAGGATGAATAAATAAATTTATTTATTAAATTCCTGTACTGCCAAAGCTCTCTGATAAATGATACATGTCACCACTGTTCAGTCAATTCTAGCTCCTAAAGGCAATGACTGTTGTAATGCTCTTTGCACATTGCAGAGTGCTAAAGTGATTATTAATTGATGGTAATACAAACAAACGGTAGCATTCCTTCAGATATCAATCGGCTTTGATTCTGACCCAATTTACTAAGTTTATTGTGCCTTTGAAAATAATCTTCCCTATCTTTTATGGGCAATCATGTGTCTCCAATAAAATTACAATGTAGCTACACTTAACATTTTGTGACACTATAGAAAATGACATGGAGTGATCGTGGTGCTGGAATTCAGCCTAAATAAAAGGTTCTTAATTCTTGGCTTGCTATTGATAAAATAAATGAAGATTTCAAGGTTGCATTGCAACTCATTCAGCAATTATGAAGTGTGCTTTGCGTACTGAATTTCAATAATAATTTCTCCCCCTATCTGGTTCCTGCTAAAAGTTTTGCTTTGTGTTTTGTGCTTGCTTGGTCTGAACAGCATGCACAACGTGTGTTGAGATGTAGTAAGGCATTTTTCAGTGTTTGTGTAGCTTTGGGTTGTTTATGAGACCATGGCTTGCTCTACACCTAACTGCATTTCCTTATGATCTTGTCATGATGCTGCTGTATCCACAACCTGTATTCCTTACTTGCAATGAATGGGAAGCCTTGCTGCAGGATGTCCACAGTTCTCATGCTGCTGACCTGCAACACACATACTCTGTGGCTCTGTGAGTGAGTGCTGCTAGCTTGAGGTTTGCCAGTTGAGAACATGTCAAACTGGGAGAATCTGGAAAGGAAATGTGTGCAGGAAATTGCCCTTTAAATTACATTTGTTCATGTGCATGTGTGTTTTTAGTTCAATGAGCAGGTGCAAAGGAGTGCAGATAGTTAAAAAAAAAAGGTTAAAATGGCAGCTCTTCTTGTCTCCTGCCCCCAGAAATCACAGAACAAGAGAAAGGATGCCTCCGCTTATTTCTGTCCTTTTATGCCCCCTTTCCTTCCCCCCAAAAGCAAGCAAGTAAAGAGGCTCCCAGCTTTAATTCCCCATTGAAGTAACTTAGTTTACTTGTGAGTAAGGCCATTGAAGATAGTTTTACTTCTCAGTGGACGTGCATTTCAGCTTGTTGTTTCTTGAACAGGAGAACAAAGAAGACAAGTGGGAAGGCATTCAGTAAGTGGACTCACACATACACACACTGCTGACTAGCAGTTAGAAGGGCAGAAGTCAGATCTGGTGGTCTTTCCTGTTCAGTGACACTGATTTTGATCTGCAAAGAGAATGACAGACGCATACACATCCAAGCAAACAGGAATGCTGGAAAACAACATGTCTCATTAGAAATACGGAATTGGTCCAGGCAAATAAACTCACTGTATAAATTGGGCCAGTTTTCTTCACAAACAGGCATAAAACTGATGGAAGTCCATGACTTCCCAGCTTGGGAGAAGTAAAAAGGGGCAAAGCACCAGCTGTAGCAAAAAGGAAGGGAGGAGTATATTTTTTTCTTGTACGTGGAACTACTGTGGTGCCCAGTGCATTTTGAATAAGGTTCCTTCGCAAGGACACTGTGACCATGAATGGGTTTACACAACATGACAAGCAACAGTGTTTTCTTTACTTTTGCTGCTCTGTTGTGTCCTCTGAATCCACCTTGTAATATTTCAGTGTGGTACATTTGGATTTTAGAAACCATGAACACAAACAATGGTGTGTTGTATGGTTTCTCAGGACCATGATCCTTTGGTGTGTCATCTGAACCCAGAAAACATTATTAGAAATGTTTTAATAAACAAACAAACAAACAAACACCCCTCTTTGTGATGCCAAGGTATATCCCATAGAGCTGCTTGGCTAGAGTGGCCTGCCGCCCACTCTTGTCAACCTGCTAAGCAGGGAGCACTAAGGACAGCCGCCCTGCTCTGCCCACTTCTTGCCTTAAAGAGTGCATTTGGGGCGGGGTGGCAATCAGATGGTTGCTTTTGGAAAAGGAGGGGTGCTGCTCAGTTGATTCCCCTGTTGGCCCTCCTGTGTGAGCAGGATGGGAGACAGCTGGGTAGCGGCCCCCAGTTGGTGGGGAGGCTATTGGGGCTGATTCCCCTGCCACTCCCCATTATTGCTCCCACTTGCCAGAGAGGGGTCCCCAAGGGGCACCAGCTTGGAGACTCCTCTCTAGCAAGCAGCAGCAAGAAAGGGGGACAAATGCCACTTCCCTCTTCATTGTGGCCACTTGCCAAACAGGCACATGGGTGGGTGCTAAGTTTGAGATGTCTTTGTGGAATGAGAAAGGGGGACAAGCTGGGAATCAGCTGTTGCTGTAAACCTGTAAGGTCTCACTTATAGGGAAGGTTAGGCTAAGAGTGAGTGGCCCAAAGTCACCCAGCAAGCTCTATGGACAAGGAGGGACTAGAACCGAGGCCTCCCAGGCCCGCAGTCCAACACTTTCATCACCACACCACCCTGGCTTTCTCTGTACTGTGGTATATGTATAAATCTAGCTGTGTGCTACCAGAGGCTGGGATTCTAGGACAACACTCTTAACTGGCTGGGAGAACAGAACAAAGATCTGGTCAAATGCAACTATTCAGTGCTCCCACGTTGCAGGAGAACCGTAACACAGAGATAAATGTAACATTTTTTTCTTGTAAGTGTTCTTTGATCTTGTTAAAGTATTGGGTGTCAGAGAGCCTTGGAGAGCTAATGCCCTTCATGCATGGATATATCAGTAGATCTGAGTGATTGTCTAAAGGCTGTTAAACCTCTGCAGACGTCTTCCTCAAGGACACTGCGAATATAAACAATATAAACAGGTCCGCTGTGGTATTAGAAGTACAGAATTAAATACACAGCCATTTTCTTTCACTTTCTGAAATAATACCTCATTTTCCATCTTAAAAAATGAAAGTGCTGTGTAAAATCAGAAGTGAAATTGCGGGATCACAACATCATATAAACTGTAAACCGCTGTGAATAATACAATAAAACCCTCATGTGTGAAAAGCTACATGACCTTCTGTCTGCCCCTGTTCTATAGTGTACATAGTGTAATGATTAATGCAGTTCATGCTCAAGAAATGAACAGAGCTTCCAATAACAGGAAAATTTCATTTCTGTGGAAGTTTCATCTTCAGAACTCCCCATGCAGCTAGATATGGAGGTTTCCCTTCAAGCCACCTACCAATAGATGACTTTTTTTCTGGTACTGATACATCTCCTTTCCAGACATGTGGCATATCCTTGAGAAGCCCCAGCAAAAAGGGTGCTTTGTACCCCCCTTCTCATTTCTCGATTCTCTTGCACACCCACTTTTTCCTCAGTTCAAGAAACAAGGGAAATAAATGTTCAGACTTCAGTGGTAGTTCAAGGGTTTGAAAATAAGGAATCAGCAGAAATGCAGCTGTTAAGCAAAGTGTACTTAAATCTACATTTCCACCATGTGTACAAAAATCATTCCTAACTTAGCTTTAATATATTCTGTGTTTATTGCCTTCATAGTTTTGCACATATAAATGGGTGGGCACAGAAATCTAATCATCTGATGGCCACTGGTAGTCATATTATGATTCATTGCTGCTTTTTTCATAGCCCAAACATGTACTTTTTCCTTATAAAGTTTGCAGTGATGTAATAGAACAATTAACGTGTTTCTAAGTCATTGGTAGGGTGTATGTGGGAAAATCTATATACGCCTCATATAAATAATGGCTGTAAATGTCAGTCATTTTCCATACACTGCCTTATTTTTAAAAAATCTTTTTTGAATTGCAGGGCAAAAGCTGATCTTACGTAGTGGCTAAGAGACTGAGCTATGGCTCCTGTTTCAAATGCACCTTCCGCCGGGCACTGTGTCACTTAGGCAAGCCATTTTCACCCAGAGCTCTTCTTACCAAGGCTTCTGCTTGCATATTCTTTGTGGCTACCAGAACTGTTTTTCTTTCTGTACCTTTCTACATGTTTCACTAGATAGCCACAGGGTGGCACTGTGTCCAGCAGAACTGTGAAAATACATGAGCTTCTCCTTTCGGTTTATTCTTCCAGTTGTAGATAATTCTACACTTTCCTCAGTCAAGAAAGGGGCATGGGAGAGGCCCTGGAGCTTGGCAATGTTGTTTAAAGAGCCCATGGCAAGTCAAGAATGCACAAGGTGTAGAGAAACCTACATTCTGTCTTTTCATGTGCAGTATGGGAAGTGGTTATACTTGCCTTTGTGTGCCAGGGCGGGGAGACCTAACCCTAACCCTAACCCCTTATGGAATCTTAGTTTATGAGTCTTTGCTAGATCCTCCAAGATCCTCCGATGGAAGCATGGCACAATGATGTACATCTGGTAGTAAAGAGTTTTGAATCTAGATATTTGGATAAGGACCAGATCAAATGGAACTGGCCACGGTCCTTCCACATACACATCCACTTCTGGTCACCCCATCCTTTCTTAGCAGTATAATTTAGGGAGAGCAGAGCCATTTTGTTGCTGTTACTGCTTAACCATCGGGAGTCAGAAGCCCTTGCTAGTCTACCGCAAACCACACAGAGATCTATCTACCAACAGATCCAGAACTACTTTCACCCCTCTGGTATGTATGTAGAACTGGCAACGCTAAGGCATAGTTGAGAGGAGGATGTTTGCAGAAAGCCCAGTGAAAACAGGCAAAATGATGGGCAAAACTACTTGGGCAAGTGCTTCCTGGTCAAGAAGGGATAAACAAAGACAAGGAAGAAATACAGTCATTTGGCTACTCCCGCATCTGGATTTACTCCTGGACAATGTGGGCACCATTCACTCCATCCCCTGCATGTGGCAATGCATATTGGGGTGGACAGATGTGAGGCTCACAGAATGTACTGTGCATTTTACTAGAATGTTGAGGTCTAGCCAGAGCCAGTCATAAAATGGTGGCTCAGAATGCGCAGTTAAGGATCTTCTACACTCCACGCCCCCTTTCCCCTGCCCACAGATGGTGCAGTGGTTTCCTGGCTTTTGGACCATCCCCCCTTCCCATTCTAAAAGCGTTAAATCAATTTCAAAGAAGTTCTTGGGGGTTTCATTCCAGTGTTGGGTTGGGCTGAAGGCCATGGGGCTGAAGCCAAAGACAAAAGGGGGTGGTGCCAAATTACCAAAAATGCCAGCCTCTTGCAGCTTAAATCTCTTTCTGCCATTAACTAAGGTCTAGCCCCCAAGACCTTCTTTGAAATTGATTTAGGTGAAGGAGATCCCCCCATCTCTGGCCTAATTTTGGATCTCTTCCATGCCAACCAAAGTCATGCTTCTCTGTGCATTTTCAGTCTTTACCATTTCTGATTACCTGCAGGGATTTGTTCAAAGGGAGGTAGCCAAGGTCAGGTTGGTGGTTTACTTTGGACAGTGCCCTTAGCGTAGGGGAGAATGAACAGCTCTACATAGTTGCACAATGCGCACTGGCTGTATTTTTTTAAACGTGTCCTGCAATGACCTTGCAAAGGCAACACATATCCTTGTGAGCTGTACTGGGCTTGATTAATCATCTCATTCATCAAAAGGCCTTTCTGATAGGCCTGTCCTGGTTCTGGCAGCTTTTCTGGAGGACCATGGCACCATTCCTCATTGATTTCTGATATCATGCTCGCATTATGCTTGCCCAGCATTCTTCACAAAGGTGACGTACAAAGTGGTGGGTCAACATTACATTGGCACTCTTGGATGTAAAAAACCTTGAGTTGTGTTGACCCTGACAACATTCGATGCTTGCTCCTTTCGCCCCAAGCAAACAGAAATCTATACTCACATGGCACTGGCCATTTAAAAGGTCTTGCTACAAATCAGCCTGTCTGTGTACAAAGCCTGTGTTCTTGTCACACATTTCCTCCATCTCCAACGGCTAATTTGGTCTGGAAACAGGCTTTCCTACAAAAATTTTTTGAAGCCTGCTGGATCAGACCAGAGCCTTTCTATTTAAGCCTTTCCTCATCATGCGGAACCTCCAACATACCATAATTACAACTCCCACCATCCCCAGCCAGCATAGCCAATGGTCAGGGATCAAAGAAGCTGCTGGCCAGAAAACTTGGGAGACCCATGCTGGTGTAAGCTGATCTTACTAACCCAGTATTCTGTTTCTCACACTGGTCAGTCAGATGCCTCTGGAAATTCTCAAGTGGGTTATGAAAGCAATCGTCTGCTCATCTGTTGTCCCCGGTGCCTGGGATTCAGAGGCACACTGGCTCTCCCAGATGAAGCTTCTGCTCAGCTGACATGGTGAAAGGTGCATTCCTATGTGTGTTAAGGTTCTCCAGTTCCCAGCATTCCTCAGATAGCCCGGCTTGGGAATTGTAGGGCATGTTCTTGTCTAAACATGCACATAATTGTAACTTAATAGTATTTTATCTTTCAAATTTCAGCATGGCCACTGTTTTCAAGTATCGGATGGTTGTTTTCAAGTATCACCAGCTCTCGTCATCTCTTCAAACTCTGCAAAGCAGTTATGTAGAAGTGATGAAAGTAATATTGATAGGAAAACACCATCTGTGTACATAATTGCTAGTGCATAAAAAGAACAGTATATTAGATCTGGGTTCTAGTTCCTATACAGCCAAGGAGCTCACTAGGTTTCAGTCACTCATTGACTTTCAGCCTAACCAACCACACAAAGTTGTTGTGAGGTTAAGACTGGGAGGGTGAGGAGTATGTAGGCCACCTTGAATTCCTTGAAGGAAAATGGCAGCCATACGTATAGTAAATAAATCACCATCAAACACAAATTAAATTTCAATCAACCATCCTGTTAACAATGAACCAAATATGGAAATAACCTCCAAAACTCCCAATAACATTTGCAAGTGTTAACATATAAACCAAGTCCCATACTTTCAAGTTAAGCCTTTCCCATTCCCCCATGCTTTGTCATTCATCCTTTCTTCATTTTATTCTGTTTTGCTGTGGGTTTTGCCATTTCATTGCTTTTAAGAGTTTTTTAAAGGCATTTCTGTTAATTAATTTATTAAATTGAATTTTAATCTTGGAGGCTATTTTAGAAGAAGAAATGGGATAAAATATTTTAAATAATGATAAATAGAACTGCTTATGTTTTATCGGGTAAAACAGTGAGACATGGGAAAGAAAGATCCTGCAGGGTTTTGCCCAGGCATGATCAATATGATGTAATATCCTGGTTATAGTATATCCTGCTCCTGATCTTAATGAAGCTTTCTTATCTGTGTTTTCTCTCCTGACTGAATTATCAGATCTCTGCTGTTAGATCTTTCTGTTTGTGAAATAAAGCATAATTGCTGTAGGTTGGAGTACAGAATTATTAGTTTAAAACATGTCTTGCCAACAGGGCATAGGATTACTTTAATAGCAACGATGGAACCTATAAAGCTACAAATAGTTTTTCTAAGTGTCAGATAAACAACCAAAACTCGTAGGTTCATTATGATGTTCTTTGTCTCTTAACACAAGATTCCTTGTGTTGGGAAAATTTGGATAAATCCTGTCTGAAAAGCATTACTTCTGTGTGCTTTTTGCATTGTGGAATCAAATCCTGTCTTCCTTCTCAAAACCAAGCTGTCACTGTTTAAAATGGCATTCCCCCGCTCCTTTCTCTCACCTTTAGCTGTAAGCTACAGTACACAGGTCATTTAGTCCAAATTTACGTTGTATACCTTCACAATGATTAAATAATCATTGTTGGAATTCAAGGAAGTATCTTCCTAACCCAGAGGTTCCATGTGCCCTGGCCAATTCAGAATGTCTAGGGTCTAGGTAAGAGTCTTGAGCTCATGCATAGTTTCTCAGTAGCTTGAATTTACATGTCTAAGCAGACCTGGAGATGGGTTCAAGCTACTGAACTAAAGTGTCAATACAGGCAATTAGAAATATTGTAATCTCATTGTCTCTGTATGATTGACTGACATTCCTTTATCTGTTCTGTATGTGATGACCTCAGAAACTTACTGTAATCTCTGCATTCTGTCATCAATTCTGTCATTAATTCTGTCATCATAGGAACCTCTGTAGGAAATGGGTACTGGGGGAAATAGACAAAAAGGTATACCAGGAGAAGGAGGCCCATTGCAGAAGGATTCTTCGCAAGGCTAAGGCTGATGACGAGCTGAGACTTGCCAAGAATATCAAGAGCAACAAAAAGGGCTTCTTTCAGCATGTAAATAGGAAGAGGGAGACAAGTGGTGGGAACACTAAATAAGGAGGAAGGAGATCCAGTGACTTATATGAGGGAACAGGCACAGATGCTAAATGACTATTTTGCCTCTAAGTTCTCCCCAAAGCAGGACGGGGGATATCCGCATAGGAGATTAGATGAGGCTGGGGACTTAGGGGCACAGATTAGAGTCACCTCCCCTTGAAGTCAAGGGGCTCCTCAGGGCATTGGACATTACAAAGGCGCCAGGCCCTGACGGGTTACACCCGAGAGTACTTAGAGAGTTGGCAGGGGTTCTCTCACGCCCGCTGGCCTCCATTTTTGAGACCTCGTGGAGAACAGGTGAAGTTCCAGAGGACTGGAGGGTGGCATCAGTGGTCCCAATTTTCAAAAAGGGTAGTAGAAAGGACATAGGGAATTATAGACCGGTTAGCCTTACGTCCATTGTAGGAAAAACAATGGAAAGGCTCATAATAGAGAGAGATCTAGTGATGCTAGATAGGGAAGGGAGGCTGACAGCCACACAACACGGCTTCCGCAAAAACAGGTCCTGCCAGACAAACCTTGTGGAATTCTATGACAAGGTTTCGAGATGGCTAGATGGAGTGGATGCAGTGGATGTGGTATTCCTGGATTTCAGCAAGGCCTTTGACAAAGTGTCCCATGATATCCTGGTGGAGAAACTGAGGAGTTTTGGGATACACCAAAGTACTGTCCGGTGGATTAGGGCATGGTTGACTGACCGAAAGCAGAAGGTAACCATTAGCGGGGAATCATCGGGGATGGCGGCCAATAACAAGTGGGGTCCCCCAGGGCTATGTCCTGGGGCTGATCCTGTTTAATATTTTCATTAACGACATGGAAGAAGGGGTGAACAGTCTGCTGATCAAATTCGCAAATGACACTAAAACTGGAGCAGTGGCCACAACTGAGGAGCAGGTACTCCGGGTCCAAAAGGATCTGAACAGACTATGGAAGTGGGCAGGAGACAACAGGATGGCGTTCAATGTGGATAAGTGCAAGGTCTTGCACTTGGGGCACAGGAATAGGTGTCATAAGTACAGGTTAGGTGACAAGTGGCTGGAGAGCAGCACTTGTGAAAGGGACCTCGGGGTACTGGTTGACTGCAGGCTAAACAAGAGTCAGCAGTGTGATGCGGTGGTCAAGAGGGTGAATGCCACCCTTGGTTGCATAGCCAGAAGTGTGGCTTCTAGATCAAGAGAGGTATTACTACCACTCTACACGACTCTGGTACGCCCACAATTGGAGTATTGTGTTCAGTTTTGGGCCCCTCATTACAGAAAGGATATAGCCAGGTTGGAGTCAGTGTAGCGTAGGGCCACAAGGTTGGTGGCCGGTTTGCAGGGGATGCCATATGAGGTGAGACTGAGAGAACTGGGTCTCTTCAGCCTGGAGAAGAGGAGACTCAGAGGGGATATGTTGGCGACATACAGGTATGTGAGGGGATGTCACATGGAGATGGGTAGAGACCTGTTCTCCCCTGCAGAGGAAGGCAGGACACGCTCCAATGGAGCAAAGCTCAGGGAGCCAAGGTTCCATTTGGATGCCAGGAAGCACTTCCTGACAGTCAGGACCCCGAGGGTGTGGAATGGGCTTCCACGAGAGGTCGTTGAGGCCCCTTCGGTGCGGGTGTTCAAGGACAGGCTGGACATCCACATGGTGGGCATGTTGTGAGCGGAGCCGGCTGGTGCTGGAGGTCAGACTAGATGGCGCGGGAGGCCCCTTCTGACTCAGTCTGTTTCTATGTTTCAATGTTTGTAATTGCCCTGTACCTGTGTACCTATAAAATACCCTGCGATGGTGTTGAAGCTTTGCAGCAGAGTTCACCTCTGCCTGCCTGGTAATGCATGCATTATCATGAGAATCTACCGCGGGAAACCTTGGGTTAATACAATAAAGCCTAGATGGTCTGGACACTTGATCTTTCCCACGAACCTGAGTTTTATTCCCTCTTCTCAAATTGATATTCTGGGATTCTGACAGTTGCAAAAATTCTTTGCAAAATAGATACTTCTTGCAAACAGCATTTTTCCAGTCCAAAAATAATCTGTATGTAAATATCGCATGTTGAATTTTGTCCACCGTCTCTGGGTGAGCACCTGGCAGGGCTGAAGGCACCTGCTTTTACGCCCTTCTGGGGGAGCAGCAAGCCACTGGAAAACCACAGTCGATGGCTGCTGTGTAGCAGGTGGAAAACAGAATTAAAGATAAAATGAGTTAGCAGGTAGAAGTTTGGGTTTTCCATAGAGGTGCCCTTTATGCATTGCCAAAAGACAGGCAATGAATTACCAAGAAAAGATGTCACCAATCTGCATATGCTAATTTATATCTATAAATGACAAATGATAAATATTAGCTATAATAAAAATGGAAATGCAGTACATATCATCGTCATGGCAAAGGATGTGACCAGGTGACTCATGCACCTGCTCTGTCTGCTGGCCAGGTGCTAACTGGGGATGAACAACTTCAAGGCTCCCTTCTTGGGCTTCCTTGACTTTAATCCAGACTTGAGATGGGGTGTGCCATCAAATAGGAAGATGCCCTAAAACGAGGACTGTTCTGTATAAGGTATTGGCCATCCTTTCCCAATAATTTACCTGGAACAATTTACCCTGGGAGGTGGCTGCCTCAGGCAGCTTATTTGGGGTGTCATAAAAAGGCAGCAAATTGTTGGTTATTTAATATATTGTTCTTGTACTTTTACTGTCAGGGAGAACAGCAGAGGCACTTCATTTATCCCTTTATTCAATTTATACCCTCTCTTTCCAAAAACAGTTAAAGGCAGTTAACAATTATAAAACGAAGATTAAAACAAAAACTTAATTAAAAATCATAACAAGTTATATGCCCAACGAAAAACACAAAAATAGAAAAATAAACAGCACATGATACAAAAGAGTTTACTTCTTTTATTTTTATGTTTCAGCTTATATGCAACAGACCTGTCCAATTGAAAATGTTTTACTTGCTGGTGAATGGATAACAGAGAAGGAGCAAACATAGCTTCCTTTGGCAGGGAGTGCTGGAGCAGCCACCAAGATTACCATCTCTAGTCTTCTCCACCAAATGTGGTTGGGATTGTGACATGGGTCTTCCTAGAAGATGTTAACACATAAGCAAGCTTAAATGGAAGAATATGGCCCTTCAAACCATCCGGGCCTAAGTCATACACATTTTTATGGGTTAAAAGTAATTCTACCAGCTTGTAGTATTTTCTTCCTCAGATATCAAAATAACTTGGCTAGTGTTGGGAAATTCACACTCTACCCCTGGATGTGGGTGGACATGGACTGCCTGTCTCAGCCCGCAAATTTGATCCTGTATGCAAGCATCTTTGGCAGAGCCAAACTTGGGAAAGAAATTTATGATGAGCCTTGATTGAGTAACTTGATTAACTTGCAAAATTCCGATCATTCAACAATTGAGAATTTTCCTTGTAGTATTATAGTAATTATTATTTCAATTCTATACTGCTCATGGTCAAAGCTCTCTTTTTAATTCATCAAGCTCCTAATTATATTTTGGTCTCAGAAGCTCTGAAAAAGGTTTCTGGTTACTAAAAAAACAAGAATCCCTTTTTTTTCGTCTGTTTCCCATCTCTTATTTCTTCACATTCTGTTATTACAATTTTGCTGTTTCCCTTATTTCAGTAAATATCATTTAACTGTGGTACCTCATTATTAAAATATTAATCAATATTTTGGCTGATGCAAATATATATCAGTGCTGTCTGATCTTAATTAAGAGATCTGAAACATCCTATGGCCTTTCAGACACTGTCTAGGGGCTCCTGCTTTGATTTATTTATTATATTTCTATACCATTTAATAGCCAAAGCTCTCAGGGCAGTTCACAACAATTAAAACAATAAAATACAAGATGAAAGGAATGCAAAATAAACATTTAAAATTTAAAACTAGAATATAAAATAGAAATAGTAACTAAACAGAACCTAGTCTCAAGGGAAAAAATACAATACCATGGTTTAAAACAGAATCTGAAATTTAAACATGCCTGGGAAAATAAAAAGATCTCTACTTGGTACTGAAAGGTGCCAACAGTAGGTGTCAGGTGAGTTTCTCTGGGATGCTTATTCCAAAACCTGGATGACACAAAAGATGTTCCTCTTAGTAGGCACTCAGTTCATTTGTGTTTGTCCAATTTTAGGCATTGTAATAAAACCAGTCCTTCTGTAAGGATATACAACCATTCTTGTTGTGATCTAGGGAGATCTATACCAGAGATGTGCCGGCCCAGGATGGGGCTGGGAAGAACCTGGCAAATTTTGAAAGAACCATTTTCCCTGAAGCTGTTTTTTCCTGAAAAATGGCAACACTGGAAAAAATGGATTATGGAATATTTTCTATCAGAATGATAAATAAAAAGTTAGACACAAGGTGTTCATACATTTATTCCTCCAAAATGTTTTCTCAAACCTATGTAACAGATATAAGGCTATATATGATAACTTATCATCAAAATTTTTGTGCACAAGGATCCTTTATATGCCACCTCGTTTACTAAAACATCATCAAGGCAGCACACACAACTTAAAACTTCAAAACTGCAAAATAAGAATTAAAAACCCAGGAACATTAGAAAGGCTAAAACCTTAACTACCTAATTTAAGAGGTTAAATGAAAAAGCATGAATCTTCACATCCTTTCTGAAGGCCAAGTGACAAGAGCAGGCGTGGGGGCCTTTTGTAGTATGCGAATGCAGCATAATCATATTCCTCAGTTCAGGAGCAAAATGGGAAGGAGAAAGCCCTTTCATGTGCGCCAGACAAACAGGCCTCCGCAGTAATGGTGCCCTCGAGAAGGCCTTTCCTGCCGGTCTTCTGTGAAAAGACCAAGATGAATAAGGGCTGAAATGGGAAAATCCCATTCTTCTAGCTTTATGTGGGTGGCATCTCTGTGTTGCCACGGTTGCAACGGTCTTTAGTTCCAGTCCTGAAAAACATTAATTCGGAAAGCTTCTGCAGTTCTTTCTGAATCTGCCTTCTGAACTCATGGAAGGCTTTGGGTTACAATGTTCTCTTTGTCCAATGTCAAATTGGTAGGCCATTAGCCTAAAATCAATATTTTATTGTATGGAAAGGGCAGGCCTTTAGGCTTCAAGGGCCATTTTGTTACTAAAGGCAACACGGGACACATCTTATGTCTCCCGTTCCCCCCTCCCCACAATTGCAAGCACAGGTACGGAAGATGCAAGAGAACAATGACAAGGGCCTATAATTGGAAAGCTACGCTATTCATAGTCTTTCAATACCTGTCCAGCTCAGCTATTGGCCATAGTGCCTGGGGCGGATGGGAGTTGCAGCTGAAAACAACTGGAAAATGCCAGTTTGGAGAAGGCTGGTGTACACCATAATTTCGGTTGCATAATAATATCCCACCAAGGCTGCCTTGGACTTCTTTCAGCCTCTTGGATCCTCCACAGTTAATGAAACACAAGAGGCTCGCAACAGAACCTCATATCACCATTAAAACAAACAAAAATGCCTCATTTACATGTGTGCACTGCCAGTACCATTAATGTAAATTGGTTATTAGCACTTTATGCTGAAAAGCAGTAAAACAAACCATAAAGGTGGTTTTATTAACTGCAGTTTTGCCCTCCAAAGCCCATGCTAGGAGGCACACTTGGCAATCAGGGTTTCCTCCCTCCCTGCAAGACGGTATGACATTTACACCACCACATTAACATATTTATAAACAAATTACTGCCTTCCTTTCTGCAATTTGCATTTTATAACACATCATTGGCCCTCTGAAGTTAATAGGACTGCCACGTGCAATGTTTTTGTAATTCAGTTGGAATGCTGCATTGTAATCTTTCTCCAATCGCTCTCAGGTCTATAGAGGAAGGGGTAATTAAGGAAAAATAGCTTTTACAGACGATGATAATAAAGGAATAACAAGAATGAAACCTATTTCAATCATTGCTTTCCTGGAGTGATTTGGGGACATGCAGCGTATCTGGGAAAATGAGGCTGATAAAGTTCTGCTGATGTGATGGGCCAGCTTGTTTGCAGGTCTGAGGTGTTCTTATGGAACAGGGTGTTGCAGAGATGCTCAGCGAAATGGCTCTCTGTACACAGGGTCTTTGCATCTTGAATCCCCCTGGAATCTCGGCTAAAAGAATCTGTTTTGTTTCAGAAGAGACTGAAGCACCAGAGGCTTGGGGTCTGCCAACAATGAGGCCAGAACCCCGGATGGCTGCAGAGTCAGAATCTAATTGTTCAATTAATCCTCCATTAATTAAACTCAGGGTAGTTGCTTCCATAGAATTGCAAAGTACTAGCATATGCTGCCTGACTTCCAGGTCACCAACTGACCACCTAATCCATAGAGGTACCTGTAAGTCAGCCGATCCGGAGCCTGGGTGGGCAATACAGCCCAGTCCCACCTTGAAGATGGAGCAGCTAACAAGGGTATCGCTAGGGCCCTGTTTGTTGGGGTGCCTTTTCTTTTGCATGCTTTTCTACCTGTGATGCCTTTTGTTTCTCATGCTTCTGTACCTGATATTCTTTCACAGCATGACTTCAGGACACCTGAAGGAATGTCTTTTTCCCTATATGTCCCCCTGGCCCCTAAGATCTGCAGCAGAGGCCCTGCTCTGGGAACCCTCCTTGGAGGAGGTTAGGGGAGTGAACACCTGAAGGAAGGCCTTCTCTGTGCTGGCACCCTGGTTCTGGAATGCGCTCCCCAGAGAGGTTTGCCTGGTGCAGACTGTATATGCTTTTTGGCGCCAGGTAAAAATCCTTTTATTTACCCAACCTTCTAAAGATTAAATAATGTTAATCTGGTTTTATTAATATCCTTAGTCATATTTCTCTTGTTATTAGAGTTATTGATTGTTTATATTGATTGTTTATTCATTTATATTATAGTGTAAGCTGTCCTGAGACAATTGGTTTGTATAAAAAGGTAATGGTAAAGGTTTCCCCTTGACATTAAGTCCAGTCATGCCTGACTCTAGGGGGCGGTCCTCATTTCCGTTTCCTGGCCAAGGGAGCCAGCGTTTGTCTGCAGACAGTCTCTGAGGTCATGTGGCCGGCATGACTAAACACCAAAGTGCACGGAACACTGTTACCTGCCCACCGAAGTGGTACCTTTTCATCTACTTGGATTTGCAGGCTTTTGAACTGCAAGGTTGGCAGGAGCTGGGACAGAACAACAGGAACTCACCCCATTGTGCAGATTCGAACCGGCGACCTTTCGATCAACCGGCCCAGAAGCACAGCGGTTTAAACCACTGTGCCACCTGCAGTCCCTATTGGTTTATATAAGATGGGATAAAAATGTTCTAAATAAATACATACATACATACTGTTCAAGTTAGGTACTTTAAGTCAGTCAAAGAGTCAGTGTGGTGTGCTCATTGGAATCTGTGAGATCTGGGTTCTAGTGCCCAGGTGGCTATAAGAAGTTAAGTTTAGAAGAGGGGCTCTGCCTGATCAGACAGAGGGCCTGCTAGTCCAGCATTCTGTCCACAAAGTGGCTCCCCACGTGCCCACAGGATCCCACCAGCAGGACCTCCTGCCCAGGTTCCCAAGCAACTGGTGGGCACAGGCATGGGTAGCATCCAGCAGCAGGGTCATGCCAACCACCTTGGGTTCCCTGGAGGGGAAAAAGTAGGATACAAATATACTTAATAAATAAAAATAAGAGAAAGCGCAAGGAACCTCTCTAAGGTTTCCTTTTATTCTGCGGAGTCAGACTTTGTTCTGCTGCATGCTGAGTCCAGTCTCAGGGCCCTTGAGTCCTTTGAACTCTTTGAATGGAAATCTAGCACTGCCCTTGACTGGGGCCTGGGCGCTGCTCTTGTTTCTCTGCCCTTGGCCAGCCCTCCTGCTTGGCTCAGCGCAATGTCTGACCCGGGGTCTGCCTGCCTTCCAAGGCCGTTCCTTGCAACTCTCCCCCTCTGCTCTGGTACCTGCCCCCCTTTCTGGGGCCAGAATCATTCTCTCCCTTCTCCAGAGCTATGCCTTTGCTTGCCCAGCTGCTTGTCCAGGCAGATCCAGGTTGCCAGGTGCACCCAGAGGAAAGCGTTGCCTCCTTGTAAGAGGGGTTAATGCTTCCTGCTGCCTGCTTGGTGGTATCCTCCAGAATTCAGGAAGCAACAGCTAAAGCAAGATGTATTTAAGAGACATACTAACCAAGCAACACATACTAAGAACAAGCTTGCCAAGGCTCACCTAGCTCTGGAATAGCCCTGAGTCAGCTCCAGTGCTGAGCCAGAAGCCCATCTTAAAGCAACAGTAACCTTTATTACACCTCAAGCCTTTCATACACACAGAAATAAGTATAAACAGCAATTATAACAACATTTACCTCACAATGTCTGCCTGTGTTCTATTCAGACAGCAGTCCTGGAGATTAAAATGTAAAATTTGTGAATTAATTTTCTGCTGAGTGAAGGAATAACTTATTATTAAAAAGAAATTATTATTCTTCAAATAATATTAATGTAATAATACTGTATATTGATTATTAAAAATATACAGTACAGTCCGGTGTTTTTATCCAGCCTCCGGGTTTGTTGGTGTTTCAAGGACATGCAAATGGGGCTGTGAAGTTGATTGTAGCACCTGTGCAATAGGGCTAATTTGTGTGTATGCAGCTTCCATATTTACCCGGTTTCTCTTTGGATCATATAAATCGTATAAATCTTTCGCCTTTTAGTAAAGATTTCCGTGGAGAGGAACATTTATGAGTTTCTAACTGATTTGTCGTGACCCTTTCCCCGCTGCAGTGGAGGGCAGGACGTATTCCCCCTTTTTTTTTGCACATTTTTTATTAAGATTTTAAACTAAAAAACTAAAAAATGATCAGTCATCAAATACATCAGACGTACTGGGTCAGCCCCCTATAACATATCTTTTTAACATTCTATAATCATATTCAAGTTGATTTATAAAAATTTAAAGACGTCTTTAAATCGAAGGCAGGACATATTCCAATGGAGCAACACTGACGGAACCAAGATTTAGGATGGAGGCCAGGAAGTATTTCCTGATGGTTAGGAACCCAAGGGTATGGCATGGGCTTCCACAGGAGATGGTTGAAATCCTATCGGTGAGGGTGTTAAAGGATAGACTGGACATGCACATTGTGGACATGTCATGAGCGGAGCTGGCTGGAGCCGGGGGTCAGACTAGATGGCCCAGGAGACCCCTTCTGACTCATTCTGTTTCTGTGTTTCTCCCTCTTGTGGAAGACCCACATGGAATTGTTCTCCATCTGTCTTTTTGTGCAGGCCTTGGAGCTGAGGTGATATACCATGTGGATTCTCAGAAGTCAGGGTTTTCTCATATATTGTAGTAATAAGTAATTGGTGCGAAGGCTCTTCATTCTATTGTGAGTAGCCCCCAGAGCAAAACCGAGGAAGGGACTATCAGCTGAGCAGGTCACCTCCCAATATGAACTATGTTGTTTGTTCCTATAATGGCCACTGGGCAAAGGCCATTGCAAGGGTGAAAGGGATCCAGGGAAGAATCGAATGTTGCAGGCATTTTTTGGACACCAGGCTTAATCCAATGAGAAACAATGCGAGGAGACCTGGTATGCAAACATCTCAGATACAAATATCTTGGTCGATTTGGTGCCCAAGCCTGGCTACTGCTTGGCCACCAGATCTACCAGAAATAGCAGCCCAGTTCACTGATTTTGGCATGGCTTTTTTTAAAAAAGTGCAACTATACCCAAACTGTGTAGTTATGGGGGGGAAAGGTAATTCCAAAAGAATATTAGTTAGCTTAAAATTCCAAGCCATGCCAAAGTTGAATAATTAACTGATGTAAAAATGGGTGATACTATGAAAAGTGAGCAGACTGGACTCCTGTAGAAACCTAAATGCAGATGTGGCTTACTCATGTCTTCTCCTCATATAGATGCTCCCCACAGATTCACCTGCTACATTCTGGAGCCGACTTCCCCAACTTGGTGTTCTCCAGATGTTTCAGACTTCACTTTCCATCTGCCCTAAGCAGCGTGGCCAATAACAGTAAAAATAGTGGGAGTTGTAGTCCAAAACATCTGGAGGGCACCAGGATGGGGAAGAGCATTTTAGAGAGTGTTCACCAATCTTTCCAGAACACAGGAAACAATTCTAGGTAAGTCATGTGATATTGTCAATCTTAGGATAAGAACAATGATGCCAGAAAATACTCAGTATTATTTTAGAAAACTGTACTATGCTTATGTATTTGAGCCTTTCTTTCTCTTGTTCCTAGGTATTTTTAATACCTCCAAATGAATTTGTATTGTAGTTCATGATGCTTCTTGAGTTCTACTTCCACTGCATTCCTATCCTGCCTTGTTTTGTTTTTGTAAGGAACCCAAGATGGCTTCAATGGCTTCATTTTATCCTCTCCATGACAGCCCCGTGAAGTAGGTTTGGCTCAGAGTGAGTGACTAGCCCAAAGTATGCGGCTCAACAGAACTGAAAAAGAAAAAGATCTCAGAGTAATTGTGGACAATAGACTAAACATGAGCCAACAGTGTGATGCAGCTGTCAAGAAGTATTACTTCCAAATCATGAGAAGTAGTAGTTCCTCTATACTCCTCACAAGTCAGACCTCATCTGGAATACTGTGTCCAGTTCTGGGCACCAAGATTTAAGAAAGATGCAGAAAAAATAGAAAGGGTCAAGAGGAAGGCAACAAAAATGATCCAGGGTTTGGAAACACTTCTCAATGAGGAGAGACTGAGAGAACTGGGCATGTTCAGCCTTGAGAAGAGAAGACTGAGGGGCACATGGTATCCCTCTATAAGTATCTCAAAGGCTGGCACAAAGAGGAAGGTCAAGATCTCTTCTCACTGATACCAGAGTGTAGGGCACAGAATAATCAAGTCTGGTTGTGACAACCCAGGTTCAGGCCAGATATCAGGAAAAGTTTCCTCACTGTCAGAGCAATACAGCAATGGAACCAGTTGCCTAGAGAGGTTGTGGGCTCTCCCACACTAGACACATTCAAGGCTAAACTGGACCATCATCAGAGAGGGATGGTATAAACTGGTGTTCTGCAACAGCAGTGGGTTGGACCCAATGGCCTTCATGGTCCCTTCCAGGTCTAGTATTCTGTAATTCTAGGATTCTGTAAAAGTCCCCTCATGAGCTTCTCCACTGTTTGATTCCCAGAATCCTCTATTACTTTTGTGCGGGCTTTTAAATAGAACATGATGCTAAGCAATAAAACACACATAGAAGGAAAGTGCTTGATGCATGGCATGTACTATGTGAATGGTAATCACAAACTGCTGTGTGATGCCTTTTTGTCCCCCACATCTTTGAAAATATTCCTGTGGATGCCCATGTACCATAATCTAATTTCAAAGTTCCTCTGGCAAGAGTGCTCTGTTGTCCCTTCCCCAGCAGCTGCTGGGCAAAGAGGGAGGGAGGGAGGGAGGGAGGGAGGGGGAGTGCGGGGGGGAGGGGGCAACAGCAGAGAAAAAGCATGAGAGAAAGAAAGAAAAAGCAATGGCCCTGCTCCCAAATTGGCTACTTTTCTAGGTTACCTATGAGGAAATATGCCCCTTGACTGAAAAACCTTCCCGCTCCTGGTTCATGCCTTCCTAAAGACTGTATTCTATTGTCCTTGCCGATTCAGAGGACTTCTCTTGAAATTGCAGTCTGCATGACTTTATTTATTTATTTATTTGTTTGTTTGTTCATTTATGGGCTGCCTTTTAGGACATTGCGTGCTCTTCATCATATACCCGACTAGCTGCAGCTACACAGCCTCTCTCTGGGATAATACAAGGCTCTCCATCATTCCTGCCTATAGCAGGGAAATAGTTACATAGTTGAATGAGTTATTTGGCTCTCTTTAAGATACAAAGCAAGTCTATGAGTTACACCCCCTCTTTTCAGGGGCATGAAGGGAAATTAAAGTCATATGTTTCTTTTGTAAATTGGAAGACTTAATTTTTTTCTCTCAGACTTTAATATCCCCAACAGCAATTGTGAGCAAGGAGACCATTTATCCCATTTCTAATTTTTATGTAAGAGACCTACTGAAGAATAGAAATTACTCCATTTAATGAAAGTCACATAGTTGCCTGGATTTTCAATCTTCAGTTTTGGCATTAAAGGGTAGTATTTATATTATTCATAAATTACAGTGTTCTCTAACCCAGTTATGTCTGGTCTTATTAGAGTGATACTAATTGTATTTGAGGCAAAATTGCTTGTTTGAAATGAAGGTGTAGTGGATGCAAAATGTTGTACTCATATGGGAGCTTGACACATGCCTCAGTGTGCCTAACAGCACACTCCTGTCCACGTCTACTCAGAAGTAAGCCCCATTCTGTCAATGGAACTTACTTCCTGGAAAGCGTGCATAGGGCTGAAGCTTTAATAATTTAATCCAATGATTAGTCTTTCTGTTAACACACATCTTAAAGGACTCGATGCAGTGCATACATTTTCTATGCAAAACAGCCAACTGGATGAACTATGTAAAGACTTCAAAGTTATGAAATTAGAAATTAAAGATAAATCTGCATGCAAACGGAGCAATTAGTTCGTAGTGTAATTCGTGTATTATGTTATATTCATGTAAGTCAAAATCATCATCTCTTGCCTTCGAGTTTTGTTTCTCTGAACCCACTGAGTCATGTTGACAAAAAACACCATTTATTAATTATGATTTATTAAAATAGTTCAGATGGCTTTTTCCCCGTGGTTCAAAGCAGCTCTCTCACACACAGGTGGTGTTGTGAGGGAAGTGAATTATGAACTTGGGGATAAGAAAGCCTTTCTCCAGAGAGGGCTTCACAGCTGCCTGCTCAAGCACTTCCACAGAATGGATGCTGAGGAGCTGTATGTCCTAATTTACAGCCATCTATTTGAAGACAGACTTGAAGGGACTTAGTGCTTTGCAATCTTAGTCTGACCAAAGGTAAAGAAGCATAAGAATGGACAGCAGGGGCTTCACATTGCCCACTATTATGTAGGAAGACAGGAAGGCCTCAGCAGTTATAGGCGGCCTATACATACATGTAGAAATAAATAAGATGCCATTTACTGAGTCAGACCACTAGAGCAACTAGCCCAGTGTTGTTGATACTGACTGGCAGCCATGGCTGTCCAAGCTTCCAGGTAGGAGCCTTTCCGGGTCCTACCTGGAAATGCAGGAAACCAAACCAGATACCTTCTGCATACAAAGCATGTGCTCCACCATGGAGTTACAGCTTGTCCCAAGAGCTTGACACTGATACCTGGTCATGGCCTTCCCCATTATGACAGGAGATATTGCACAATTATTTCCAAATATACATGCATATGTATATTTATATAAGCAATATTTTGTGTGAATAGGTGATGTCCTTCCTGGTGGGGCCTAAAAGTCCACCAGTGAGTGCTGAAGGTGGAGCTGTGTGTATGTTGGCCAAAGCAAAGGCCTCATTTGACCCATTGCCTCATTTGCTGCTGGTGAGACTGTGGGTTTAGCTGCTTCCACCAGTGATGGTCATGAAGTGGACTAGACAACAATGTCATGACATCACACCATGAGGTAGGTTAAGCAGGATAGAATTTTATTTTTCTTAATTCATTTCATTTCTATAGCATCCAATAGCCAAAGCTCTCTGAACAGTCCACAGCATATAATAAAATATGAATACAGTAAAGCACAATATAACATTCCTGTATGCAAATTTAAAACAGCTAAAAATCCCAATATACACAAATATAGAACAGTTTAACATTTAAAACATCTTCATTAAAAACTAGACCTAATTAAAACAGGAGACATAACCCATCGTCATTAAATGCCTGGAAACAGAGGGCAGTTTTAACCTGATGCTGAAAAGATGACAGTCTTCGTGCCAGATGGGACTCACAGTTGGGGGGGGGGGGTCCTCTTCCTTGTTGCCTTTTTCTGGGCCTTTCTTGGATGTGGCAGTCAGAGAAAGGCCGCAGGTACAGATTGCAGGGATTGTAGAGATTGTAGATTGTGGGGGGAGGTGTTCCATCAGGTACTTGAGGTCACAAGCTGTGTAGACAGGAAGATCTTGACATAGACTGCCATTTTCAGTGATGAAGTATCAGGTGTGGGCTAGGGACTGGCCCCCGATAGCCCTTGCCACATTGCACAGGTGAGGAGCATGGCTGTTGAGGTAGATCCAGTGTGTGCTGGTAAATTTTGAAGTGTTGGGCATTCAGCATGCTGGTCCCCACAGTCATACCTCCAGGAAGAGTTTAATAATACAGATAGTTGTGATTATTATAGTATTTTCCCCCTAATGTACTGTTTGGGGAGCACAGTGTGGATTTTCTTCTGTCTCTGTCCAGTAATTATCATGGACGCCAGCCAAAGGAATGTATAACAGCTGCATCACACAATTCTGTTTGAACCCTCACCTTCTTTCCCCAGCTAGAATCTAGTTTCACTTTGATCTGTCCAGCAAACATGCAAAGCCACTTTGATCGGAGACTACAGTGGGTCAGCAAAATATATGCACTTCCGTTCATTTCATTCATAACATTTATTTGTCTCTTTTCAAAAGTATCTAAAGTGACAGAAAAGCTAAGCCAATTTTAAATGTACGTCCCTAGAAAGCAGCCCATTTATTTGGGGGAAAGCTGCATGCAGCCATCGATGGGGCCCCTGCTCATTTATACACCAAGGTGCATGACACACAGAGCTGTGTGGGAGTTTGAATTGTGATGCTGTTTGCCCTATTCACGTGGGTGCTGTTTTCCCATCAGGCACATGGGATCACATCACAGAAAAGGGGTTCTTCTCCTGCGTTTGAGGCTGTGGCAGCTCATCCCATGGGAGTTGCTACAAGCAGCTTTGTGCCTTGCTAATTAGGATGGCCAAGTGTTGTCTTTCACAGAGGGCAGTCCTCTATTTGAAAACATCCTCTGTTTGAAGTTCTGTGTAGTCTAAAGATAAAGAACCCTGAAAAGGAGAACTGTGCTTTGAAATTGCCCATCAACAGCACCTGCAGAGCAGACTGAACAAGGCACATGGGTCATTCTGTCATGATCTTCCACACTATGATGAGATTTGCTGCATTTCTCTCTAAAGTATAATATTTTTGAATTTGCATCGAGATATAAAACAGCACATCCCAATTTAGGTGTCATCATTTGTCCTCTTTTTTGGTGTTTCATATGTGGCCACTCTGTTGGCTTCCATCCTAGAAGCAAACAGTACTTGTCATATTGGTGGTTTCCATTGTGATTGGTACTTCATGCAAAGCAAGTTAATAATTGATTTGAAGCCTCCCAGACTTTGTTTTTAGGTTCCATAACACATATATAAAAGAGATAACATCTGTTTTTAAACATTATTTTAGGGGGCAATAAATAAAGTTGCTTTTCTATCTCATGTCCAAAGCAGGTTTAATATCATAGGTCAGGGAATTGTGATTTGTATCCTATTTTTAAAGAGTCTTAAAAAACAAGTAAAGGGAAAGATGTCAAGGGGGACTGTGCAGTATTCAGAATCATCCACCGTAGCTTTAATCTGCTATTGTTTTGCTCAACTTTGAAAGTTCATGCAAAGGTTATGTAACTGCTCAGAAGTATTCTGGGCCCATGCCAGAACTGTTCTGCAATGGGTTTCTTCAACCATAGATGCTGCTGGAAGTCAAACATTAGCCAACAGCTTCCACTAAGCACTAACTACAGATGCATGCTGTAAACAGAGAAGGGGGCCATATTGTGTGAAGGCATTTGCAAGGTGTTAATGGATGCATATGAGTGCATTGGTCCCCCATGGTTTTTGCCTCAGGGATGCCACCTGTATGTGTGTGAAAGGGGAAAGTGGTAAAATATGCTGCCGGGGAGAGCATGCATGTACCTTTCATACTTGATAGGGAGCACATGATTTTATATTCAGATTTAGACCTATGTGACAGCATCTAGAATATGGCAGTACAGACCAGTACCTGCTCCATGCTTCTGAGAGGCCCTGGTCAAGCCGCCCTCAATAGGCCCCTTTCCATAGTGAGCCTACCTTCTTACCACCATTGCCCCCTGCTGCTACTGCTTTCCCTCCTCTTTCTCACCATGGTTGCCACTTGGGGGCTTGCATTGCCTGCCTGACCTCACCACAGCATTTCTGGGGAGCGAGGAGTAGCTGAGCTGAACAGCTGGAGCAGCTCCAGGGGACTTTTGTCAGTGGGCCCCTCCTGGGGCATTGGCAGGTTCCCAACCATGCCCACCATTGATGCCAGACTGTACGCAGATGTGGAGTCAGGCTCTGGATAGCAGGATAACCTTGGACCGTAATGGCTCCTGTTGAGTTCTAGGGAGCAAAGAGAATGGGCAGCAGGTGAGGAACAGTTCACCACAGGGAAGGAATATTACATGTTTTGTCTCTTCCTGCTGCAACCCCCAGGCAGAGGCTGCTTTTTTATCTACTTGCCCCAGTGGAGATGTCCCTGCTCCACTGTGGGGTGGAGTCCAACATGCAAGGCGGCTGCTGGCAAACCTGCCTGTGCCACAAGACACTGTAGAAAGTTGCTATTGCAAAGGGCAGACTGTGATGCGTAGCCCCTGCTGCTGGCTAGCCCAGGCGCCCTGGACAGGGAGGCACCATGTGCCACCAGGCTTCCAGCCGCTTGAAGGTCCTCTTCCTGAAAGAAGATTGGGCAGGAGAGGAGAAATCCATTTATTCTGGCACAGAGAAATTCCCCGCTTACACCTGTTTTCTTTGCATCATTCTTCTTGGCCACCTTGCCTTAGAATAAAACGTCACTAGTAATATTCATAACGCCCCCTAAATGTGCAATGGATTTGCTATTTGCTGGTACCAACAATGTTTCCTTATGTCATTCAACTTTACAAGCCAGGGAGACCCCTTGTGTTCATATTAAAAGAAGGAATCTGCAATGGTACCATCCGGACAGGACTTCAGGGCAGAGGTTCAAAACCCACTCAGCAGAATGAGCAAGAGGGGCCCCCAAATGCAGCAGGATTGGCCTCACACTTTTTGAAGTGAAGCAATCATATTAACATCTAACGAACCACCTCCCTCTACAAGACCAGTAAAGCCGGAGCTGAAATCTCCTAATTGCACTACTGGGGATCTGCAACGCTGTCTCTTTGCTGACTGGCACTTGCGTTCTGTCGCAGGTGAACTGGAAACAAAAACATTTGATTTCTGGCATGGAATATTTTTTAACTGCACATGCCAATTGTATAACCTCTGACTGAGAGGCACAGAACCTCTGACTCCAGAAATGGTTTATGATTAGGAAAATGATAAGGTCACAATCAAAATGGCTTCTTTTCCTGTGGAGCTGGAAACGGGGTCACTTCAAAGAGGCTAAGAGGATATTACCACTCCGTTCATTCAAGCTAAATCTGTCCCACATGGACATGCCTTCACAGCAAGTAGCATAGCCTTTAATGACTTTGTGTAATCCTCGCTCATCCTCATCAAGGAACCATCTGCTCCTGAGTGGGGATGCTTCTGCATGAGCTCCATTATGCTGCAGTGCTGAGCTTCACTATTTGTGATGCTGAAACCATCTTTTTGGGCAACTAATTAGCACTGGTTAAAACATTTCTGTGAATAAATAAGCTAAGTCAGTGTGCCAGGTTAATAAATCATCTCCATTCTTTCTGGAAAAAGATAAAAGACTTAGGATTCAGCCAGAGGGATAGATTAACACCTGAGCTATGGTAAAACCTGCCTGGAGGTCTCCTGGGGCTTCCCAGAAGGTACTAGAATTATTAGAAAGCACTGGTCAGCCTTTGTCAGGATCCAAGCTGTGGCAAGTCCTAAATCTGGCTGCAGCTCTGATCAAGGAAAGCCTGAACAATAAGCCAAAGTGAGCCAGGTATGGTGCAAAGCTGTGGCATCAGTCTTGTCTGCTTGCTGCTAAGGGAGCCTATTGATGCAGCTCTTTATGCTGCTTACAGGCCATGATCCATCTGTCAGCTTGCTCCCAGCCTCGCAGAAGCTGGGCTTGAAAGACTTTGAAGAGATGACTGTGGGCTTTTAAAATGTAGGCTTTCCAAATGTTTGTCTTTTTCACCTGGGCGGAAGTATCAGAGGACATTAGGGGAGGAGGCCCCAACTAGTCTAGCCTCTTGCCAATCTAGCAGAGCCAGGCAAAAGCTTGCTCACTGTTTGAGTGCTTCCCAGGAGGAGAGCCCAGTGGGGCTGGGCTCTGGGTTGTCCTGCCTTGGAAGGGACTTGACAAAGAGGACCAGAGGTAGGATGCTTGGGCTGCCATAGCAACCATCGCTCCACATTATCAGCAGGCCTTCCTAGTGAGAAATGGATGTGTTGACATTTATTGGTGGTATTTATATGCTGCTTTTCTGCCACAAATGGCCCCCAAAGCAGCCTGCAAACAATGTTGCTCGAGAAAAACATCTCTCATCCATTAATTTAAAAATGTGAAAATATCCATAGCAGCAGGAACCACATACTTTAAACCCCTTCCCCAACCAACAGAAGGTCATTAAACATTAGAACAAGTTTGAAAAGGGGTAACTTAGTGATAGAGCATATGTCTCATTAATTATAGGAATGCCGTTAGTAGTTGGGTGCTTGTGAAAAGAGAAGGACCTCAAGGTGTGGGGAGAAGGTGTTTAATCCAGGGTGCAGGGTTAGGTGCCAGGCAGGCTGTCCAGATTGCTGTGTCCCTTTCCTTCAGCTGCCAGCCATTTGTGGTTTCCCAGCTTTCTCCAGTCTCTTCTTGAGACATTCTAAAAGGCCAAAAAGCTTTTCCTATGGTTCAGTGGCTGGTAGGAAGAACACCAAGATCAAGTATATGCTATTTGCATAAGAAGAGAAACCTGGTGCTGACCAAGGCAGCCCTCCCAGCGCAAGTATCTGTTTTTTTTGAGAGGGGTGGTCCTAAAGACAATGGCGGGATGTCAGGGCTAACTTCCCCCTCTGGCTCTCACTCCTTCTTGGACAACCCTGCACCAGCAATTTAATGTTTTAAAACCATGAGTGTTAATAGAGTCATATAATTAATATATGTAGCCTGCCCCTTAACTTTCACGTTAACTTAACTTTCATCACAGTAGAACATCACTTTGAGACACACTTTTTCCTGAACCTCAAAACAAGCATGCACACAAGCGACTTCTATGTCTCATCTATATAACCTTGTGCAGTGATCTTTCATGGGTAGCTGAGAATTAGAACATTTTGACATGTTTCTCCTATTCCTGAAAGAAATTGTGTTCTCTCACTACAATCCACAAGCCTGTACCTTAGAATAGAGGTTGCACAGCATCTGTTCTCAAGTTAATGGGGCTTGATGACAGGATGTCCTGGTAGATTTTGCCCTCTGTGTATGTTTCCTGTAGGAACTTGACATTAAGAAAAACATATCTCCTCCCCAAAGGGGGCAAGGTGCATTTTTATAAACAGGTTATGAAAATGGTTTCAGCTGAATTTATCTGACTGCAAAATGGAAGTTGAGTGTTTAGCCGCTCACCTTTCAGCAATTCAACTTCTTGATTGTGTAAGTTAAAAATACACTAATTACTTTGTATCAGTAATGAATCTTTCTTTACTTAGAAACACAATGAGATGTAATACCTCATGCATGAATGTTCAAGTTATAATATGACTCAATCAGTTATGAAAGCGATGGACAATATTCTCTTAATTGTTCCCAGAAGGTTTAACGCGATACCGTTCCAGCCTCTAGGCACAATTTTTTTTAATGAACTTTAAATTGAGTTGACTTTCTGCTTTGTGTATTTCGCAAATGAATCACCTCCCTGAAAATATCTTGACACAGTTTTTTTTCCAAGTTTCCTGTTCACTGTAAAAAACAAAAACTTAGCAAAGTTGGAAGGAAGGAAGAAAAGGATCCACAATGTTCACCGAATAATCTCCAAAGAAATTCTTCCTTTCAGTGGCTTTGTCTTTAGTTTAAGGCTGGGTTTGGCAGCTTGTGGTCCTTCAGTTAAATTGCTAAAATGCAACAGCTGATGGGAGTTATAGCTGAACAACATGGAGGACCACTAATTGCTGAGCCTTGTTTTAGAATTGTTTCGGCATAATTCAACATCACACAGTTTTGGAGATATGATTTTCTTTCCAATGAATGCATCATTTCTCTTTGATAAAATTTCTTCCTGAAACTTTGTTTTGTTCTGCATAAATATAACTTGAATGAGAAGGAGAGATGAATCAGGTAGAGACAATTTGGATTTCAAGAGACCTTGGTTCTTCTAGGTAGTATCATTGTTGGGTTTTTAAGCAGCCAAGGTCCTTGGAACCCAGGTATGAGTACTGGGAAGATAAGGTCTGGACTCTGGTAGTGCTAAGGCTATAGGACCTAGAACTGGATATGTTGCCCAATCAAGAGAACAAATATTAGAGGGAACTAGAACTGTGGTCAGGAGCTGTACAACTTGTACCATGGGTGCACAAGAAGAGCTCTGCTGAATTAGACCAATTTTTGACTAAAAGTAACCTGAAAGGGAAAATCAAGAGTGTCCAAACATTCTGGAATACTTGAGGTTTACTTTTAACCACAGTAATAAAAGCACAGTTAGGATACATACCAGAAGTGAGAAAAGACGTTACCAGTGTAGTGAATGAGCAATGTCAAGGAAGCCATTAGAGGGAAAGAAAGGTGTCTTCATAAAAGTGAAGCATTGCTCCACTGAGGAAAAGAAAAAGCATCAAGAAAAAGAAAAAGACCAAGCATCATTCCTGACAAGAGGGGTGGGACTGCAGGCAGAAACACTGGTTTGGATCCAGACATAGTCATACTCTATTTCAGGGGTCTCAAACTCAACTTACCTGGGGGCCGCTGGAATTGAAGGCTGGGTGAGGCTGGGCTGCATCAAGTATTCCACCCCTGCAGTGGTGGTGGGCCGCTCTTCCTGCGTCGCTCCCGGAGGCTGGCCCGGGCGCCGCCGGCACTTTGAAGGCCGCAGGGCCCCTCCCCCGTGCCCTGCCCACCCCAGCAATTGGCCTGTGAGCCGCGAGTTTGAGACCCCTGCTTTAAGTAGATCCAGGATCGGCATCAAGGGCAGGCAGGCTGGTCAGTTGCTGTGGGCCCATGCCCCTGTTCAGGGTCCCCCTGAACTCTCTCTACACTCCCTCTTCATCCAGGTCTTGCCCTGACCCCTATAAAGGTGGTGGTGGTGGTGGTGTGGAGCATGAGATGACACTGCCTATCTTCTCACAGGTTTTCTGCTTGTTAAGGAAGCAAGTGATAGCAATACTGTGAAAGTGGATGGAGAACAATAGCAAATATTGACTATAGTTGTAAGCAAGTAGACTCGGTGAGGGACGGGGCCCACTGAGGGTGTCTTGCCCAAGGACATCCAATAACCTGGAGTCCTTACTGAACCGCCCTTAGGTACAGACAAGTTTGGATTTAGCTGGTTAAAAGACACCTTAGAAATGTTCAAGCAAACAACTTTCCATGCAAATACCTCAACATGTGAGCAATCTCCTTGAGTGGGTATTACATGCAGGGAGCTTGTGCGAGAAGCAGCTTGGATCATAGGAAGCTGCCTTGTGTTGGGTTGATTCATTGGTCCTTCTAGCCCAGTATTGTCAACACTGGCAGGCAGCAATAGCTCTCCAGGCTTTGCATCCCTACCTGGAGATGCTGAGGACTGAACCAGGGACCTTCCTTAATGCTCTGCCATTGACTACTGAGCTGGTGGCTCATGATTTTACTGCTAATTTCTCATGTATTAATTTTGGATGAACAGGGATGAAAAAAGAAAGCATTAGAAAAGAAGCTGAACATGGGAATGGGTTTTGGTAACTGGCAGAAGTGAACACGAAACTATATACATAGTTTTCAGCTAAGCATTGCTTTGTAGAGAACTGGGTTATAAAAAAGAAAGGCATGGTGTTGGGCAGAGGCAGTGTGTTCCTGCTTGTTTGCAGACTCTGTCCCACAGCCTCCCAAAGTGGAATGCATTGATGGGAAGTGCATTTATCTGCAGCAGTTTTGTATTTTTAAGGCTAAGAATGAGTTCACCCAAGGGCTAGTTTTATCTCCACTCGATCATGTATTTGAGTACCTTAGTGTGAGCAAATATTTAACTTTTCAGGCTGCAACCTTAGGCATGTTTGGACAGAAAAAAAGCCCTAAAACTTCCAGCATCTTCCTGGGAACTGTAGAACTGTCCCATGTCTCCTTAAATTCTATAGACAAGGCAACCTTCTTCCTCATTGTGAGGAACATTACGGATGGTCCATACATTTCTCTCTCCCTTTCCTTTGGTAGCCACCATTTTATTTCATTCTCTCTGCCTCACACATATAGAGTGAGTTATGATATGAGGATATTAAGATAAGGTTCTGCACTGTGAGGATTAAAGCCCTCCTTATTGGTTCTCTTGTTGCATCCTTGGCCTTGAAGGACCCTATTTATTACAGGAAAGAGAGGGTGGTCACAACTAGGATCCTATTTGTCTTTTTGCCTTTGTTGAAATCTTTGTTCCTTAGAAATAGCAGGGTTGCCTTACCTGAACATAAGAGATTATCACCTGAATTTGTTTTGCCAGAGAACTAGCCACAGCACTGCATGGAAACAATGTGCTTTTTCAAGCGTGGAGAACTGTGTGGTTTCATTTCACAGAGACTTGGTGCAGAACGACATGTTACAAGGAAAACAGGGCTTTTTTAAAAAATGTGTTTTCCTCATACTCTGGTAAGGGGAAGCATAACCCTTCCCTCATTCACCACTGCCTGCCCTCCAGCTCCTGAAACTAAGGCCCACTTAAGGGAAACACAGCCAGGCATGGGGCATTTGCAGGAAAAAAGCTGGAGAGCCCTTTCCCTTCCATCCACCAATTCTCTCTGGTAACTTCCCCCAGCCCTGTATTCTCAGTGCACTAATCAACACAAGTTTGTGAACATGTGTTTGCCAAGAGGATGTAATGCAGCATTATTTGGTTTACTGACTGCCAAATAAGATATGTTGTTGATAGCGTGAATGCAATTTTAAAAGAGTAAATAGCTGCTACATGGGAGCTCCATGTGTGTTAGGACCACAGAGAGCAGGCAGGGAAAGTTTAGTGCTTTCTCCTGTTCCCATGGTCCTTGGAAAATCAGCACTTCCTCTCTCCAAGCTGCAATTTGTACTAGGAGGGAAGCTTCTTAATGGATTTTCATTGGGCTGCAGCAGCAGACCAAAGAGACAAATGTCTCCATCCCACTGGCTGCGATCCCGATGCTGCTTGGTCTCCCCATGGCTGCCAGTTCTCTCTCTTTATCTTAAAAATGTTTGTGTTATTTACATCTATACAGTTAACCTCACAACTAATTTTGTGTTAGAGCTGTAGACTGTCAGATTGCAGGGAAGGAACATATAGATCTGCAAGCTCTTCCATGTAAGGAAAAACTTCCTCTCTGGAGTAAATCAAAAAAAAAACAAGAGAAAAGACTATGCTAGTGCTGTCATTTTCCTGATGTGTTTATTTACTACTTCCCATGATTTTTTTCCTGTAGCATTTAGACTTCTCCTCATCATCATCACCATCATCACCTCATCACCTCTATCTCTGTGGACTCAGGCAGTGGTGTAGTGGAGCTACAGCTTGCAGGGACAAAGCGCCAGCACTTTTTCATTAGGAGGGCTGATGTCATCTGCCGATACCCTTTCAAAATCTCTCTGCACTGTAGCTGCGGGCAAACAATTTTCCCAGCAACAACATACTGTTCCCTGTTGTTCCACAAAGTATTTTGAGGTGGGCTGGTCTTGAATGGACAATTAAGACCTGCTACATGTGGAGATGAAAACTGCTAGACCTGGTTTGATGATGTGGATCTATTCAGTTGCCTGCAATTTGGGGCTCTTCTTGGGGTGTGGGTAGGGAAACTGCCATGAAGAGTGCCCACCCTTCCAACTTTACCTTGACATCACTGGATTCAAGTGGTGTGGTCTAAAGTCCCACCATTTCAGTTCACCATGTTTACAGGACACTCCTGATGCTAACACATCTCTGCTTTAGAATCCATCTGATTTATATCCTGCATTGTTGCCTTGGCTTTTATTTTTAAAGGCCATAATCCAGAACAAACTCAAGCTGTTTTTGCCTGTGCATCACAGATTAACACCATCTGCAAGATTTAAAGAATCCAGACTAAAAGGGGGTCCTTAGTATCATCTGTGGGAAAGCTCTTGGGTTTGTAATGAAATGTGAGAATAAGGGTGACAAAAACTGTGATTTGAAGACTTGGGTGACTACTACTGAGACATAAATAGTTCTGTGACTGAATGAAACTATCTTCATAATGTGTGTTTTGCTGTGTAGCTGAGGAAGGTTACAAGATAAAAAAAGAAAGAAACCTCAACCCAGGAAGAGCAGAAAACGCCCAGGCTGGGGGATAGACACAGGTTTTCTCTCCCTCCTCCCCTTTCCAAGAAAGAAAGAGGAAGCCAGAAACCACAGGAAAATAACTCTAGCATGCTATGGTGGTTCCCCAGCTAGGCAGACACAGTGGCTCTTGAAGTGTGCGCTCCTATATGGGCTCTAAATGGGCCCTTCAGCCAAAGTTTCTGCAGGCACTTCCAGTGCCTTGCATTACGAGTCTACATGCGCAAAAGCTCATTTGCATCACCAGCAGCTCTCCCTTGCCTTCCCTTCCAGCTCAGCACCAGCAGTGGCACAGGGAAGCATTAGAAGCACGAGTAACCGTTCTACTGTGTTGGTCCGTTGTGCCTGCTCGTGGATGCCCACCCTGCCTCTTCTGTATTCTCCCTGGTCTGTGAGCCTGTTCCCATCATGCTTGCTTGTCTCCGCTTACCATTTTCTCCTCTTGCACAGTGGAAGGACCCTGCCATGGTAGCCTCCCACTGCCTGAGTGCACCCGTTCTCCATGAGGAAAGAGAAACTGCGAGCTGATCCATACATGCAAGTCAGCCTCTAACCCCGCTGTTTCTATATGATTCCCTCCCTGCTTTGTGGGTCCACGCAGGGTGGAATTTAGTAGTACACGGATACAAGCTGGGTCACTTGCAGCATTTCCCATCACCTCTGGTGGGAGAGGTTGTAAAAAGTGCTATCTTGATTGCAGAAATTGCAACTTGTCTTCAGTGACTTTGGATTACTCCAGCAACTCGTTTATTGATCGCCAGCTGCCAGAAGCTTTAATCTGATCAGATGCAGTGCAACTGGTTTCTATCCCTGGCGCCTGACTCAGATTTCAGAGCAAGGAGGAAAAGTGTGACATCATCCTCGGCTGTGTCTGTGCCGGGGAGCTAATGAAATTACACAATGGGTTTTGAAGACCATTAGAGTCAATGTTGATCCTGATTATTATTAAGAGCACTTTCAAATTTACTGCACCACTGGGTGGTCTTGAAAGCATCATTTTTCAAAGGTGTGTGTTGTACTGGATTGCAGTGGAGGTGGGGAGAGAGGAGGGCGAAAGGGAGAGGAAAGGGATTGGAGGAGGATGCTGGAAGCCGAGAGGATCTCTTCTCAAATCCCTTGCAATTAAACAGCATGTTGATTCTGCCCTCCACCCCCTTTTACTATGGCTTTGTGATAATTGAGCTTGATGAGAATCTTACGAGCAAAGCTTTCAAGCCAGAGGTGGCGTTTCTATCAGAGAGCTCAAGTGTGTGCTTGCGTGCACGCATGCACACACTGCTTTAGGAAATTCTGGAATAGACACCTATGTGTGCATCCATGCATGCCCCCCCCCCCGCCCGCCCGCCCGCCCGCCCGCCATGTGCTCCTGGCATCTGGCGCTTCCTAATGCCATGTACTAAGCTTCATGATATAGGGACAGCACTGGTACCATTGTTGCCTCTGGTGCATATGTTCAGTCATATTTTTAGCATGGGGGTGCCTTCTGTGGCCGAGTTCAGCAGTCCCATCTTGAAAGTTTGTCTCTCGTTGCTCTTTAGCAAGGAAGAAGGCAACTGGTTAACCTCAGCACTGATGGTGGAAGTGGTCACAGCTGATCTGTCCATTGCAGTTGTACCCAATTCACATCATTAGAAAGTCTGAAAGAATGTGAATGCTGGAAAGAATGTGCCATCTTTTATCTCAGCAAGTGAGTCATCAGTTTAGTTGGATCAGCAAGATCACTTGCTGTTCTTGTCCCAAATGTTCAAAATTATGAGCTAGGCTTGGCACTCATGAGATCTGAAAACCAATAAATATTCCTGTTGCCTTGGATTACTAAACTGTTGACTTGAAAGGGTGTCTCCTAGACTGTGGATGTCCCATTCTATAATTGTGCACTTCTGACTCACTCGCTATATGGGATGCCAGCATATTTCCTCAGGTAGGGCTTCTGCTGTAAGAAGATTTCACTTAATGTAGACAATCTGGGTTTTTTAAGGAAGATACAGATGTCTCCCTCTCACCCACTAGTTCTTCTGTATCCTGTGCTGCCTGTGAGAAAGGGATACAAGTGTCTTGGGCAACTATTGGACAGTAGCCATCATATCATTTGTGTTATTGGTCGAATACCTGTTCTTCAGTTCTGACACTAAAATAAACATTCTGTGTTGTCTGCCTTTGAATGCAGATCTCTTTTTGTATTTGTGAGCAGGTGGAGTATTAGGTAGAGAAGAAACTTACATGTCTCTGGACATATCTTATGTCTCTGGACATATCTTGCTTGTGCTCTTCCCTATGGCATCCGGTTGGTCACTGTGGAAACAGAATCCTGGACTGAGCAGATTTTGGTCTAATCCAGCAGGCTTCTTATATTCTTAACAGAATTATCATTTACAAAGCCTGGGAAACTGCTGCATGTACATGTCATTGTTAAATGTCAATCTTATACACAACTATTATGCTGCTTCTTACTTGGAAGTGATTTCTGTGTAGGGCATTCTAAATATATCCAGTAGCTCACAGTGATGTTTGATAAGTTCTGCAGATCTGAGCATTAATGCAACTCTGGAGTTGCTTGTTTTTGCTGACATTAAAGCACATCATCCCACCCTTATGCTTTTCCCCATGTTGCCTCACCTTGTGTGTTTAAGTTGCACAGAAAACCTGAGAGCATGGTTGGAGGTTGTGTTTAGGTTGCCCAGCAGAAAGCATTTTTAGTGAAACTGGGCGTAACTTTCTTTCCCTTCAGCAACTTCATCAGAGTTTGTTATTTATGTCACTGGCAAGGAAACCTGACACTTTACAGGTTTCCTCAAATGCCTGAGAACCTTGAGTGGGAACACCTCAGACATCTGTGGTTGGTTACAGGAAATCACATCTGTGTATGCCACAGCGAAATAACTGTAGTCATTTTTGTCACACATTCAGGTTAAGGATGTGCTTTCTAGTCCCTGACTAACAACCTTGTTAATTTTACTTGCTCCAAAAAGGTTGAGGTTGGGTGACGTGCCAAACCTTGCAGCTCATTAAGGATTTGAATCTCAGGGCATCTGCAAAAGTTGATTTCTTTGGAATGGATGTGAAGCTTGGTTAATTTCCTGGTTTTCTGGCAGTCTGGCTGTTGCAGAGATGGCCCACTAGACACTTCCCACTGAGCAGGGAATCGTAGAAAGATAATAATGTCTCAAACTATATTGCTTTTTCTGACTAATGGGGCTGGGATGAGATAATGGGCATTCCATCACCAACTTATGGATTCTGCATCTATGGAAGGCTTTACTGGGTTAGCATTCGAATTGGTGTGGCTGGGAAAGAAAGGAATAAGGGTGATCGCTCATGTATCTTTGTGTGTGAGCAGCATAATGAGCAACAGGGGAGAATGTTCTTTGGTCTGCCTTTATAGGCAAAACGATCTAATTTGTACCTCCTGGACCAATATCTGGATCAGAATACAACTGTTCCTCAAAAGTCCTCTTCTCCAAATTTTCCAGTGCAATTCTCAGCTCATATGTTGCATATAAAAAGGCATATATTATGAAAACTTAGAGAGAATTCAATGGGATGGATTTTCCACAATGAATATCTGGAGGTCCCAATCCAATTTGGGACTGCAGTATGGGGAGGTAAAGGGTTAAAGACCTCTGCTCCTAATGTTAGGGTCTCAGGCCAGGTTGCCCCCATCCTACATTAAAAAAAGAAAACAAATATATTAACACAGGTGCTGATTGCATGAATAGTAGCATGTCTGGTATGGCACTGAATGTTCCAAAACTGCTGTTTCTTCTGTCCTTCTTTCTCTCAGATGCACCTGTGCATCACTCTGTCTGTGTAGACAGGTGTGGTTAGTATCTCAAGCCCAAATGCCTAACTCTCACAGGGATGTTCTGGGTATTTGCTCACAAAAGGTACCATTCTGGGCAATTAATCTGCTTCTGTGAGCTCTCAGGCTCTGACTGAGTGTGGCTTTACAGCGGAACCTCAGTGATAGGCTGATCCACAGTACGCATCATACAGACCCACACAATAGTAAAACATCTGAATTAAACAGAGTACAAACATGACTGCAACAATGGCCAATTTTAGGTGGTGTGTCTGTGGAATTCAGAGAATATGTGGAAGGGGAAGGAGGATCCTGAATCTGTTGTATTAAAACAGTGCACCTTAGATGCACACAACTGGACATATTTAGCATTTCTCACTGCCCCTGAGATCAATTTCAGATTGCAAATAGGTACCCAGAAGACCACCTTTATATCTACCTATCTATACCTCCAGCCAACATTTAAGATGATTAGAGGAAGCTGTTCATTCAGAGATTAGCAGCATGCTGTCGTGTAATACATGTATTGGGGCCTCCAGTTTGCACAGCCAGAAGGTGTCTATCACTCTGCATGGTTCCCTCTCTGCCTTTTTTTTTTTTGGTAGGCATAGGGTTCCCCAGTCTGAATTGGGATCTGCCATGCCTTTGTGAGGAGTCATACTTCATGGAGGAAGTTGAGCTCCCAGAGACAGCTGCCACCCATGGGAGAAGACCAGGAAGAGTGTGGGCCCTTGCAGGAGATAGACGGTTGCAGCTCCAGCCCTTATAGGAGGAGGAGACTGTGCCTCAGAGGCTGAGGCTGGACAACCCCGTGATCCCCAGCAATGTCATCGCCTCAAGTGGCAGGCCTGTGAGGAGAGCTCGCATGCTGGAAAGCTCTGCTCAAGAGAAAGGGGCTCCTCAGGGGTAGAGTTCTGACATAGTGTTTTGATGGACTGCAGCTGAGCCTTAGGTGGAACTCAACAGGTTCTGATGTTAAAAACCTTCATTTGTTTCCTGGTGCAGAAATCAATATTCTGGTTTCAGTATTTGTTTCTCAGACTTATTGATGATTTTTAGATGATCTATATCCTGTTGAAGATCTGTGTGCTTGAGCACTGGATTCCTACTTGATTGGTTTGTGCAAGTCCTTAGCTATTCAACCATGTTTTTGATCCCTGCTTGTACTTTGATTTTTCCTACCTGTTTGCACCTTTGCATGACTGAAGCATTGGCCTGACCTTCATGTTGTCTTTGCTTTCTGAATTTCTTTATTACTCAGAGACTATTGCAGTCAAAGCAGGGCAGGATCACAGCAGAAGGTTGGAATTCTGATCCAACAGAACGCAGGGAGGTGTGTGCTATGTTTTGAGCATGTAATGTACATACAAGAATAAGCAGTGTGGAATAGTCACTGACAGCTGAGAGAAGGACTCATCCAGTAGATGAGGGAAGGAGGGTAATGCCTTCAGCCTTGAGGAGGAGGAGGAGGAGGAGGAGGAGGGAAGCAGAAAGGAACAGCTAGAAGGAGAGTGACTGGGCAGGCATGGCAAAGAAGGCAATTTCATGACTGGAGGTAATAGAGGCTTGTGGGAGACAAATTATCCTGGATCTCCTAAGCAGGAGGAGGGGCTGAAGAGACTCCCTAGAACGTCTCTTCCCCCTTACTGCAGCATCTTCCTGCAGGAATGCCTGTAGAGGCAATTTTCTGAAGAAAAGGTCAGCACCATGGCTTGCAGGAATCAGGGCTCATGGGGTGCAGCACTGGCCTTTTTAGATTAGCAGGGTCACGGATGACACCTGTCACACCATTCAGAATTCTCTGTTCCGTCTGATCTGAGCTGCAATCTTCACAGCAGTTGGGCAGAAAGTGGATTTTCCCAGCAATGGTACATTATTATGAGCTATTTCAGTGGCAATGTAAAGTATTTTCCAGCAGCCTGGTGTGGCGGGGCTAATCACGACCCATCAAGTGTCTGAGCTGTTGCCTTTCCCGATGGGGACTGTCACATAATGCTTGTACCACTAAACCGCTGCTTACATAGTGTGGGCCCCCCATCTCTGCACAGCAAATAAGGATCCTGGTTGACTTCACCCAGCGTGCATCTCCCTGTCAAATACTATCTTCCCAGAAGCCACTGGCAGGACACTCTGTGGCAGTTCATAGCATTGCACAACAGAGAGGAGCTGATGAGTCACAGCAGGGGCATTCTCATTGCTCTCCCTACAGTTACTCCATTAAGCACGAGATAGTTATAAAAATATCTGGATCCCCTTTAAAATGCCATTAATGAGGCAGGGCAGTTGAACAATAAATGTGCAAAGTCTAAAGGCACATAAATGTGCAAAGTCTAAAGGCACATAAGACTTTACCTGATTCAGTTCCGTTTCCAGGGTTGTGCTGCGTCTCTAACCCTGAGACGCAGCACAAACAGAACGGTCTTACACCACTGCAGAGTGTGTGGACCTTGGCAGTGCAAGTCATCACTGGAGTTGCTGCACTCAGAAAGTCGTCTGTGGTGTCCTGCCCCTGGGACTGGGGCACAGCTGAAGGCCATTGTCTGTGGACGGAAGGGGCTGTGCTGAGACACACGGGAGAGGGCGGTCTCACTCCAAGACGGGAGCTGTCCTATGGCCAGGTCGAGCCCGCTGAGATCTTGCTCCTTCAGCCCCACTCTTTGTCTGTCTACTGATGGCTCAGCTACAGTGGGTCAGGAACTGCTATCAGTGGGTTGTGGGGCTGTCCCTGGACTTGCTCTGGAAGCTGCAGCTGGTGCAGAATGCAAGGGTGAGGCTGCTAACTGGGGCTTCTTTTTGAAAGTCATAGCTTTCCTTTTGAAAAGAACTGCTCTGGCTGCCGATAAGCTACCTGTCCAGGTTGAAGGCATTGTTTTTAACATATACAGCCCTAAATTGAGGCCAAGGTGCCTTAGTGATCACCCCCACCCTGCTCTGCCTGATCTCTGCAGCCACCCAAAGAGGTGCCACATGCTCTGGAGTTTTGCATCTGGGGCATTTGCAGTAGAGTGCTTTGTGCTGCAGCCCCCATCCTTTGGAATTTGCCACCAGGCTGACTGGTCCCCACAGTTCTCATGTACAGACACTGTCTCAAGACCTGTCTCTTCACATGGGCTTTCCCAGAGGTGTGACCCAGCCGACTGTAGTCTGTACACCCTTTGCAGTGCACAGTTTCACTGCCAACCAATTGTATTTTATTATATTTAATTATAGTTCAGACTATTCAACCCGTGTGTCACTTTGAGACCTCTGTAGAAAGTGGTATATAAATCTGACTAATACATAATATAAATGAATGCAATCTGGGCCGAAAGAGGATTGCTACCCCTGGCCTGAGTACTACAGATTGGTTCTTTTATAGAAGTTTCTGAGTGAAGGGCACGATGGATAATTTCTAAAATGAGAGCGGAAACTGTTTTTATGTATGGAATTACAGCAGCGGGGCCCTTCTGCGGCCTCGGATTCTATGATGCCTGCTGAAAAGCTGTGATACCAGTAAGCTGTGCAAAGCACCTTGAGCACAAAAGGTACTATAAAAATCTAATTGCCTTCTGCATCTGATGCTAAAATAAAATTCTCCTGGCTAATGGAAGACTTCATGCCGCACACTTAATTTCTCTAGTATTAACATTCTAGACAAATTTAGATGTGCTATACAGGTTTTATGTGGAAGAGGACTGTCTCTCGCACACTTTTGTTTCCTTCGCAATGTGGTGTGACAATCTGAAAGCCTAATAGCTTCAAAACTGGCATTACTTTCACAGCTACATTCTTGCCTCACTCCCTAGCCTTACTCTAGAGTAGGTGCACAACCTTGATCTGACCAGGACCCTATCAGAGCAGATAAGGGGCCTTTTAAAATCTGGATCAGACTCCCTGGGCTTTCTCAAGAGTAAATGTGATAAATAGGCCTAGCTACTAGAGTTTGAAAGTCGTGTCCGCTTCAGGGACGTATGGGGAATCTGAACTGCAGCTAAGTTCAGGGAACTGTGGTGTGCGTGCATGTGAGGATGCTGCCAGTGTCCTTGTTAATTAAACACTCCATGTCCTTTGTCTCTGTGAGCCCCGCAACACGGCGTCTCTGGTAACTGGCTCTCCACTTTTGCAATATGAGGGGCTGTACCCCATGTGTCATTGTTGAACAAGGATATGCATGCACAGGAATGTTGTCTATAAAAGCTTCTCCAAGCAAGCATGAAAAGCCATTGAACCGACCCCCGTGTTGCAATATTGCGCCCGGTGTCCTGGATAACATCTGCCTAAGAAGGCTCTGCCAAGCACCAATAGCTGAGTCCATGAAAATCCTTAATCCTTTTTTTAAAAAATACCACTGTTGCTTCCAGGGCATCTGGGTGGTTTGCTTGTCATTCTTCGGGCTGTCATGAACAGAAGATGCGTGGCGTGGCGTGGCTTGGTGAAACTCTTCACACTGTGGATTAGCACAATGTTAAACATGCAGGCAAGAATAGGGGGTGGTTTCTTCCCCCAGAGTATCTGACATACATCCCAAAGTACTTGTATCATATCCATTGGCACAAATATACAGATGGTAAAGAAAAAGTCTTCTAGACAAACTCAATAATAGAATACTTGAATCACTGTTGTATTTTCAGGTTTATTTGTATGCTGCCTATTCCCAGTGACTGGGACTCAAGGCAGCTCACAACATTAAAAAGTTAAGCAATTAAAACATTCAAAAATATGCAAAAGTAAAAGATCTCATTAAACCAGTTAAATATTTAAATTGTACAAAATACCCAGATTAAAAACACTGCAAACAATATAGAGAGTAAAACTAGTCCATTGCAAAGATTTAATCTATAAGCATGGGTGCTTGTACATTTATTTTATTTTATTTATTTAAAACATTTTTATGCTGCCCCCATCGCAACAAAGCCTCGGGGCGGCTTACAACAAAAACAAAAATATACAAAATTATACAAAACCAAAATTATACACTAAAAATATTAAAACCCGGTACATCTCCGCTTAAAAATTTTAAAATCCTACATAATAAATTAACACTTAAAATAAGTTTTAAATAAAAAGGTCTTAGCCTGGCGCCGAAAAACAAATAACAAAACAAAAATACACATGTTTGGAAATTCCATCTCTTGATTTTGTTTGAAAGCCAGTCTTTCCCAAGGATTGATATTAGACTAATTGGGGAGCTGAAGCTGGGAGAGAGGAATTTTATGCTCCCTGGAGAGCATCCTAGGGAGCGTAGGATTGCTTGGAATCTCTCTCTCAAGGTTGTGGTTACCACTATGAACCTCAGGAGGGGAATTCTGAGTTCCGGCCCCTCCCTCACAGCCCCCATGGGAAGAGCTGCACCTGCTGCTCCTTGAGGTGGCAAATGCGGCCTTGGAAGGAGGAGAAAGGGAAGCATTGCGGTGGGCAGGCAGCTTTGCTGAGCTGTCCTCTCCCATCCCCATCTCTGCCACGGTCCCTGCCAGCAGGACCCCTTTAGAGGCCATCTAGAGGAAAAGAAAAGGAGGATGGGGACGTGGAGATGAGCTTGGTGACTGCTCTTACCAGGTAGGCTGCAGCCTGGCAGTCAGTGGATAGTTGGAAGCTTTCAAGACTGGAGATCCCCTTCTAAGGGGACGTGATCCATAGAACTGCACAATGAATGGCTGTTACACACGGTGGCTGTTTACACCTCTGTGGCCATGGGCAAACATAGTATGGTTTATTAAGCAGGCAGTAGGGTCTGCTAATGAGGTTCCTGGAACTATCAAGCAGGCAAAAGGTGATGGGCTGAGTGCACCTGGGTCTGAGCCAACTGGGGCTCCCCATGTGCTGCAGTTTTTCTGAAGCCCCGTGTGAGATGCCCTCTACCCTCTTCAGACCACCTTGGGGCTTTCTCCTCCTGGATGTATCTAGCAGTGGTGCATGGCAGTGGGAAAAGACTCCTGCATTTTCTCTTTCATGGAAGATGTTTATTAGGCTGGTGGTCCAGTGTTGTTTGCACCTGGCATTTGCAGCTGGTCACTAGATTCCTTTCCCAGAATTCATTTTCCCAATAGCATTTTGTGGAAATAAAGAGGGCAATGGCGATCTCATCCAGAGTTTGTTTCACAGGACCAGGCTGAATGTGTCAGCCTACTGTCCTAATAACGGTGCTTAAACAAACAACGGGGGTGGGGGGATACCAGTGTTACTTGGTGGGTCTAGATATTTGCCCTACTGTCCCTGTCCTTTTGTATCTTTCCATCCCACCGTTATGGCATAGCAACTGATTATGCTTCCACTTTTTTCTTTTCTATTAAGTAAGTCGCACCCAACTCTGAACTGATTTTTCCATTATGTCTGTTGGGTTCTTTCCACTCCCGTTGAGTTACAGTTCAGATTTGGCTCAAACCCTGGAAGATGTCAAGCTGTCAGAATTGCCCCCACGCCATTACCAAAGTCCCTTGTGATTCTGGCACAGAAAACTGAAACGATCATAACCACATTACCTCAAATAGCAATCCACAACTGTCATAAATATGAGGAAGTTGAACAAAACTTGAGATAATATTTGGACTTTAGAAGAAGAAAATAAAAATTTGAAGATTTTCATCCTGAAAGACAAGCCGATCGATTAAATAGGGTGTTACCATTCTGGATACTTTCAGGCAGGTATGGACAAATCTCTCAGGTTCGGTTTCTCCTGCAATCTTTAAATATCACATTCTTTCTGCTCTGTTTATGAAGAAATTGGCTATTTTAGTAGTTTTCTATCAACAGTGAACCAAATGAAATTGTCACCACTCTATACTGTTGAAATTCAGTAAGTGTAACTATTTCCAGCATGGAGAGGACTATGTTGTATCTGTCTGCCACGCAGCTGTTCAAAGTGAAGAGACTGTTGGGGATGGGGTGGGGGGAGGCGGCAACCCTAATTCTGCTCCACAAACATGGTTGAACAAACAGGGATTGGGGCCCAGAGTTAAGCACGCAAATCCCTTTGCCTGGGCAGACAGATCTGTTCATTTTGCTTTCTCGCATGTTCATTTTTCAAATATTGGACAGTACTTTCTGGCCCATTATAAGCAAATGTACACACTTTTGTAAGTTCTTATTAAAAAAATAAAACCGAAACCAAATGATATTCTTATTTATCCTTATATTCAGGCAACCTGGAGGAGCTGCAGTTCATTTAAGGTTCAGATGCTTAAAAAATGTTTAGCACTGCAATTCTATGTAGATTTCACCATCTTGGTGGAAGAATAGTAGGAGCAATAGAGAAGAGAATTAGGGTGTTTTGACAAGTGATTCAGTTTGGCTTTCAGTATTAACCACAAGCCTTTTATGCCACACCATGCTGCAAATTTGCTTTGCAGTGAGGTTTTTCCTTTCTCTTGCAGCCACGACTGTTTCTCTGAAAGTGAAAAGTTTTCTTTTGGCAAAATGCTACACTTTTGATGTGCCATTAAATTTCATACTTAGCACAAGCTCCACTCAGCTCCATTGAGAATGTAGAGACATCACTAGCTCAGTAGCACAGTGCATGCTTTGCATGCAAAAGGTCCCTCATTCAATCCCTGGCGTCTCCATATCGGGCTGGGAAGGACTTCTGCACAAAACTCTGGAGAGCTGCTGCCAGTCAGTGTTGACACAACTGAGCTCAGTGGACAATAAACTACTACAGCATGAGGGAGCTTCTGATATTCCCACAACTTCCAGCAATTCATAGATAAAAGCAAGGGCATACTTTTGTGCTTGCAACACCCAGTTTTCACATACAGCAATAGTGGACCAAAGGCTTCTCCATCGTGGGAGAGGGTTAAAGAGTGACAAGCCCAGCAACCTCTCCCAAGGAATTATTGAGGCAGCATCACCCCAAATACAAAATCTGCTCAGTGTCAGGACCAGGCTACTTCCTGAGGTGAGTCAGGAATCAGACAAGCTAGTAGTCAGGAATAAAACAAATCACCAAGAGGTGATGAGGATCCAAGAGGACAGGCCTGGAAGTAGGCCTGAGGGCCAAAGCTGCAGGGCTGCACCGGCCGACAGGGAGCCTGAATTGCCCAAGGAAGGCTCAACTGGCCAAGAAGCCTTCCTGCCCCAAAAAATCCAATGGCCAAGGTTGGTGTGAGGCTGGAAGGTTCTTTCCTGAGAAGGTAGCCACTTGCGCTTTAATGGTTACCTGCTTGCCCTGCACAGCCAGAGTTCAGTAGCCCTCTTATAGACCAGGTCTGACCAGCAGCAAAAAAAAAAAAAAAAAAAAAAAAAAATGGAAAAGAGACTGTACCATGTATGTAAGAAGTCTGGGAGGATGTTTTTATGTTGTTCTCTCCCTCCCTCCCTCCCCCCCTCCGTGTGTGTGTGTGTGTGTGTGTGTAAATACCTTTTGGAAGGTTTAATGTGTTTATTCCATTACTTTGGAAGGAGCTTCTGATGAAGAAAATCTTCAGCACAAGTAGTGCTCGAAGTGACATGTAGCAGAAATGTTCTGGCTGATGTAGCAGACCTTAGTCATTTTCAGCAATTCGTTTATACTTTTGTTGAGTTTGGTCATACAACTAATTCCACAAAGAAATCTGTAAAATTAGATGTCTTCTCTGGGGATCAGCTTCTAAACTAAGAATTTAGATCTCACAGCTGCTGCTGGGAATTAATAGGACTGCAATACCCAAGTATAATGTTTCTGAGGGTTTCAGGTATTACAAAATACCTTGTTGATATTTCACACAGCATTCTTCTTCTGCATTTTGGAAGGACTATATTGCTGATTGTGCCAGAGAATTTCCTGATGATATGCAGATATTTGGTTTGACTTGTTTAGAGCTCATTTGCTTTTCATTTGTTGCTTCCTGCTTCTGAGACTCCCCTGATACACCAGGTTGTGCAGTGGTATTTGGGTTTTGGCTTTGCTGCTCTGCCCGCTCCTCAATTAACTAGAGCATTCAGAGATCTCAGAAATTGTGCAATGCTGAAAGTCTGAAATAGGCTACATTGCATATTTTTGTTTGTGGATTGGTTAACAAGCTATGCAGTTGTGCAATCAGTAAGCAGGAGGTGTGGTGGGGACTTCTAGAAAGAGTTGGAAAATAGAATTTCCTGACTAGATGAATACTTTGTTGAGCTAAAAAAAAGTGTGTAGAAGTTTGCGGCGTGGGTGGAAGGAAGGGTTTGACCCATCCCACTAATCTTCATTAGCTACAATGCAATATTTCAGCCTGAATACATTTTACTGAATTATAAATTGAAGTTGTCTAACTTCCCTACACAAAATGATCTTTTTAATAGATTAAAAAGTTACCCAGCAGCTCTGACCTCATGCAGATACAGGCAGACTTATTCAATCAAAATTGATATGTATCAAAGCATCACTACAGACAAGCTCTGAGAGATCCTCATTATGCTTGCCTGTTGTGTCAGCAGCATGGAGAGAGTAATTACTATGCTTAGGCTGAAGTGGGTTAACAAAGTCCACATCTGTTACTGGGTGCAGCTCATGGAGCCCAGCATGTCATGAGGCAAGGATCCAGGCAGCCATCTGCTGACCAGCCCTACCATTCCAGCCCTGGGAAGGAGTGCCTGCAGCAGTGCCCACACAGTGTCCACCAATTCCATGGGACCACCTTGGAATCTGCAGGTATAGCAACCCCTGAGCTAGATTGGGGCCTGGGAATGACATCCTAAGACCCTTTAAAGCCCCCCCCCGCCCACTCCCCAGTGGAAGTCCACACTCTGCAATCTCCTCAGAAAAGGACCCTGAAAAAGGAAGCACAATGTGGAATCCATGGGTTAAATTCATAAAAGTTTGACGGCACTTGATTCTGGATTTCTATAATCTTCTTGATCTTGAAGGCTAGCCCCTGACTAGCCTTCAAGATCATTCAGGCTGGGGAAGTTCAGGATTGGGGGAAGCTAGATTATGGCCCCTTGTGAGCAATTGGATGAGGCCATTTGAGAGTGTGACCCTCTTGCCTCTTGACTGTGACCCTCAGATGACAGAGTTTCTCCCTAAATAAGTTTCCACTGAGATGCTGAATGGTGCAGTCCCCTGCATCTACATGGAGTGGCATCTGGAGCCTGTGATCCAACAGCTGTGAATAAGCTGGTGAGAAAAACCTTATGTCCTGCATCAGAGTATGGAACCTCAGCTCTGGCCTGCCTGAGGCCCCAGCCCAGGCCACTGGGGTTGCCCAGATGAACACGTCCCCTTTCCTCAGCCCTGTTCTCTTTCCCTTCTTCACTGGTTGTTTTCTGTTTTTCTGGTGTGTTTGCAGTCCCCGCTTCCACCACCCTACATTCTTAAGGGCTAATATGCCTGTTCCCAGTCTTTGTATTGGTAGTAACAGTTTTAAATTAAAATATGCTGCAAGGTGGGGTGCCTCTGACCTTCTCCAATTGCTTGAATTCAGGAGGCTAATAGAGCCCACTCTTTTGGTATCATCTGTTTGTTGGAAGTGTGGGCACCAAATACCCATGGCAACATCAGATGAGCAGAGCATCTGGTGAAAAACTGGATCAGCCAGCCTAGCCTAAGAGGCAGTTTGGCTCTGTAAATAAATTCAGCGATCTTGGTCTGTCATGGTCTGGAATGGAGAGGGATGCACTGTGCCAACCTTCCAGCACCCAAGGAGCATGGAGGGAAACACGGGGACTAGGGAAATCATCTTTTGCTGTAGAACGGAATGGCCGCTGAGTGGCCTGCTCCTCCTGGCTCCTTAAGGGAAGCCAGATACTGGATAACCATCAGCTCTGATGAGGCCCACGTCCCATTATTCAAGGATATAACAGTCTCTGCTGCTGTGGAATAAGAACTAAATTTAGTTTCAGAGACAGAGCATTCCATAATTATTGAGCATTCCTAAGTTCCAAATCTCCCCTGGCCAGGAATCTGAATCTCCTCTCCTGAAGGCAAGATAGAATCAGAGCTGGGAGAAGCAGGGATCTTGGAGCTGATCGAAATTCTCTGAACTTCACTTCAAAGCTTCATTCTGCTCACTCGCATTCTTGTTTGTGACAGGTCTTTTTCAGTCAATTCCAGTGCATTTTTCAAAAATATTCACTTCCCCCATTGATTAAAACATAAAAATGAGGATTTATTTTTAAAAAATGCACATTTTAAAGTACATCTTTTTTTTTTTTTTTTGCAAATGCAAGTTTGGGAACTTGCCAATATTTTTGGAGAATAGGTGCTTTCATTTATTTGCATGAATGGGACATTTTTCAAGTTATTTGTGAACTGAAACAAAATTCTCCCACATTCCTACATAGAGTGCCTACTCTGCTGCTATCCATTTCTGGAACATAGTGTGCTTGACAGGGCTTGTTAACCAGTAGGCGTACCTACACACACTTCCTGATCAACTTTGTGACCTTGTCTGATGGGAAACTCTTCCTGTTGATGGCCATAGCAACAACCTGGTGGTCAAACCTGAGCTGTCCTGACTTCCCCTTGCCAGATGGGAACCACACTCAGAATGGGGAAGAACTCCAGGAATGTGAGGACTCTAGTGATCCCAGGCCCACCCAGTGATCAGAACATTTCTCCAGAGCATCAGCTGCCACAAAACCCAGAAGCCACAGCCACCTAAGCTATCGGCTTGGGGCTGAAGCTGGGGGCTGGTGGTAAATAGCTCCTGCCTAATGAATATGCCATTTCATTGGCTAGGAAGGCAAGGCAGGCTTCCAACTCCTCCTTTCTGCCCTTGTGATCCAAAGGTACTGGTGGGGGAGGCAATTCGGTTAGTGGCTCTGGCATGCCGAATGCCCTTCCTGGAGGCACAACCTGGCATGCAAAACTGAGGAGGGTACAGTCCTTGAAACTCCTGTCTGACCACATGGTGCCTCTGATCTTTGATCGGATCTGCGGATTCGCCTGCTTGTGGCATCAAGCTGAATGCCTAAGTCAAAGAGGCAGGTGGAAAGGGTCTCACTTTTGTTCTGTGCAGAGGGAGCAGATGCAAAGGCTTGAAAGGCCACGAAAAGCCCCAGAGTTCAGGAGCAATGACATCATTGGCCAGAGCACCGGGGTAATTGACAGACCATCCTTGTTCTGGCAAATGAACAAAGCCATAACTTTTTGCCGTTGTTTGTGAGAGTGCAGCACAGAGAAAATCAGGAATTGAGGAAAATAATCAAGCCGAGGTGGGAGGCTTCTTTCTGCTTCTCCTTAACTGGTTCTATTGCTTTATTATCTTTGACGGAATCCCTATTTCACTCTATCAGTTTAAATGGTGGCATTTCTTTTCCAGATTGTTTGCATTTGTAATTAAAAGCTAAATGTTGCATCTCAGCTGGGCAAAGATCTTTTGTTAAAGCTTAGAATAGGTTACAAGTCGAACCAATCCATTCAGAAGTAAGCAGCCCTGATCGGGGCTCCTGTGGAGAGCAGGCGTGTTTGGGAACCTGCCGAGAGCTCACAATCCAACGGGGGCTCACTGGCAAAAGCCCCCTGCAGCTGCTCCTCACTACCATCTCAGCCTTGCCCAGCAGCCCTCCCAAACCTCTGGCCAGCTCTGCTACCTAGGACAAAGGTACTCAGTGCCTAGGTTCACAGCGATGCTGCTTCCAAGAAATGGGGTATTACGCTAGGTACTGCCACTTGTGTGTGTGGATAAGCATATTGTCTTGATGAGCTCCTGCACTGCAACTTTTACCATGAGATATATTGCCCCCACTCCCACCAAATATGAGACAAGGGTCAACCCTGGTCCACCGCATAGAATGCCAGGTTGCTCATGGGCTGGAAATCCCCACTTAGTCACAGCATGCACTGACTGACCCAGGGTCAGTCAGAATTCCTTATCTCCCGGAGATGTTGTAAGGAAGAGCTGGGCCTGGGAAAACCCCATTTATGCTTCCTTGCATTCTTTAGGAGGGCCGGATATAAATGGAATAAAAGTAAATGATATGGCAGGTCTCATAGGGCTCACAGTTAAGGTACAATTATGGAAGATTACTGGATGACTTAATAAGAAAAACAATTATTGTGTTTATATCCCACTTTTTCCTCTTGCAGACTGCAAGGCAAGGCAGTCTGCATGGCCCTCCTTTTTCATTTTATCCTCACAGCAACCCCGTAAGCTAAGTTAGGCTGGGATTCATTGACTGGTCCAAAGTCACTGAAGCAGCTTCTTGGTTGAGTGGGAACTAGAACTCACATCTCCTGAGTCTTAGTCCAACACACTAACCACTAGGCCACACTGGCTCTTAACAAAATGGAAGCATTTGTATCCAGAAGGGATCAACTGAGAGCCAATGTGGTGTAGTGATTAAGAGTACAAGACTGGGACTCAGATGATCTGGATTCTAGTCCCTCCCCAGCCATAGACCCAACTGGGTGACTTTGGGCCAGTTGCAGACTCTCAGCCCAGCCAACCTCACAGGGTTGTTGTTCTGGAGATAAAACTGAGAGCAGGAGGAGGCAAATTATGTAAGCCTCTTTGAATTCTTTACAAGAAAAAAGACAGGCTATACATCTAATAAATAAATAAACCTGGATTGCAGTACTCTTTTGCCCGTGCTCCCACATTTTCCTTCTGGACTGTTCCTGTTGTCTGTGGATGCATCCCCTTCTCTCATTGCTGCAAAGCCAAATGTATTTGCAGCAGAAAACCCTGCCAATTTGGCATGATGCAGACATCATGACATTAAAAGAATAAATGGGGAAGGAAAGAAGGAAGCTGCCTTATTTTATTTATTTCTTACATTTGATTACCGCCCAATTGCTGATGCTCTCTTCTAAGGCCAGACTTATTCATTATCCATCTACACTGAGATCGTCTCCCCTTCATGGCAGAAACTGTGCAGGATCTCAAGCAGCATCTTTCCCGTCACCCGTTACCTGATGTTTTTCCCTAGAAGGATGGCAGAGACCTAACCTGGGTCCTTCTGCATGCAAAGCATGCACTCTGCCTCTCCAAGGAGCACACTGGCCTTGGAGCTGTAGATGCCTGAAATGCGAAAGCAAACCCTTTTCCATGTAAGTTCAGTCCAGGCACCTGGCGCTCTCCAGGGGATGGGCTTCCCACCACAGGTTGGGCTGAGGAAGGTATGAAGAGAGGAGCAGTTCTGTGGGTGGATCTGCAGGCATTCCGACTAACCAAAACATTCTGGACACCATGCCCAAAGCTGTGTTGGAGAAGTGGGGAAGGATGCGTGTGGGCTCAAACGGTGCGGGCATGATGAGGTCGCGTGCACTGCCCCTGCCCAACTTACGCTGGATGTGCCACTCCTGACTTTCATGCATGAAAGGAAGATCTGAAGGGAGGTGCAGAGCAGTCGGTATGCTCGTGTATGTCCGTGGATTCTGCATTATCAGGGTTTCTTGCGGCAGGGGGGCTTCTCAGAGCAATTCAGCTGAACACACCTAGAGGCCCTCTCCTCCTGCACATACCCGCTCAGAGCCTTTGGTCATTTTCAGGGGCTTTCTTCTGGGTGCCCTTGTGCGAGGCAGGCAGGCAGATGGCCATGAGAAAGAGTGCCGCCTCAGTGGGTTGCCTCTCCTGTTTCATTTTTTCAGCATCAGCCAATGGCACTTCTTTTCTCCCAAGTGTTTTACAAGACCCCATTCTAGATTATTATGGCTGCTTTATTGATCTGTCCACTGTTTATTGTTTATGTTATTGTATTTTATCAACTGTTGGTATTGTATTCTGTATTTTTAGTGGTATTTTCAAATGGCATTTTACTTTTCTTAACTGGCTGTAATTCCCCCAGAGAACATTAGTTATTGGGTGGATTTAAAAAGTATAGCTGTGCAAGTCTATTGTAGCAGAAATATTGAAGACTCCTGGAAGCACCTTAAAGGCAAATGAATTTATAGTCTTTAAGGTACCACAAGACTCTGTAGTGTGTTTGGAGTAATATATAGCCATTACAACTAGTAGCTGCTGGTAGTGTTATTCTCTGTGCCTTTGTCTAATTCTCTTTTAAGCCACCCAAATTGTGGCCATCACTACATCCTGGGGTAGCAAATTCCATACTTTAACTATGTGCTGTGTGATGAAATGAACCCTTTCATTTGTCCTCCAACTATTCAGCCTTGTTGGGTGATTCTTACGAGAGGAGAAAAATGTCTCTCCATCCAGTTTCTCTACACTGTGCATAACTTTATACTCCTCTGTGTTCCCTTTTCTCACCTTCTTTCTAAGATAAAAGCCCCCCCCTCACACAGACACCCCCCCACACACACACATTTTCAACCATCCAATTAATGAAGCTCTTTGGATGGTGCATAGCTATTTAAAAACCATTTGGAATGTAAAGTACAATATAAAATTAAATAGTTAAATTCTGCAACAAGTTAAGTTTACATTTAAAAAGTTAAGGCTACAATCTTAGGGTCCAGGAAGGTATACATAGGAAGACCAGTGACTATCAGCTCACTATCAAAGCTCACTTAGCTGCTATTTTGAGGTTCTTTTTCCAGTTTGGTGGCCAGTCAATCCCAATGGTAATGGAGGTTTACTGAGCAAAAATATTGTCCTCTTTACTATATGAAGTGCCTGTTTGAATCTCAGCAGCTTTAACTAGGCTGGAAATGATACAGACTCCATTGCTATGTGTTCTTCTGCAAGCCCTTACATGTCTTTCAAACCCTAATCTCCTGTTGGAATCAGGTTGTAGTCAAATTTCTCTTATGGCTTGGACAACAAATTTAAACTTGTTTTATAAGATGTTGAGTCTTTACTTGAGCTTTTAAAATGGACCCAATTAGATCCCCATAAAGTTGCTGTGTCTGAGGTTTAATCATCCTCAGTTCTTCTCATTATTATTATTATTATTTTATATTGTTATTTCTTGTATTTTAATTTTATGTTGTGAGCCGCCCCGAGGCTTCGGCATAGAAATGTTTTAATAAATAAATAAATAAATAAATAAATAAATATTAATGTTAGAGAGAAGACTTCAGAATCATTTAGAAGATTAGACCAGGAAGCTATTAATCTAGCATCTAGGAGATGCTGCTCCCCTCTTTTGGTGGGCTTCTCAGTCCCTCTTTTTCTTGTTGTACCAAGTTATTTTGCCTTTTCAACAGTTCCAGGTTTTCACCAACTCTTTTTCCTGGCTTGAATAAATGCTCTACCACTTGCAGAATGTTTAGGCCACTGTGAGGCTATTAGCTGCTCCCAGAAACTCTACCCTTGTGTCAGGGTGTGATGGAAACTTTCCCACACTTTCTATTCAGTTGCCACTTAGACTCTTCTGCAAGAGTAGGCTTCATATTGCCTTTACTGAGTACTTTTCCTCGCTGCTCACATGAGTCCTATCTGCCATGTTTTTTAACTGGCAGCAATGGGTGTGACACCCTGTCTGTGGTAAAGTTTCTATTCTGTGCCCTTAAAACTAGACAGACACATGTTAAAAATATTTCTGGGGTTAAGCCTCAGTGAGGCAGTGGATATACATCAATATATTAATCTGTTTCGCCAACTTGCCTTGGGGCATGTAGGCATTCAGGAACAGGGAGGAGACGAACCTTCAAGAAACCTAGCCCCAAGCTGCTGGTATTAACTTTGCCAGTAAATACCAGCACTTTGAATTGGGCCTGGACATGAACTACCAGCCAGTGCAGATGGTAAAGTTGTGACCTAATTTCTGGACATTTAATAAAGCCTTTGTCCTTGTCCGCCTGGAAGGTGAGAGAGAAGAATGGCCATGTCAGAGGTGGTAGAGGGACATTCTTGGGAAAAGAATGGATCAAGCTTTTTTTGGATCAAGCTTTGTCTTTCTGAAAGTGCCTTATGCCTCATACTTTGAACAATTCAGTTCAGGAGGCCTTTTGAACTCTCAGTTGTTTGAAGTCTAAAGCAATGTTCCCCATTAGAAATATGGAAAATGAATTAATCTGTTCCCAGAGCCTGAACAATACCCATCTGGATAAACTTCAACAGCAAATAAGCATAATTTAAGGTAAAAATAATGCAATTGAATGCCAAATTTATTAATTAAAACTTGAAAACAATTAATAAAATATGTAAATATGTATAGTACTGTGTAATAACATGAAAGTTACATTTACAGTCCAAAAGATCGAAAAGGTACTCACTGAAAAGGCACTGAAAATGAATTGAAAAAGCACTGAAGCAATTTTTTTTACTGTGCCTACAGTTCGAACTTAGAAGCATCGTTCGACCTTTGGAATGATCTTATCTATATTTTAGCATTCGAACTCTGGAATGCTTGAACTTACTGATGTTCGAAGTTCAAGACACCACTGTATATTTCACACTCATGCTCCCATCCTCAGTGCAGTTTCTCAGCTTTAGGTCCTAATATTTTGATAGACTGAACATTCAAGTAAATATGCTTAGGATTTCTAGATTTTGATTCACTTAAAATTTATGTGAAAAGTGCCTTTCTATGAAGTAAGCAACAAGGTGATCCACACTTGCTTTGGAAGGTGCTTGCACCCTCACCCCCTCCTGCGTTGCCTGTGAATGGACCTGATTGTGACTCTTACCAGGAGTTGTGAACCTCTTTCAGCCCAAAGACCAAATTCAGTTTTGGGGAAGCTCTTCCATGATGAGTGGAGCCAAGGACAAAATGGAGGCAGGGCCAAAATACTAGAAAATTTCAGTCCAGATCTTTTACTGCTAGTATCTAAGCTTTAGGAAAGGGATTTCAGCCTTTTGGAATGAGGAAAAGACTGCACAAAAGCAGGGAAATCATCCAACAGTAGGTGGTTGGAGGAAAGCGATGAGGTCAGTGGAAGTGGGCATGGTTTTCTCGGGGAACTTGGCAGGCTGGATTGGCATCCCAGACTGGGTTTGGCCTGCAGGTCTGAGGTCTTCCACCCCTGCCCTGAATTGTTGCTTCAAGTAAATATCTATCTACTTGTTGCCAACATTCTTTTAAAGTTGCTGTGGATGATGCATTGTCTATAAATGTGAAAATTCAACTATCTTACAGTGGTAAGACTTTGATGATTGTATATAGCTCAACTTCATTGTTCAAATGCATATATAATTGATGTATCTCCATTAGAGCGCCTGGTCTGGTGGTACCTCTTTGCACCAGCCCATCAAAAGTTCCCAGAGTGCCCATTCATGTAGGACGATAATGGCCTGATATGCCTATTTTACAGTTGGCAGTGATCAATACCAATTAATTAACAATGTTATTATCACAACCGCCAAATCAAAGAAAGCCAGTATATTGTGAATTATGCAATTGACGGCTGATGGGTGGTGTTTCGTTTAGCATAATAGGTTGCTGTTTGTCTGTTATTCAAAGTTTCCCTTAAGCATCAGCATGGCTGGCAAATGAGAAGGGCACTGAGGGTGGGCAGTGGAGATGAGCTAGGCTTGCCAAATCTGGGTGGGGAAGGAAATATTTTTGTACTTTGACCTGGGGGGTGGGGGAAGGAGGCAGATATTTGAGAGAGAAACACTTTGAGATTTTTAGATGGTTGGCAAGGAGTCATCTTGGATAGTTACAAAGATGTCTTGGTGCTTTCATAGATTGAGGAACCATAGAAATAATGCACCTGGTTGCTTCCCTGCTGCTCTGCCTGCACATTTTTTTTGATAAAAGGAGAGACTTACCCAGACCACCCAGAGAGCTTTGGCTATTGGGCAGCAATAGAAATGCAATAGATGAAATGAAGAGAGTGGATGACCAGTGCAGTGGTGATAAATGGCTACTGCTGCCAAGAAGAAGGGGACAATACCTCTCAGTACTGTCCCTTTTGGAGGCGATTCTGCGTGGCTGCATCAGAACAAGAAGTGAAGCAGCAGAGCCCACTCCAGCAACTTGGCTCAGAGCAACTACCTCTGGCCTTCAGTTCTCCTGGTTTATAAGAATTTTGCAGCCAAACTGGTACCTGACATGACTTTGATGGTTCTCCTCATCCCTTCATCCCTTTTCCCTTTTGCATCATGTTTATTACATTGTAGATGATTATTTTAAACTGCAAATACTATATTTTCTCTGTTTCTAACTGGCAAGGGCTAACAGCAGAGAATGACAGGGACCGATGGTCAGGACCAGGCTCCTGGTTTGAATTGGAGAGTGGAGTGCCCAGGCACTGAAGCCACGAACTCCTGGGTACGCTAAGCCAGGCTGCCTTGCATCTGTTAGGAACTGCTGACTGCCAGCTCATGTGGTGAACTGCATCCCTGTGGCTTCTTTGTGAAGAGCCTTCTGGACTGACTCTACCCACTGGCTATTGGTACTCTATGGCACACTACCCAGGCGAGCCATTGGGCCTTCTGGGCGTGGAAGGTGTACAAGGGGACTTGCTGGCTCAGAGGAAATTTGCTCAAATGCTACCTGAGATCTGGGAATTATCCAGTGGTTCTTTTGGGGCTGTATCCTCATTTGACTAGTGGTTCTGCTGACTCTTGCTTTTTCATCCAGATTGCTGACTCTGATTTGCCCTCTGATCTTTGGTATGGCTCCTGGTTTGCCCCACACTGTTGCCTGTGCCCCAGCCTTAGAGCAACCCTAATACAGTCAGTGCAACAACTGGTTGCTTGCTGATTAAAAATACTGAAAGCCTTTGTGGCATTCTGCATATTCCCCGGCATGCCTACCCAGCTCTCATTTCCCCAGAACCCTCCTGTCTTGAGCTAGTCCTGCCCCTCCTTCCTTCAGGTTCCAAAAACTCAAGGCAATCCTTTGAAATGCAGTTTTTTTATTGTAACCCCAGAGTTGACAGAACATTTTAACTCTAAATGGCCCTTTACCAAGCTGGAAGGAAAAGCCTCTGCTCATGTCAGGAATCATAGAATAGTAGAGCTGGAAGGGGCCAGGAAGGCCACTGGGGCTAACCTCCTGCAGTTCAACTCTTGTTGAAGAGTGGAGTCCAGACTGGAAACTGCCCTTGGTACCTCTCTTTCAGTAAGGCTGTTGGCTCCATAAAGGAAACCACAGCCTTGAATTTAGAGGAGCTGAGCAGGGCTGTCATGGATAGGATATTTTGGAGGGTGTTCATTCATTCATAGGGTTGCCATAAGGATGAGATGACTTGTAATCACATAACAACAATTTGTGGTGAAAGAAATTGGGGAGGCAATTTCACTGAATATCTGCAGTGGGGAGAGAAATGGGATGTAGTACAACTTCTCTCTTTTTTCTAAAGGTTTTTGACTTTTAAAATTAGTATTTTTATTAAATGTATATTCCACTGTATTGGCCCAAAGACTCTCTCATAGATTACATATATGTCTCATCTTTTTTGCTTTTGCATGGTCCCTTACCTCTCCATTTAATCCTCATAACAACCCTGTGAGGTAGGTTAGGCAGAGATCAACACCTGGCCACCAGCCACCCAAGGTATTTCATGGCCAGTAGGGACTAGAACCCAGATCTCATGGAACCCATTTCTTCGCTCTTAACTGCAAGGCAACACTAGCTCTTCCACTGCAAGTGGTGACGGCATCAATTGTTTTAGCAGCCTGCTCCCATATGTTCTGGGATGCTGTGAAGGGAATGAGGAAAAAAGGAAGATGGATTTTACAAAAAGCAAAAAAGGGCAGGGAGGATATATTTGCGGAAAAAATCTGTAACTTGCTTGGTGGGAGGAAAAAAAAACCTCAGGAGTGTTCTGAGAAAAAAACTTCTCAGAAATTTTGTCTCAGCTCTAGTTGTCATTCTTCAAAGTACAGCACCTTCCCACGGTTCTTCTATGTATTACTTTTCAGAAGGGTGGGATGTATCTCATCTCTGATGCAGGTGCTGATAGTATTGCTCCTTCCCTGTAGGCCCCGACGCAGGTATGAGGACTAGTAGTGCCATGCCAAAATCTGACCTCCAACTTCCTGCAAGATTTCTTCCCCCATGCAAGATGCTTCAGTGGTTTCTTCCTCACTGCTAGGGCATTGCATCATTTATTTTGCATTTCTTTTGGTATTTTTAACTTTGCTGAATCATAGAATAATAGTAGAATTGGAAGGGGCCAAGAAGGCCATTGGGTCCAGCCGCCTGCAGTTGTAGGTCATCAATCTAATCACTATGGGGTGGCCAAGGTTTGCATAATAGTATCTACACATCTCTCCACACTACACAAACACCACACACTTCTCCATTCCTCTGCCTTCTGCTGGGCCCCTGCACTTTCTGATCTGAAAAAGCCCTATGGACATAATTAGCTCATGACATCTTCCTTTAAGCATTAATGGAAGTGCAGGAAGCTGAGGAGGGTACAAGCTGCCAGAGAGGTGAGTGTGCAGTGAACAAGAGGGCTACATGCTTTAGCCACCTCATGGTAAGGTAAATACAAGAACACTGAACCCATCCTGTGAGGATTTCCCTGGAATTTCTTCTCCTTTAGATTTCTTTTCAAAAGCCATTTAATTTCTAGACACTTGAATGAGAATTTGGAAAAAATGCGGAATGCTTTTTCAGTGCAGCACTAGCAGTTAGACAGCTACATAAATAAAATATACCTTAGGAAAAAATGTAACTTCTAATATTTTTTTCAGAGTCAATTATATGATGTACTTTTCCTGGCTGAGAAAATTGATAGCAATAGCAGCCATTCAGGGTGACAAAGTGGCAAATGGCAAAGGACCGCTGTGCTGACACCACACTGAACCGAAGGAAGACGCTCCCGGCCCCACTGCTGTCCAAATGTGGCAGAACAGCGTGTATCAGAGCAGAAAACAAACTGGGGCAGGCCCAAACTTGCATGCATTAAGCAAAATGAAGAGTCATGCCAGAGCCATTAACTCTTGGCATAGCTGTAGTCTTGCTCTGAGAAGGAAAGAAAAAAGAGCTGGACGAAAACGTTGCGTTTGCCAAGATTAGAAACATTCTATGAAGAATAAACAAGGCAAGAATTGTTGTCTCTGTGATTGTCTACAATTGCTCCTAGTTCTTTCAGCTAGCTAGATTCCCAGAAATGTGGGCCATTTTTAAGGAGAGCAAGAAGGACTACTTTCATGTGCCATCGGGAAGACAGTATTACAGAACTCAGTTGACGTGCCCCCAAATATTTTCTAGGCTGCTAATGGTGATAGATATTCAGTGATATAACTAAATCGTGCTAGATCCTAATTATATCATTGACACGAAAGCCCCCAGCTTTTCTTTTAGGGTTAGGGCACGGGCGTGGGATGGGGTTGGGAAAGCAGGCTATGGCTGTAGAACATAACGGAGAGGCTAAGAATGTGGCTTTGATTTGAGAAGTCCCAGAATATATGAGTTTAGGACAGACTATTCTGCTTTTGCACACCGAGTTCTTATAGTACATAAAGTGTTCACTTTTTAAAAATAAAGCCATTTGTTTCCCTCTGTTATCCTCATGCTTTTTCTGCAGGTGGACAAAAATCTTACTTTTGGGGGGAATGTGTGAGATGTGTGGGGGGCTTAGAATGGAATGGTTCTCCCAGAAGATGGAGCAATCATGTGACCTACACAGGTGTGTTGTCTTAATGCTGTCCTTCACTCTTCTTTAAAGTGGCGTGGTTTTTATGTATGGCATCTCCAAATCATGCATTGGATCAAATCTACTTAGTGCTAACCGTCATTTATGCCATTTCAGAGATTATGTCAAGCCATGGTTATAGTAACCCATAGAAAGGAAAGGGGTTTCGACCTGCAAGGGAACATGTGAACCCATCAGATGTTTATTACATCGAGACCATGAGTGGGATATTGGGAAGCACATAATCTTAATTTAGCCACAGTGATTGGCTTCTTGGAATCGCTGCCTGCAATGACCCATCTTGAAGTGCTGCACTGATGGAAGGTCCTCCTCAGGAAAGTTCAGGCAGAAATTTTGATTCAATTTTTGCACCAGACAAAGACTTTTCCCCCTGGGTATTACAGCATGAAGGTAAGCTGATTTTAAGGGTGGATCTATCTGCTTCGCCAAATCTTATTATTTTGTGACTAATGCTTTAGTATGTTTAATGTTTGCATTGAGATATTAGATATACCCCCTTACACAGAATGAGATACACTTGGATGTCTTGCTAATAATTTTGTTGTGAATGGCAACATACCAATGTTCAAAATGCATAAGCAAATAAGGAGCTATTTGAACCCAAACATCTCAGGTTCAGTGCTCTGTCCATGATAGCAGACTGCTCCCCTAAGCCAAGTAAATTCCTCTTTCGTTGCATACAGAAGCACTTACAGTATGTTTATGAAGAAGTCAGTCTCTCTGCCGTGGGGCTTATCCCATGTTGGTGTGTGTAGGGTAGCAGCCTCAGTTGGGCTCTGCCCCGTTAATCTGGGGAGTGGCAGGTCTGGAGTGTGTGGGGACCTGATCCACTGTGGCCAAATTGCCACCAAACTTTGGCAGCACAGCAGCAGGTGCAGCAAAGAGGCACACATGCTCCAGCTAGGGGCACGTCACACTCCAGAAAATCGGGATGAGTGTGATTCCCCATTTAAACAAGTCTCCCACTTACAGCTGCCTTGCTTTAAAGGGTCCTCCCCCTTTTTTGCTGCCGCACTACTAAAAATGGTGGTAAATCAGTAATGGCAACATTTTGGAGGCAGGCTGTAGCCCCACATCTAATTCATGTGCTGCCTATAATTGTTTAAAAACCTGAGGTCTGGCCCTGAAATATGCAGAGAGATGATCAAGGAGAGTGTGCTTCTGAGAATGTGCTGAATTCTGCTTCTACACCATTATGAGGTATACACAGCTATGCCTTTCCCTGAAGCCATTTAGGATGGGTTAGTCTGTGGCAGGCAAGATTCAGCTGGCCTTAACACCAGAAGCCATGAGGGCTAGTTTTCCTTCCCATTGCCCTGCATTAGAGACTGCCTTGCATCCCAGTTCTTTGTATGCTGTAGGACATTTCCCTAAGTTTAATGCAACCGCTGGCCAGGAAGTGTGGAAAAGACTGCAGTGTTAGCATCTGCTCCCTTGCTATTGGGTTCCAGTGCATTTTTACTAGGAAGGAAAATGGGGTTTGATTGAGAAAAGGACCGCTTCCATGCAGAGTATGTGAACAGTTCGAGCATGTGACCTTAAACATTTCAGTGTGGGGGAGAAATGCTTTACTTTTTGGAAGACAAACCCTACAGCTGTTCTGGAAAAAAAAGCAAAATAATGGAAGTTAACAAAGGGGAAGGTTAACAGGACTGGCGAGGAGTAAGAATAGCTGAATTACTGGATATAAACTGAGATAAGCTTTTATTTGCTACTGAGAATGTAGCTTTTAATTTTCAGTGTGAGGTCTGTGAGGGAAAATTCAGTTGGACTGCAACAATAGGGGAAAACACTAAGGACTACATGGGCACCACTCAGAGAAAATTCCAGTGCACCTAGCATAGTTGAATTATATGGGCTGAGTTCAGACAATACAGTATGAGTTGAATACAGGTTGCCATTGAACCCTGGATGGTCATTTGACATAGCTGGTTGCCTGAATCCAGCTATGTCAAAAAGCCAAAGCTTGTTCACATTGAGCATTCCATGAAGAGAATCCATGTTGGCTTGCGAACTGTTGGTTGTTCACCATAGTCTGGAGCATCTTGCCTGGGTTCTGACAACATGATAAACTATGGTGCAACGGTCCACAGTTCAACAACAATCCACACTCAGTCTCTACTCAAGCCATGTGTTGGGAATGGACCAGGCAGTTATTCTTGGTTTACTCTCCAAGGCTGGGGCTGCACCAACTCCTCAGATGAGGATGGTGATGGCTGCAAATGTGGGAATCAAGAGGGCGGAGGAGGGTGTGATTGTCTCAAGGCCATTGCTCCCAGGTGCTCAGACAGGCCATGGGAACAGTCAGGGTTTGGAAGAGGAGGGAGGGGACAAAGGAGAGGAAGAAGACAAGCCCTTGCCCAGTCTGGTCCCTAATCTCAGTGAGAGAGCCTGCATATATCTCAGAGGTTAGCCCTTCTCCAGAGACACCCACCCCCCCACAGGATGGAACCTAGTGTTAAGGAAAAGGATGGTTTTTGGAAGTGGTTTCTAGTTTGGGTTCAACAAGTCACTCTGTTTATGCTCAGAGGCTAGTCTTTTAGTGGCTGTAGCTTGCTAGTTGTGAATTGGCAATAAAGAGTTATTTTGCAAAGAGATTGTCTTTTTTTTTTTTTTGGAAGCTTGAAATGCATAAGGGGTAAACCTGCTCCTGACACTGTAAGCGTGAGTTACTGTGTTGTCTCAATCCAGTTACTGTGATCCTAGACATACTTCAAAATACATCTTGTTGGCATCCATAAAACTTACTTATGAGTAAACACACTTAGGATAAAAATTATGCTTACTGCTAATCTCAGTGTCACAGAGCTTTTTCTGGATTATATCTCACATCTCCTGGAAAATCTACATGGATTTTGCATTCCAACAGTGTGGATTTGCTTTCATTTGCATCCCTACACAGCTATGGAAGCAAAATCTCATGTCGGAATCAGTCACCATGAGAGGCTGTAGATAAAATAGTCATGCCATAAAATGTACTGTACGTAAAAGAGTCAGACCAAAGGCCTCCCAGGTTCTGTATCTGACTTTCCCCCATGGCTGATCAAAAGTCTCCAAGAAGACTACAAGCAGGAGATGACTGCAGCAGCATCTTCCCATTCTGCTTCTCCAGCAACGGGTATCCAGAGTCTTGCTGTCACTAGCCCTGGAGGTAATACAGCCATCATCACTAGCAGCCACTGACAGCCTTATTCTCCATGAATCTGTCAAATCTCTTTTTCAAGCCATCCACGTTGGTGTCCCCTGCTACATCTTGCAGTCCTGAAACTCATAGTGTAACTTTGCTATGTCCATGGGTCAAAGTGCTTGAAGCAGTTTTGAAGAGGCATGATTAATGGGTGGATTGTTCATAATCTGGAAGGTCAGAAGGGAGCAGCTGCGTATGCTTGTGCCCAGAGAACTGCAATATTTCAGTGCAACTGGGGTATGCGTGTGCTTAAGCATTTTAATTAAGTGCATGTAGCAATTATACAGATATAAATTATGTGCTAAGAATCATACTGCACACACAGTTCTTAAAAACCATTGCCTCCGGGGTCTGGCAACCAAAGGATTAAGTATAACACAGGCTCCAACTTCATGCATAGGCCTGTTCCAGATGGGCAGACACTGCGTGCAGAAATATCTGAAGGCACAATGCACCTAGTGCTAAAAGCAATTGAACAAGTTGTCTTGTGCTTTTCTCACTTGAGCTGCCCGGCTGACTTTCTCCAGCCGCCTTCCCTCTGCAGGCACAAAGGAGGAGGGCCTTTCCCTGCCTTTGGCCTGAATCACAGCCACGTGGTTGTATGGTATTCAGTAGCAAAGACGACCGCTTTTATCAACGAGACAGCGAGTACTGTAAAAGATGGATATGTGCTTTCACACACACGCACACACATACCCCAATTATTGGAAGGCTTCCTCAATCCCAAAAACTATAAAGCAAGTTCTGAGAATGTTTATAGATGTTTTAAGGGCACGGGGAAAAAGGGGGGAAAGTCTGATGGAGAATAGAATTAGATTGAAGCATGCTATTAAGAAGGATAAATACCCCAGACCTCTCATGATTTTTCATACATGCTCATAACTCTAGAATGCAGATTTATGAAGTTTATCTGCAATAAATTTAGGACAGCCAAAAGTACACAAAAATGGGATTGTGCAATGGGATTGTGACACAAAATGTGTTGAAATCCACTAAATTAAGGGCCCCACTACAAATCACACTAAATACGCTATTGATGCCATTCTATGCATGTCGAGATAGAGAACAGGGTTACAAGTCTGGGGTGCAGGAAGTTGATGAACTTTTCCTGTCTAATCATAGAATTGTACCCTAGGCCTGGCTAATTTTGAAGGAAAAGCCAGGTGGGGCACCAGGCCAGAACAGGGTCCCAATTTGGACTTGGGGCCCATGTAATTTCTTGTGCGTTGTACCTCCCTCCTCCTGTTGCTCATGTGCTCCTAAAGGGTGCTTTATTCAGACACAAATGATAGGTAAGGGGTTATTTTCAGCAAGAAACTGGAGAAGGTCCCTGCCCTGGATTGGGGCCATGCATGACCGATGAAAGTGAAAGTCGCTGGCTTAAGCACAGGGATTTTAAAAAGCATGTTTAAAGTAGCATGCAGCCTGGCCCTGTCAAGGCTTTTGAAGAAATTCAGGGGACGCTAGTTTATGATGTTGTTATGTGCAATCAAGTTGTCTCCAGCTAATGCTGACTATATGAATGAAAGCCTTCATAATGTCCTATCCATGACATGCTCAGCTCCTGTAAATTCAAGCTTCCTCTATGGATTCAATCAATCTTATATTTGGTCTTCCTTTTCTTCTCTTACCTTTCCCTGGCATGATTGCCTTCTGCAGTGTATCTTGTCTTCTCATGATGTGTCCAAAGTATGACAGCCTCATTTATCAGTCTTGCTTCTAGAAAAAGCTCTGGTTTGATTCGATTTAGGACCCCCTTGTTCATCTTTCTGTCAATGCCGGGTCTTCACAAAACTCTCCTCCAGCTCCATGTTCTGAATGCATCAGTCTTCTTCGTCTCAGCTTTCTTCACTGTCTAGCTTTCACACCCATACACAGTGACTGGGGATACAATAGTGTGGACGATCTTGGTCTTGGTCTCCAATGAAACTTCTTTACACCTGAAGAACTTTTCTAGTCCCCTCGTGGTTGCCCTTCCAAGTCTCAGTCTTCCTCGAATTTCTTGGCTGCAGTCTCCTTTGAATTGATGACTGAGCCAAGGTATGAGAAATCCTTCACAATTCCAATGCCTTTGTTTTTAACAGTAAAGTTCTGTAATTCTTTACCCGTACTGGCTCCAAGTGTTGGAGGATCCTTGACAAGACACCCTCGGTGGCCTTCCTCTCTGCATTGTCACCAGAGGTTGTGAGCTGAATTCTCCGTCCCAGCAGTAACGGGAGAATTCCCTCTCACCACAGCTTCTTGCCAAACACCTTTATTTTACATGTAGGTCTCTGAGCGTGCACAAAGTCAAATGCTGAACCCTCTCTGGCCCCCTTCACCAAAAGCTTTGTTTATGAATCCTTCTGTGCCTGTCCCTGGGGCAAGAAGTTCTGTGAAATCAGGCACACCTTCGCTCCTCCGAGAGCCCACCTGGGCCACCCTACCACTGTGACGATGGACCATTGGGTCCCCCTCCTCAGGAGGTTGGAGTTCCCCATCCAATAGCCCCCCAGCTCTAAGTCCTCCCCCTCAGGATGTTGCCGCTCTTCCTCATTTCCATGGGTAGGTTGACTGGGCCTCTTGGTTGTTCTTTCATCTCTTCCACAGCAGGCACATGCGAGTACCCAGGGCCTTGGACTGCAGCTGGAGCTGAGTCTGTTTCAACAACCTCTTGTTATCAGAGCCCAAGTTGCCAGCCCTGCAGGGATAGGCCAGCTCCCCTGCACACATCTCATTCTCAGAATCTGAGCTGTCAGTCCACTCATTTGGGCCCCTGGAATTTGCCAGAACCTGCATGTACAAACACATCCTCTCTCTCATGCTTGCCTGAAAGGCAGAGAGACAGTGAGCAAGCGGCCCCTGGCATCTGCTGCTGCTCCTTCTCACCACCCCCACTATCTGGGCTGGAGTGAAAGGAGCAAGGAGGTTGCAGAGGGTGAGAGGAGAGCAAGTCCAGGGGTCTTCTGGGGGGGGGGGGTCGTCCCACTAGGGAGTCTGACCTTGCCGGTGCAACCATGCCTTCCTTTAACAGCAGACTTGCCCTTTGCAATCCCATTTGCTTTTACCAACCTGAATACTCTGATCTTATCCTTATTTGGCTACCCTGTTCATCCCTGAGTCCAGGTCATTTACATGCAAGTTGAAAAGCTCCTGTGCTAATTCAGATGCTTGCGTGAGCCTCCTTCTTACATCCTTGCTTTATGAGAACTGCCCACTTCTTTTTACTCATGAGTCCATTGATTGCCAAATTTACTAAGTAACTTACTAATTTACTGAACTGCTAAGTTTACCTGGGAAAATTTGGAGGATTTTGTCAACCGCTTTCGAAGTTTCAAGTAGCTAACCACATGCTTATTAACTACAGAATATTGTGCTAAATCATTCTGTACTATAGATGGTGGCTTTTGGATGGTGTATTTTTGCTTATTTCCCCAAACTGTATTTTGTGGGGCTCTTCATCATTGTTCTTTCACTCAGAGCCACTTTTGAACATTTGTTTCCCTTACACTTGAGTCTTCTGGGAGTGGGAAGGTGAAAGTCAGTTCTGTGGTTTTTGACTTTAATGTCACTGGACCCTGGATCCTCTTGTCAAAATGTTCTTTTCTGTCTATTTGTTTTTGGATAGGATTTTGCTTTTGCTTGTAAATGCAGAATCTTATAAAACTTCCTTTTGCTTCCCTTGAATTCCCCACACATCCCTTGAAATTCCTACAGTGGTTTCATTGTGGAAATGCCTCCAGATTGGCCTCAAATGCTGGAACTTGTACATTTTGTAGGTTTGCTGGCTATTCTGTTGCCAACGGACAATGTCAAAAAGCTATGGAAAAATATGTGTTTGACTTATGGATGGTTCCTATAATCTGGAACTGATGAAAGGTTTCTGATTAAACTAGTGCAGGGTTAGGAAGACTGGTGACTTCCAGAAGTTTTAGACTACAACTTTCATAATTCCTGACTTTTATTTATTAATTAATTTATTAAAACATTTCTATGCCGCCCCTTGCCGAAGCCACAGGGCGGCTCACAACACAACATAAAATACAATAAAATACAAAAATAACAATATAAAATTAACAATATAAAATAAATAACAATATAAAAGAAGTCGCCCTGGCCAGATAAATAAGCAGATATTGTTAACAATTAAAATGACGCTTAAATAAAAAGGTCTTTGCCTGGTGCCGAAAAACAAATAACGACGGCGCCAGGCAGACCTCTCTGGGGAGCGCATTCCATAGATTGGACGCCACCGCAGAGAAAGCCCTCCTCCGAGTACCTACCCTCCTAATTTCTTTCACAGAGGGTTCCCGGAGAAGGGCCTCTCCCACAGATCTCAAGGGGCGGCCGGGCATATATGGATGTAAGCGCTCCTTCAGGTAACCAGGACCCAAGCCGTTTAGGGCTTTATAGGTCATCACCAACACCTTGAATTGGGCCCGGACTTCAATGGGAAGCCAGTGAAGCTAACGGAGGACTGGAGTCATGTGAACATAACGCCCCGTCCCCGTCAGCAGCCTGGCAGCTATATTTTGAACCAATTGAAGTATCCAGACCGTCTTCAAGGGTTGTCCCACGTAAAGCGTGTTACAGAAGTCAAGGCGGGAAGTCACCAGTGCATGTGTCACTGTCGCCAGGCAGTCGTACTCCAGGTAGGGGCGCAGCTGATGGATCAGCCGAAGCTGAAGGAAAGCGCTCCTCACCACCGCTGTCACCTGAGCTTCCAATGAAAGCTCCGGGTCGAGGAGTACTCCCAAGCTGCAGACCTTGTCCCTAAAAGGGAGTGCAACCCCATTCAGGACTAGGTCAAATCCACCCTCTCCGAAGCTCGATTCGCCAACCAACAGGTCCTCCGTCTTGTCTGGATTGAGCTTCAGTTTATTGGCCCTCATCCAGCCCATTACCTCGGCCAGGCACCGGTTCAGCACAGCCACTGCCTCACCTGGATTGGTGGAAAACGAGAGGTAGAGCTGGGTATCATCAGCGTACTGATGATTCCACAGCCCACACCTCCTGATGACCTTTCCCAGCCGTTTCATGTAGATGTTAAACAGCAAAGGGGACAAAATGGACCCCTGCGGTACTCCATGGCATAGCTGCCATGGTGCAGAGCCATAGTCCCCCAGCACCACCTTCTGGAATTGGCCATTGAGATAGGGGCGGAACCACTGCAAAGCAGTGCCTCCGACCCCCAATCCCGCTAGCCTATCCAGAAGGATACCATGGTCGATGGTATCAAAAGCCGCTGAGAGGTCCAGGAGAACCAACAGGGACGCACTCCCCCTGTCCTTCTCCCTGCACAGGTCATCGTACAGGGTGACCAAGGCAGATTCAGTACCGTACCCGGATCTGAAGCCGGACTGAAATGGGTCTAGCTAATCAGTTTCATCCAGGAGTGTTTGGAGTTGTCCCGCCACCACCTGCTCTAACACCTTGCCCAGAAACGGGATGTTGGCCACAGGTCTATAATTAGTGGCCATCTCTGGATCCAGTGATGCTTTCTTCAGGACCGGTTGGACTACCACCTCCTTTAAAGGGGCAGGCACCTGACCCTCCCTCAGAGAAGTGTTAACCACTTCCAAGATCCAGGTCCCAATCCTGTGCTTGGAATTATTTATTAACCAAGACGGGCAAGGGTCCAATAGGCAAGTGGTGGGACGTACTCGACCAAGCAGCTTGTCCACATCATCGGGCTACAATAACTGAAATTCATCCAATAATTCTGGACCAGATGGCAGCATTGGCGTCTCCCCAGAAACCTCTGATTCATTAGTGGTGTCCAGCTCGTGACGAATCTGAGCGATTTTCTCCCTGAAATGCCTGGCAAAGTCATCACAGCGGGCCTTTGAGGGTGGAACCGCATCTTCCTTAGGACCCAGACGAACCAGGCCTTGCACCACTCGAAAAAGCTCCTCCAGACGGCATTGTGAGGAGGCAATGGAAGCGGAAAAAAACCTCTTTTTCGCCGCCCTCACCACCACAGCATAGGCCCGATAGTGGGCTCTCAAGTGTGTTCGGTCAGATTCATCCCGTGATCTCCTCCACCTACGCTCTAGCCATCTCCCAACCTGCTTCATTGCCCACAATTCAGGTGTATACCAGGGGGAAGAGCGGGCTCTGCCTGGTGGGAGAGGACACTTAGGAGCGATCGTGTCCATAGCCCTGGTCATCTCCCCATTCCACAGTTTGACCAGAGCCTCGACAGGAGCACCAGTCTTGTCAGCCGGAAACTCCCCCAGGGCCTTCAGGAATCCATCCAGATCCATCCGGCTCTGGGGACGGACCCACACAATCGGGTCCACACCCTTACAAGCATAAACCTCACCAGGAAGTGATCTGACCATGACAGGGGAGTCAAGTATAAATTCTTCACCCTCAGACCACCCTCTTCCTGCCCCGTCGAGAAAACCAGGTCCAGAGTGTGTCCACGTTCATGGGTCGGGCCGGAGACATGTTGAGACAGCCCCATGGCCGTCATGGAGGCCATGAAGTCCTGAGCCGCCCTGGTCAGACCAGTCTCGGTATGGAGATTGAAGTCCCCCAGGACCAACATCCTGGGGGTCCTCAACACCAGGTCCGAAACGGTCTCCGTCAGCTCAGGTAGGGAGACTGTTGGGCAGAAGGGTGCACGGTACACCAACAGAATCCCCAATCTGTCTCGGTTGCCCAACACCAAGTAGAGGCACTCCAGCCCTGGTCTCGAAGGGACTGGAAGTCCCGTGAGAGAGATGGAAGCTGGGTAGACCAAAGCGACCCCCCCTCCCCTCCCCTCTGGGCGTGAACAGTGCTGAACCAGATACCTGGGCGGGCACATTTGAGAGAGGGCGACATCCCCACCCTCTTCCGCCCAGGTCTCCGTTATGCAAGCCAGGTTGGCCCCCTCCTCCACAATCAAGTCATGGATGAGGGAAGATTTATTATTGACCGACCTGGCATTTTGACTATGCTGGCTGAGGCTGATGAGAACTGTAGTCCAAAATAACTGGAGGGTAGCGGGTTGCCTCTCCCTGCTAGTGCCTTTATATCATTCCTTTCCATGCCATATGACAATGGGCTTTGGGACATTATTATTCAGGGTGAAATTCAAAAAGGAATCAAATCACCAATGCACGTTTGCTTCTACAACACTACTGTGGACTTGATTAGTTATTAAAAGGCTGTTCTGTCTTCTTTTTCTCCCAGCATCTCATTACAATACAATTTTTTTCTGAGAGTAAAGCTGCAGTAGAAAGGAATGAATGTCTTTATTGGACTGATGCCTCAAAGACAGGCAGCACAGAAGTGGAGTAATATAGCCAAACTTTGTACAGGGTAGAAATGCAAATGGTCACCAGATCTCAGTACACAAAAAACAGTTTGGCGCAGAATGCATTACAGTAATTCCTTGTGAGTGCAGCCTTTTATATCTCTGAAGCATTCCTTGTGTTCATGTTCAGGTGGTGAGGATGTTTATGTGTTTATTCAATTGCACTAAGTTCAGTAGCTAATTGCTAATGGGTGAAATTGCTGGCGCTTACAGGGAGACATTCTGGTAACAGATAATTAAGCATCTAAGTAGTTGAAAATGTCAGGAGAGAAAAACGATCTCTTCACTTGGCTGAGCTCATTTTAAAAAGCTGGGTCAGTTCATCTTATGTTGCCTCCGCACAGCCAAGAACTCAGCACAGTCAATGAACTGTAATAAAGTCATGGCGTTAAATGGAACAAATGCAAAATGGAAATATGGGTGGGAAAGGTTTTCCCTCATCCATTTCCTTGCACTCTCTCATGTTTGACATGGTTCTGAGGAAGCAAGGAGTAAAGCTGTTCTGGGACGACACTGGTTCGGATTAGGGGTAGTTTGGGTTGCTTCTAACACATTGCCCAAAAGGGTAACATGTGGCCAAATTTGCATAACACAAGCATTTGTTAACTTGTATGTATTGATGCAAATGGTGCTTTAAATAGAAATACAGTACATTTCAGAAGAGTGTGGAAGGTGGACTAGGTGAGCGGTGTGCTTGTGCACTCTGCTTCCCAAGCACCAGCTGTGGCTGGAAACACTAAGGTGGCTGCTTGCCCTTCTCAAGATTATCTTTAAGCCAGACTTGGACTGGACAGCCCTTCAAATAGAGGGCCAGCCTTTGGCACCACTGCAAACAGAGGATTGTCCTCTTTAAAGCATGTCACCTGGCCATCCTAAGACTTCACAAACTGGAAAGCTTCCTGTGGAGAAATGCTGTATTCTTATCTGTTTGTGTGCTGTAAAGTTTATATTCCAGTGAGTGTCATATGAGGAACATCTGAAGGAGAGAAGGCGAGAAAGATGATCCCCGATACTTAGCATAACACAGTTGCTGCTGTCCTAGGAACTGCTGCTAGGGAGGATGGGTTTCAGCTGACAGTCACTAAAGGAAGAAGTTGCCTTTAGTGATATATTGACAGAGCACATAGTAAAATATAATTCAAGGAGTACAACATTTTAGTGGTGCTTATAAAGTCAGTACAGAAGATCAACAGATGAGAGCCCTGAGAGGGGCAAGAACATGGTTGGTCAGAGATTCCGACCAGCAGAAATACAAGGCCAGTCCGGGTCAGAGTTTGTGCAGTTAGACAGTGTTGGTTGGAAGAGGACTTGAAGACTAGCCTGATGTCTGAAGGGAGCTTAGCACAGTGCTGAGAAAGGAGAAAGCCCACTCGCCTGAAAGAATCCAGCTGGGAGAAGGCTGGAGCTGCTAAAGACTGAAACTGGAGAGCAGAAAGCCACGAGAGTCTTCAGGCTATTGGGTGGTTTAAAAATGTAATAAATAAATAAAATATGTGACGTTGCAGTAAAACATCAGGCAGCAGAGCCGAGCTTCAAGCAGAAATCTGACCAGAGGAAGAACTTCAGCAAGCAGTGTTTGGAAAATCGGAGCCATCTTAGAAGCAGGATGAGTCGGATACCAAGTAAGACTGCTACCCATTTCCCATTCCTGACTGAGTGATTAGCTGAAGTGACGGTTAGGGTCCTTGGTCTGAAGGAACAAATAAGGAGTACTTCTTTAACTAAGGAAGACTGTATAAGATATTAGCAACTGGAACAAAGGTTAATTAAGAACTGTACACTTAAGCAATTTCATCCTTCCATCTGAACGGCAACTTTTTATTCCCTTATATAAAGAACTCCTTTCATAACGCTCTTAGAGAGCAACCCTATGGTTCTGTGAGAACATTCCAGGGTCCAGTGCATTCTTGCCCCTCCCAGGCTATAGAAAGTCTTAAGGCCACTGAAACTGCCATGACCTAAGAAAGGGGAATCCAATCCCTCCTTCAGCCTCTTTTTTGGGTAAGGAATCTATCATAATCATAGCTAAAGCATCAAGCAGCAGTTTATGAAAGCAGAAGCAGCCAATCTGGGAACATACCCTGAAAAGAAGAAGAGGAGAAAGAGAATGGATGCTCAGGTGAGAACAAAGTACAGCACCAGCCCTCTTTGAGCATCCTTCCTCATTTAGTTAACAATTGCATGAGAAGAAAAGCAGGGTCGTGCTTTCCTCTTCTGCCCACACGTTTGGGGAACCCTTGCTCTCTGTGCATATTGCCTCCTGTAATACAGGCATGGAACCCTGACGGTAGAGAGTCCCACAGATGTGGGTGTGGGAAGATACAGGTGGAGAAACTACAGAAGGAGAGGTAATGCCAGCAGATGTAGCCCTACTGGGGAGACTGTTAACTATATGAGGGGCAAGACCTAAATAGGGTTACTGGGTTGCATGCAGAACTGGCCAGAATCTTCTGTCAGGTAAGTTTGGTACAGGCATGGAAGGCCAGATTCAGCTAATCTGACAATGTGGGTTCTTAAATTAGTCTCACACATTAGCCTCTCCTCCAGATTTGAAGGAAAACTTAGTTTTCCAAGTAATCAGTTGCTTTCTGTCCATTTCTATGCTTACACAGTAACAGTGGATTTTATTTATAATACCAACCTATGAAAGAAGGCATAACCCAAAGCAAGGGCCAGATGGCTATTTTATAAAACTGCCGCAGATTAAATGTCCCACAAACCTTTGAGGAAAATAGCTTTTTTAGGTGACATTTTTCTTAATGTTGTATAAGTCCTACATGCCTGGAGAAGGACTTTTGAAATCTGGGTGCCACCATCAAGAAGGCCCCGTCTCTTGTAGACATGAAGAGAGAGGGAGAGTGGCTTGATGGCTGCTTAGCCACCATCTTCATCTTTCTCAATACAGTGGAATATTCTTCCCCTACCAGAAACTCGGGCAGTTGAAAATTTTACAACAGGACCAGTTATACATTCTTCATTGGCAGGGTTGTGTCTGGAAGAATTGTGTCAGAACGTTGGACTGGACTAGTGGAACTAGGAACAAAATGTTGCAGTAGGTGTTCTTTGCATTTTGCCTGGGGCTGGGGCTTCAGCCAGACTATAATGTATGCCTTGTGCTTCAGAACTCATTTCTTCTCCATGAGTTTCAGCAGCGGAGAGGAAATAAAGAGCACTCTCTTCTCCCCCTCCCCCATCCCTTCCCCCCAGCTCTGGTCTGGAGCATTTCATAGCCATAATCATACTGGTGCAATGCAGTTTTGGAGCCTGGTCAATTCCTGTATAGTGCCAAGGAGGAGATTTATTTTAATAGATGATATGATATGATGTGCATGTCCCCAAGCCTAATCCCCTGCCCTTCTAGATACTTACCAGAAGCATCAGAAATGGGGCAGAAAGCAATAAGCCAACAGAAGGGAAAGCCATCTTAGGGGGAAGACAGTGGCCAGGTGCTTGCCTTGCTCGTTCTGCTGTCCAGGGGCTATTGGGCAGCTCTCCAAGGCCCTGCACTCCCTTAGGATGGTTCTTCATTATTAGATCAGCCTTGGTGTGGACAGACCTTCAGAGGACCCCTTCAAAACAGGGTAGCCCTTCCAATAGAGAACTGTCCTCTGTAAAAGAGTGCATGTGTCCACCCATAAAGTCACACAAAAGCAGAGAGAAAAAGCTCTCCAGATGCCTAAAAATTCTTAAACAGCCTTGCTTTTGGCAGATCTTTTCATGCATTTCAGTATCCAGGCCTACAAGTGGGAGATGAATAGTAAAATCAGTGGTGCTCTTTGTGGAACAATTGTGGGGTATGAAACCTGTGGGTGGCCCATTAATGTTTCACAGCAAAGCCTGCTCATTTGCAGATGACTTTCTATCCTGTGCTCCAGGAAGTGGAGAGCAACACGCCCTGTTCAGGGGACATAATGACTTTGTCTCAATAGGTTTCTGATGAAATGCAAGGCAAGCATTGCATAGAACTTGCATCATTCCAGCACATATGGTGACCCTTCATAAATCACATGGCGCGTCTTCTGCTGCCATAGGTATGCTGATGTAATGCACTGGGCTTCTCAGTCTGAGAACTGACTTAAATAGAAATGCCACCACTGCGTATGTAGTCCAGTCTGATTATATCTGAGAGAGATCGTAGATGCAAAACTCCAGGACTGATGGGATGTTGATTTTGCAAACTAGGAAGTGAAATGCATTTAGCAATCACAAAAACATTTGCTTTGCTAGACTACAAGGTAGAAAACTGATGCAAATAACTGCATCTGTTCTTCTTCTTGTCTTGCCTGTGTGCAGCAACAAAACATCTCTGATGTAAAACAAAGAAATCTGGTGAGCGCTGGTGGGGAAAACAGATCTGGAATGACAGTCTGTACTGAAAATGTGTAAAGGCTACTATATAAAAATAATGCCCTAAAAATTCAGATCTGCATGCAAATGGCATCTTGAAATTATGCACCTGTCTAGTCCCATATGCTGAGTAGGTTTGTGAGAAACCAGGAGACCCTCAGCAAAACTTTGAGATACACCAGCTACCAGGCGCTGTGAATTCCTCTCCCTATTCTTGAGAGAAGGATGTTTGCACACCCTTTTGATGAAGCTAATGGGAACTGCTGGGCCTTCTCTCGCCTCCTTCCCTTGCCTCTCAAGAAGGAGGGCAAGCTGAAGCAGAGGGAGAGAGGGACTGCATAAAACCCATGGCAAGGGTGCTGCTCTTTGGCTTTCCACTGAGCATGCAGTGTTAGTAGCTAGAGCTTTAGGGGCAGTTCCGGTCACTAAAGCATCTTCAGCCTGTTGATTAAGAATTGCATCCATATTTCATCATGAAGCACTGCCAATAAACTGATTATCATCTTGAGTGCAGGTGATTTTGTTTCTTCCTTAGTATTCTTCATTTAAATCGAGGTGCTTTGGCTGGATTAGGCCCTCAGGCTTAGGACATTGGGTTTTTCTAAAGGAGTTTTGTCTTTCTGCCATTTCCACAAGCCTGTTTGAGGCCTCCTGGTTGTGCCTGGGTGGTGCACTTTGGGCTATGTAAATGATGGTACTCACAGTCTGATCACTGGAAAAAGGGTGCTGGTAGTGATGATGAGTGCCACAGAAACAGAGCGGGTCAGAAGGGGCCTCCTGGGCCATCTAGTCTGACCTCCGGCACCAGCCGGCTCCGCTCACAACATGCCCACCATGTGCATGTCCAGCCTATCCTTGAACACCCGCACCGATGGGGCCTCAACCACCTCCCATGGAAGCCCATTCCGCACCCTCGGGGTCCTGACTGTCAGGAAGTGCTTCCTGGCATCCAGTACTTCCTGTCTGTCAGTGCTTGCCCTCAGACCCTACCTCTTCATTCCCACTGTCCCCGTCTGCTGTTGCTTCTCCTCCTCCTCCTCATCACTGCTATCACTTGCTTGCTCAGCAGCCGGGAGCGGGTGAATGAGGCAGCTGGGCCTCTGCTGTTCTTCCTCCTCCTCCTCACCATAATCTGGTCCAGGGTGAGAGGCAGGGGAAGTAAAAGGTTGCAGTGGCCAAGAGCTCACCTTCAGTGGAGCTTGGCCAGTGGGCCCATTGCTGTGGTGCAGGCCTTTGGCAGGCAGTAACCCCAGTAATGTGGCTAATGTGCATTTGCATCACCCCTCTGAGGCTTCAGAAGTGCACCTGTCACACTTCCAACCCCTCTCTAAGATGGGTTGATACTGCCGCAAACTGCAGGTGGGAACAGGAGACGAGAAGTTATCCTATTATTACTCTTACCTACCACAATATACCAGCTTTCAAATATCAATAGTAAATGTTTTTTCAATGGTTTTTTTTCCCATTGGTGATGTTCACTTGGGGCTGGGATGGATACTGGAAAACTATCATTAAATTTGGTGTCCTTATCAGAGAATTGGAAGGTAAGTTCATGGTGAAATTAGAACTAAATCCTGCTAGCAACAGGATTCCTGCATTATTGATTAAACTTAGCCATCTTGTTTATAAAAGGTGCATGGTGAAAGTATACTTCTGTACCCTGATCAAGTTCATCTTTTTGTTCTGCTCAGTTAAAGAAAGACACATGTTGATGTTCAAGGGAGAGATTTTGCACAGCTCACAGTTCTGGTTTTAAATGTAACTCATTTCTAAGAAAAACAATCACACCCCTCAAGATTTTAGATAAGCTCCAACCCTAGCCATACAAGATGGAGCAGATCACTTACAAATGGCGCTACCGTAAGGAGAATTATTACTGAATATTATACCTGAGACAATGTATATGGATACCGATGTATTCATATTTAGAACAGAATCATTGAAATAACTGGGATTTACATCAGATATGAGTAGGAATATACCAATTTGTTACTTTCACTTTCTCCCACATGTTATTCTTTTAAATCTCAAGTTCTTTCTGTCCCGTTTTGGAAGAATGTAGTGAGTCCTGGTATGTTCTTATCAGGCAGTGAATGAATGAATGAATGAATGTGAGTTATTGCTCACCCATCTGCACTGGCCAGATTCTGTAGGCACACCTCATCCTAACATGGGAAGGGCCGTACCATGCTTGCAAGGCTTGTAGCTATTAAAAATGAGAGCTATTCAGGGAAAAACATTGGTGGCCCTCTTGCAGTAGCAGAAACAGGAGGGCTTTGGCTATGGGAGAGTATAGACATGAAATAAATAACAATAATAAAATTCAGACTCAGATTTTTCAGAACTAAGCATGGACCTGAATCGACAGATCTCCATTTTGCTGTCTCCTACATACAGGCTTTTAACTTTTAATCTCCTGTTCGGTCCTGTTCATGGAAACATTTGTGAATGTTGCTACCTTCATATTGATTACTGAACCAAATGGTATTCTTGCGCATCCTTAGTTAAGACTTGTCTCATTGATTTCAACGGATGTGCTCTGAACGCAACTGAATCTGGATCCAACCCATTCTCTCACTCGCATTTTCTCTGGCACACACACATGTGCTTGTGCACACACAGAGAACCATTTTGAGGCTTTTTCTTGGGTTTGGTGCCCTTTCCCCATCAAAGGTCCTGGGTCACCTGCCTCAGCTGTCGACTGGTAGTTGTGCTCTTGGCACATGTTGCTTTGTTGTTCTTTAAATGCTAAGCTTTGCAGACTCGACTTTTTCATTCTAGGCTTCAGCAAAGCCCCCCTCCCCCAATCAAATTAAGACTCAGAAGAGTGACTGAAAGAAAAAGGAGTATCTTGATGTTAAATACCTCATTCCTTCCAGTTTGCAATGAACATAATTGAAATGCTTCAGATTTCAACCTGTGGTTCTCGGCAGTGCTGCAGGAGGCCCACAGAAATCGCTAGTGCTGATCCAGCGTTAGATAATGCGTCTCAGCAAGGATGACATAATGCCCTAAAAGAAGACAATGATGTAAGATAGCTACAAAATAAAATAAAATTACAGCCAATTTCCATTCCCTAGCCTTGAAATCTAGATTAGGGTAATGAACATGCATTGAAAATTTGACATGCAGAAGGTTTTAGAGCTTGGGTTTAGAATATTTAATGTATTTTTAAAGTGTTATCTTGAGATTTCACATGAGCAGACTGTATCCTTTTTAGATGCTCAGACATCCCTTACAGTAACTCTTGCATTTTCATAAAAATGCCCCCCCATGGTAAACTAACTTGATGAACAAGTTAGATTAGATTTTGAACAGAGTTGTTGGGTCTCATTGCTGCCTGGTGACTCTGTTTCATAGTCTGATTGCCTTAGCGTACACAGAGAGTACTTAGCAGTGAGAAGCACTCTGTGCATGCTCAGAGGTACTCTCATCAGTAATCCATGTCTTCTAGGACAAAGCCTGAAAGATGCTGAGCCCTGCAGAATTTTTGCTCCAAAAAAGCTCAAAATGCACTGTTCAGGAATAAATAAAGAAATCAGGAACAATATTTACACTTTCCACGGTATGTAAATTTCACTGGATTTCCAGCCTGGTTGCAAATTCATGCACACCCTCCCAGGAATAACCCTAATATACTCTGTGTTGCATTCTTCTGCATAAATGTATGACCAGGCTGTAAATGGTCAAGCGAGTTATTAATAAGACAGTATGCTTGTGTATACCAGTTGCTGGGGCACATGGGCAAAAGTGTGCTGTAGAACTCCTATCCTGCTTGTTGGTTTCTCCTGGGCAGCTGCTTGGCTGCTGCATGGACAGAATGCCAGACAAGATTCATTGCCTGTGCCTGACCTAAGCTGATCATGTGCAACATGGCAGTCTGGAATATCACGTTCTCCACTCCTGTGTGTACTGAGTTAAGAATCAGAAACCTGGATGACAATCAAGTGTGTTCTCCCAAGAGCTCCTAGAGGGGTCCCAGGGTCTGGAATGGGTGGCTGATTAGGATAGTTCACACATAAAAGCAAGTTCAGGAGAGTGATTATTTTAGAATGGGATGCTTCCAGGGCATTTTCTGTCACTAATGACTGAGAAACATTGTACAGTTATTTCATCTTTTCTGCCTTAAGATTTTTTTCTCCTGGTAATAAAAAGGATGGAAGAAGTAATGGGAAAACAGGGAGCAGCTACTAATGGAAGATGATGGTGTCTGGATCTCCCATAATGTTCCAAGAATGAGAGGCTGTGGAATTGCACACTAAAAGCCTGATCTGGGAATGCTCAGGATTCACATTCTAGTCAATGCTATCTTGTTCTGAAAAATTAATATGTTGCCATCATCACTTCAGGGAAAAGAATAGCCGCACGTGTTGTCTTAAGCCTGGACTTGCTCTCTTTTCTTTATTATGTCTTTAGCTGAAGGCTATAATTGTATACCTGCTTTCCTGGGAGTAAGCGCCACTGGATGCAAAAATGTACTTCTGAGTAAGTGTGCACAGAATTGCTCTTCACAACTCTATAGGATAATGCTGGCCAATGGCCGCATGGACCCCGGACTACTGAAAGCCCTGTGATTTTATAATTGCGATCGGAAGAAGAATGATGGAACTGAAGGCAGACAAGTTTCTTATATAAATAACTTCAAGTGTCCTCAGTTCCTCACTATCTCTTGATCAGATGCAATCTTTATTGTCCCAACATTTGTCCTAATTGCCCACTATGCTGTACATGTGCAGCGAGAGTAACATTTCATAAAGCGATTGCTGGGTTTCACAAGTTGCCCTAGCAACTGAGTTGGGGCTCTGGCTCGCTAGTAACAGCTGCAGGAACAGAAATGTACAATGGCGTTTGTGAGGAGGAGGGAGGTGCAATCAGCAAATCTCAAGCTTGCTGCAGTCTCCCAGATCCTCTCTTGAAGCTTATTCCAACCTGAGTCTGTATCAGATTGTGAGCTTTGTTTCTGCCTTTTTGCAATAAAAAAAATCCCTGCATATTTTGGAGCACACTTTTCCAAATGCACACTTCAGTCATGGACATCTCTGAGATGTACACATTCTTCCCCCATTGATTAAGATGCACATTATCCGGGTCTGAGTTCAGTCTGGAAGGTGTAAACTGGGTACATTCTGATCATTGCTGAACAGAACTGAAATTCCTATACACCCCTAAAATGTGGCAGCATTGCACAAATGGTGCTTTTCATTCCTTGTCCAATCCTGGTGTGTATCCTAGTGATCTTGGTTACTATAATTTACCTAGGATATACCTGAGGGTTACAGGGCTATATCAGCAGTTTAAACAAGGAAACCAAACCTTTCTTTGCTGATCCAACTTATCCCGCTGCCCCCACTAAGCTAGCAAGATTTCAAATGCCCCATTGATTCTGCCCTGTTGACAGTGTACATGTGCAATCTAGTCTCTTTCCGGTGCTGTTCTGTAATGGCAGAAGCTTCCATTGCACTTTAGGGATGCTAATTCACAATAACACTGATAAAATAGACAGGCAAGGGCCGTCTGATAAATTTAGATGCAAGCAGATGTAGCAGAGGATGCAGAGCCAGCGTGGTGTGGTGGTGAGTGTGGTGGACTGGGAATGGGGAGCCTGGAGATCTAGTTCCCACTCAGCCATGAAACTCCCCGGATGACTTTGGGCCATCCATAGACTTGTAGACTAACCTACCTCACAGAGGTGCCATTGTGAGGAAGAAATGGTAAGGATGAGAAACTTGTAAACTGCTTTGTCTTCCTTGCAAGAGGAAGAAAAAGAAAGGTGAGGTATAAATGTAACATATTTATAACGTAAGAGTAAACTGTCAGCCTGAGCAAAGAATGCATGGGGGTGCTTTCATTTAAGTGAGCAAAAGCAACCCTCGCTGTGGCAGCTCCCGGAATGCCAGTTTAACAGGGTTTGCAGAAGACAGGAGTGGAAGGGGTGCCTTGCTTTTGAGCAAATGCACTTTTATTTTGAAATCCTAGGGTGATGATATATAAACACCTGTAAAAAAAATCCATTCCACCTTATATTTATTTATTATTTATTTGGAGAATGTCTAGGCCACCCCATTTGCCGAAGCCTCGGGGCGGCTTACAAATAAATAAATTAAAATACATAAATAGCAATATAAAAGACATGTAACTGTATAAAATAAAATTATATCATCCTAAGAGGGTCTTGTGGGGAGACACTGCTTCTTCTGAGAGCCCTGGGCCTTTCTGCAATTTGGAACTTGCAAAGATGGCATTGCTCAGGGTGCTGAGCCAATGCCTAAAGGGCTTAGTGCTCTGTCGCACCGCCACTGCACAGACTGAAAATGTGGGAATAGGCATTCTGATGGTGGGATTTACAACAGAGCCGCTAAGGATTCATGGAAATGCCATAAAATATATGTCTTTTGAAAAGTACTATGACTACATCCAGCTATTTCCTGTTTATACTTATTTATAAATAAGCTGCTCTTTAGGGTAAGTCCTCCTGAGGAAGCACAAAACAGAACTTAAAACATAAAGCAGTAATAAGAATAATGATAAAAATGACAATAAAGCCAAAAGTAATGGGTGAAAACTGGAGAGCCTGATTGGCTCCAGTGGAGACCTGACTCAGTTACAGGCCCAGATAAATTGGCAGTTCTTTGGAGTCTGTCGGAATGTCTTTAATGATTGAGGGCTGGTGGAAATCGATTGGAAGAGCCTTCCACAAGAGGGGACTATAGGGAGGTGGACCTGGTCTTCCTGCTGATCAGCTTCACTGCTCTTACAGGATGGCACCCAAGCAGGGCTACCGACACTGGTCTCAAAAGGTGGGCAAGAGTGGCTCCCCTTTTCTATTAAGCAGAAATGTGTCCTGATTTTGAAAATGGGCCAGCTTTGGGGTGGGGTGGACAGGTATGCTCCTAGAAGAAAGAACTAGAAGGGGTAGTTTTGCATGTGGACAGAAAACGAGAAGAACAGTCTGCATTTTGGAAGGCCGCAAGGCTTTGCTGCTACTTAGCGGTGGCAGTGCAGATTGTTGCTTCTGCAAGTATTTCTGTACTGCCCAAAAGCTAAAGCTCTCCAGACGGTTGACAAAATGCTAACACTGCAAAATACAGTGTTGCACAGTATTTGGGAGTGGTATTGGGACTTGGGAGATCTGGGTGCTAGTCCCCACTCCGTCATGGCGCTCACTGGGTTACACCAGAAGCTCACTGATTCTCAGCCTAATCTCCCTCACATGGTTGTTGTGAGGATGAAATAGAGAGAAGGTTTATGTAAACTGCCTTGGGTTCCTTGCAAGATAAAAGATTTTTTATTTTTATTTATTTTGCGATTTATATCCTGCCTTTTTCCTATAAAGGGCTCAAGGCAGCTTACATCATTCTCCTCCTCCATCTTATAAATATAAATATAAACAATAATATACAGCATAATATAAAAGCTATTTGCATACAAAAATAAAACAACTACAGAAATCTCAGAACCAGTTAAAACCTCACTATATACTGTCAAGTACCTGCTGTGAAAGAGAGACAATGTTGGCTGCAGGTGGACTTTGCTGGAGAGAGTGTTCCATAACTGAGGGGCCACCACGGAGGAGGCCTTCTCCCTGGTTCCATTCCCAGAACCTCACTTGGAGGAAGTGCCTGAAAGAGGGCCTAAGAGGATGATAGTAGTGTATGGGCAGGGTCATATCAGGAAAGCTGCTCCATCAAGGAACATACGAAGAGCCATAGGAATGTAGGAAGCTGCCTTGTACTAAGTCAGACCTTTGGCTCATCTGGCTCAGCCTTGTTTACTCTGACTGGCAGTGGTTTTCCAGGGTTGCTGGCAAAGCAACCTGGAGATGGCAGGGATCAACCATGGGACCTTCTGCGTGCAAAGCAGGTGCTCTGCCAATGAGCAATGGCCCTCCCCTGTGCGTGACCTGATTAAAAGCCCATCCTATTCAGCATCTTCTTTCCCGCAGTGGCAAACCAGGTGGCCCAAGGGCAATAACTTGTCTGCTGTTGTGCGCCACCTACTGGCAATGCATTGGCACATTGTCGCTGAACCTGGATTTGTCTGATCTTTCGATGTAATCTAATCTAATGGCCATTGTTACCTCTTTTCTCAGTAAAGTGGCCACTTTGGCCACTTGTGAATTGCCAAAAAGGAAGTGCATCACTAAAAAGAAGGACAAAAGATGCTACTATGCTGCATAATATTTGCACAAGCTATGTATGGATTTTCGAAATAAACGCTATAATTGTGTGTTTCACCCAGGTGCTCTGACTGGCAACTTTGAGGCTTCACAGCTCTTCCTCCTGATGTCTCTTTATTGTTGAACCAGACTTGGACTAGACAGCTGCTCCAATACAAGACACCTTCAAACAGAGGACTCTCTTCTGCAAAACAGGCTATCTGGCTGCTTAATGTCAAAAATTCTGTACATTAATTCCATGGGATGCTAAGCTGTATATTCTGAATTTCCTGGCTGTCCATTGTTTTGATTGGGCGACTCTAACGTCTAGAAACATCTCTCTCTAGCCACAACCTTCCACCCAGTTTAATTCGCATCCGAAGAAGTATTGGAAAAATATCACACATTTCCCATGATGTTTCCTCACAAGAAAATGTACCCAGATCTTTCAGTGCTTCGGGAAGTGAAGAACAATCAACAATACTATTATTGAAGAAATACTTCCCAATGCTGTTTAAAGGGAAGATTTGGTTTCAGCCCTGTCTTTATCAGTCAGTTGTCCTTATTCTCAACATTTTCCCTAATAATGCAGGGAAACCCTGTAATGTTTACCTCAAATTTAATACCTCCATAGTGCAATACAAGTTCAGAGTTTTCCTCATTGCCTCTGATAGTATGCTGGTATGTCATAACCTCTGCAGAGTTCTCTTAGGTTCCTAGTCACTGAATTTTAAGAGCTGGGGAGCTTGCACATCCATTATGGTTTTGCCAAATGTTAAAGAAATGTTTGCTCTGGGATCCATGCTGTCTGACCAAGTGCTGTATTGGGGCAGGCTGCAGATGCCTCACATATCCTGTGCAGAACCCCTGTGCGGCATGGCCTCTTGATCTGCAGATGCCGTTTGTCCAAAGATGATGGTGAGACAGGAAAACGATTTGCGCACTGTGGTTAAGCACCCTCTTGTCACTTTGTGTTCAGCTCTCTGATAAAGGTGGCAAGTCTTACCAAGATCAGATAATGTGCGTCAGCTTAAAGACACTGATGCTTATTAGCTAGGTCATGGAATAAATGAGAAAAGTCACACCTAGCTTCGTCTAAGAAAGAGCACATTTGCTCAAAATGCTCTGAGTCTTCATACCTTATATTTGCACTCACTCACAGTATGGAGTATTTTCTTCCCTCGCTGCTGCTGCATCTTAGAGAAACAGCTCCTTCCCTTGAGATCCCACCTGTAGGAGTCTTATGTATTGCAAATGTTACTGTTTGGGGGCCTTAGGAACTCTCTGCTAATATTCAGAGTGAGTTTCACAAGCTGACTCTCTTGTCTGTGGTTCCCTGCTGGAATATGGGTCCCTGCCCTTCATGCTGCCCTTGCAGGGAATGTTTGGCTTGGTACAGAAGCTACTGGGAACAAATCTTACTAGGAAACCTTAGCATGAAAATTGAACTACCTGCTGCTAGCAGAAAAGCACAGCAATGCAGGAAGCATGTGGTTGGCTCCTTTAACATGTAGAAGAGAGTGGGCCAGTCTGAACAAATGTAATCAGGAGCCTGCATAGCAGACGGATCACAGTGTCTCAGGCCGAGACGCATTTGGGAGCACCTGACCTCTCACACAGGACTGAGTCAGTTTCAAGTGACTTGGCAGGAGCAATGAGAGAACCAAGCACTTCAGGGGCACTGAGGCCTTTTGCCCTAAGCAAACCATTCTCCTCAGATGTCTTCTGAAGAGATGAAAGAGTTGTTCAGTTCAATAATTCAGGATAGACACCGTTTTGTGAATCCTCATTTTGTTGTGTATGTTTAATGCCTTTCTGAGGAATCTTAAGGAGGGCATTGAGGGTAAGGAAGAATCTGCCTTATTTTTCTCTAGACTGCTGAGGCCTACCAATTGGGTCCAGGTACAAAATGGTGGCTCAAGAGGGCAGGCATGGCATTTGGAGAACCGACCTCTCCAGTTTCCCCTGAAGCTATCTTGATTTTAGCAATTTAGCTTAAGAGGGGAGGCAAGGCATGGGAGTTGGAAACCCTTGCTTTTCCAGACTTAGGGTGCAATCCTGTGCAGGTTTAGATAGAAAAAACATCCAATACCCCTGGATTACATATAGCTAACTGACTTTATTGGGCATCAGCTCTGCATATACTCCAGGTGTTGGCTGCCACACTAGTAAAGCATTTTAGAGGCCAGGTGAGCTGTGCAGTCTTTACTCAGCTGCTCACACCATGCTGAAATCAGAACAAGGTACACATAGACACATGCGAGTGACCTCCACAACATTACTTTGGCTGGCTTAGCTTGCAATTTTTTGTCTTTCTGGGAGTTGTTTTGGGAAAATAATATGTGCATAACAACCTTAAGGACATCTTCATGAGTGAGGTGAAAATTACCATGATCATCACTTTAATTTTTGATGACAGTCACCACTCCAGCTGATCCACATTCCGCTCAGAAGTGAAATTTCTCCTATTAAGGTGAGCATGCTCCATTCTGTGGATGCTGGCAGTGATTGAGTTCAGAGAACTTGATAACCCACACTTAAGGTTGAGTATGGATTGAGTGTGGGTTGTTGTTGAAATGTGGGTTATTGTGTTTTCTGAACTCAGCTTCACTAGCAAGCCATGGCTTGTTAACCACAAACATCCCATAAAGTATACCTGTGGTTTGTTTCAGAGTTATAAACTGTGGGTTGTACACCATGCTTCAGACAATACGAGAACCTGCATTTCAGCAACAGCCTACAGTTTAATGGCAACCCATATTCAAACAACACTCAGTCTTTGAATATAGCTTATCATGTTGTCTGAACCCAGTCGTTCAGTGTCTAGTGAACAAAGATGTGAGCTTGTACTGTTGAAATAAAATGGTAACAGAATGACATCTTACTATATATACTTACCTTAGAATAAGTGCCATGGAATTCAATAAGGCTTACTTCTGAGTAAACCTGTATAGCATCACACTCTTAGTTAGAGGTCCCCATCTTCCTGCATATCGGGAAAGGGACATGTGAATGAGATATCAGACTGGCTGCAAAAAAGGAGTTGAATTTCCATGCAGATGCAACTGGGAAACCTGTTCTGGACTTGCTTTGTACATTTTGGGAAGAGACACTTTTATACTGCTTAAGACATGTAGGCCTTTGGAAATTAATTTGGCATTGCACAATACAGCCTGAAAGATCACCAGCTCTGAGGATTAGAAACTTCTAAACTTGCTTTAATCATGTGTTTCAGTATTGCTGAGGCTTGAAGAGTGCTACATTTTTCCATCGACCCACCACAGTTGTACAACATGGTAAGCAATTTGAAATCAGCTCCTTCATCTTCGACAAGGATAATTAATCTTCACACACTGTTTTTTTCTTAATGCAGAAGAATTCAAAACCAAATTAGCTAAAAGTATAAATCTCTTTTACCTATTACTTGGTTCATCACTAGGCTTGACATACAATTATATTCTTTGTTCCTTACAGGCTTGGAGAGACCATATAATTCCTGTGGTTAATTAATTTAGAAATTTACACACTTGGAGGATGTATAAGTTTCCAGGAGAGTGAGAGATTTTTCATAGGACTAAGAAAGCACCTCTTCATAGGCCATTTATGATTGTCCAGATTCCGTGTTCTGCTTGGTTAAAAAATTCATTTGCTCAGGGATGGTAGCTTTAATATAGGCACCAAGAAGGCTAAAGGTGCTTCTCTAGCTCTCAGTACCCTCTAGTCTCTTAGCTGTTATCCAATAAAAGAAAAGTGTTCTGTGGAGGAAGTGATAGCTGCAGCACCGGCACTTACGGACAGTCCATTTTGTTAGAAGACAGAAGTGGAATCTGCCTCCACACCCACCTTCCTCCTTCTCCCCGGGCTGTCTTCTCTCCTCATAACACAAATCACTGGACACGGCTATAGGCATGGCCACGATCCTGTTCACTGCTGGCTCCACCTTTGGAGGGCATTGGCCAGGACATCCTCAATGGGGCCATCCCTTGGTGAATCTATGTCTCATGGACATGGCCAGCTGCCGCTCTTGCTGCTCTTCATCTTCATCGTTGCTATCGCCTTCTTGCTTCACAGGACAGGCAAGCAGCAGCACCTGCTGCTCCTCCTTCACCCGACCGCAGGTGCCCTGGCCAGAAGGAGAGGCAGTCAAGCAAGCTGGCTGTGATGGTGAAGAGGGGATGCTCCTAATGGGGGCGGGGGGCTGCTGGGGTGTGGGCCCCTGGCACATGCCTGACCCTGCACATCCTTGACGCGGGCTCTGGCCCTGTTCCACACCCCTTGCTCTCTTTATGAGTTTAGATGTATGACATTCATACAAGGTTAAGGACAAAAGAAACTCAAGGCAAAAATTATCACAAAGTTAATAGGAGCTTTCTTTGCAGAAAGACTGTTTATTAATACACACAACCACATGTGCTCATGTGCCCTCTTCCCATGATCACTGTGTATAGGATAACTTTGCTAAGGTGGAGAAAACACCGTGTCACCAGTCAGTGCTGATGGCACCGGCACGAGGCAATAAGGACGAACAACCACACCTGTGGCTGTGCAACCACATCTCACCTACGTGCAAGCACAGTAAAGGTGGTTGCTGAGCTAAACAGATCTCACGTTTGCAGAGCACCAGCTAGTTTAGCCTTCTGAGTACTAGGAAAGTTCACAGTGCTGTCCAGTGTAGGCCACTTGTACAACTTTAATTACAGCTGCTCATTTGTGAGGCAACGCCAACCCCATCACTACCACTTCACAGTGGATCGAAATGTCATCCATAGCAGATTGGACCACTAAAGAGAGCCTGTTTTATCTGAAGAGGGGACACTGACTAAGTGTGTGAAAGTAGGGTGAATATCTTCTTACCACAAGGTGTGATTCTTTTTTGCTTAAAAGAATCACACCTTGTTGCAAGAAGGTGTGATGGTGGTAAAACCTTTGTTGCAAAAACCCTCCTTGAACCACACAATATTACTGGATAATTTTAGGTTGATCTCCAGTACTCCATTCTTGTGGTGGGATGGGATGGATTGGCTAGATCCATTTCTAAGTGGCTTCAGGCTTGGTTAAGGGGCAGAGACTTTGGTTGACTTAGTGGGCAATCCATGCTGGGAACTGAGCATGGGGTATGTGACCTGTTAGTTCCACTGGACCTTTTGACAGCGTGAATACTACAGTCCATAGTATCCTCCTGAGTCATGTGTCCAAGGTGAACCAGGAGGCACTGTTATGTGTTGCCTTCAGCCCTTCCAGGAAGGGTCATCTCAGAAGGTGGTGCTGGGAGATTCATGTCCATTGCCATAGCTGTGGTGTCCCTCAAGGTTCCATCTCATCCCCGGACTATTCATCATATACATAAAATGGCTGGAAGGGAGTCTTTGGAGTTCTCCAGTTTGGTGGCACCAGCATGTTGACTCGGTGTCTCTTTTTGCTTTAAATCCAAAGAAGCTGCTGTGGTTCTAAACTGGAGTCTGATGCCAGGAATGGACTGCATTAGGGCGAACAAATTGTAGCAAATCAGGAAAAGACCAAGGTGCTTTTGGTTTGTTGAAAGGAAATAGGAATCCAGCCTGTGCTGGATGGGGGTATATTCTCCTTGAGGACTCAGGTTTGCAGTTTGGGTCTGGGTGCACCCCTGCCTCTGCCCAGACCTGGATTTCCAGGTCCCAGTGGTGGCCAGGAATATGTTCACTAATATGCCGAGTGCTCCCATTCCTGGAGTTGTCTGGTCTGGCCATGGTCATGCATGCGTTTGTTACATCCAGTTGGGACTATGGCAATATACTTTTATATGGGGCTGCCTTCAAAACTGTTCAGAAAGTTCAGCTGGTCCAGAATGCTGTGGGCAGGCTGTTGGACCAGTTACAGGGAGCATGCGACTCTCGTTACAATGGCTTCTCTGGTTACTGGTCTGTTTCTGGTCAGACTTCAGAGCTGCTAACGGCCTAATAAAGCCCTGTGTGTTTTGGGAGCAGGCCAAGTCTGAAAGACTTCCTTTTGCCATACCAGCCTGCCTGGTTCTTAAGGTTTTCTGGTGTGGCCTTTCCCCCAAGACCACTGCCTTCAAAAGCATGTTTGGTGGCAACCCCTGTTAGCGGCTTTTTGGTAGTTTTTCCTAAGTGTGAAACTCCCAGCCAAGGGAGGCTAGTTTCTCTCTCCATCTTGTTCAAGAAGGCATTTGATCTGCAAGTGGGTTTGTTCAGTTGAGTGCTTTTAATTTTTTTTAATTCCACAATTGTTACTTTTTTTGTGTTTGATATTGTTGATGAATTGTTGTATTGTTTCAAACAATCTTAATTCAAACTGGTTTGAGTACCTTTTTTTGGTAGAATGTTGAGGTATGAATTAAATAAACACAATTTACACATTGTACATCACAATACTAGTGTAAGAGGGACATTCCAATCAATGGACATTGTACTGAATGTCAGCATTGGCAGTGAAGACTGGAACTGCATGTGACCAGACCCGCAATTTTCATCTATAGTGGAGGCAGGTAGGTAATAGCCAAGGGAGGAACTAATTATCTCAGATCAGTAGCCTAGGTTTAGACTTAGAACTTTTGGGGGACATAGGCTCAAACTCTGGCTTAGCCCTTAAATGAATACTTGTGGGTGGGGGAGCACAAGGCTCTGGCAAAAAAAGAAAGAAAATTATAAAAAGATATACCAAATATTAATTAAAATCATGCATCACCTATTATTTCATTAAGAATTTGGGTAGCACTTCACTAGGATGGCCATTTATGCATCAACAAACAAGAAAAACGCATCATTAAAAAAGAACAGAAGAAGATGCTCATTTGCATACATTTTGTGCACATATATTTGTGTGTAGATGCAAATATAAAAATAACTGAGTACATTTTAGACTACAATACGATGTGTACCACAGAGGGGAAAACTCACCAAGTGGTTTCTGGGCTTGCTCTCCTTGCTGTCCAGCTTTGGTGGTGCATTTCCTCTTTTCTGGTGATGTGTAGCTGGTCAACCCAGGGCTTGGGGCCATGAGTGAACAGAAGCATTTGGGCGAAAGTTGTCAATCCAAGCTATGATCTCATTAAGTTTAGCTGATGAGTTGGAAACTCACGTGTGGCCATACTTTCAGATCCACATGCAGTTGAGATTTAATTAGAACTTCACTTACACTCTATGGGACATTCATTTCCAGGAACTGAAGTCTAAAGGACTCTCGACAGTGCTTGGCACAAGGTTGTTACCAGGCAGAGTCATGCTCAAACTTTTCCTTGCAGGTCACAGTCAACTCATCGGAGCAGCTTCTTTCCAGGAAGTCTTTTTAAAGATCCCTCTTTCAAAAAGGTCCCTTAGGGTGAGACTTAATAGTGCCATGAATATACCCGGAACAAATATTATAATATTTGTAAACCTAGGCAACAAAGATAATTTGTTCCTGTGGCAGTCATTTTCTGAATGTTTTCTCTTGCTTGCGTTCTTTTTGAATATATATAGTTTTGTCCACCCATCAGGAAGGTTAAGAGGAACTTTGCAGTCCTTAAGCGAACACACTTTCAGGCTTAAAGAAAGGTCCAGAAATCAACCATCTGCAGGTCTCTTACTTCATCTTAGAGCACTGAAGCTGAGGAGGGATGCTGCTCATATTGAAGTCAATCCTGTCTGAAAACTGAATGGCTCAACATTCAATAGAGTCACTGGGATCTGGATGTTCAAATTAACTGCCAATTCTGGCAAAAGCACGTGTTTTATTTAGAATATGGAATGAAATGCACTAATATCAGTTCCATTTTGTTGCTCCTTCTACAGCCAAAATTCTGGTAGCCAATATTCATACCTTGGGGGAAATCTTTAGTCCATATGGCTGCACAGTAAATGCCTGGAAAGGGCTAAACCAGGCATGACAGTAAGCTAAACATTTGTGTAGCGGTGTGGGCTTGAGTTGGTAGCTGAAGCATCACAGATGGGTATGAGTGGAGCACTGAACCCTTCCTTTGCCCACACTTCCTGCACTCAAACTGCTTCTACCTGACTTTGTCCTCCCTTCCTGGCACAGGTCACACCCAGATTAAGAACCCCACAAGGGAAAATCACCTAGGGAGGGTGTCCATTAATCAATCAATCAATTAAAAGCTTTTCTGTTCCTTACAAATGTCTTGGGATGGCTTGCAATAAATAAGTAGAATAAAACAACTTATTTGTTGTGTAAACAACATTTACACATCATCCCCAAAGAGGGAAGACATCACCAAAGCAGAGGTCAGAGGAACACGCAGCAAATGCATGTACAATATACATAGGATAATGTATATGTATCGCTGCACCTTTAAAAATCTTTTTTTAATTTGAAGAGAAACCTAATGCCTCTCATCAGAGATATAAGGACCTAGGTTTCCTTCTTCTCTCTTTGAAAGCACCAGACTGTTCTTTGGCAAAAGCTCTGTATTTCAAATGTGCACTCAGCAAACCATAGCCAGTGAAGAAAGGGTCCCTGAGCATGCACAGAGTGGTTTGCTGAAACCAGAAACTATTTCTGAGAGCATCCTTTTCCGCCTGAACACCAGGAGGTATGCTCTTCCGGCTTCAGCCTCTGCCCTCTCTGTGTCTGGCGGCCTCCTTCTCTTCGCCCTGAAGTGTGTATCAAGAGCAACTTCCTCTTTCATTCCCAACAACAACGGGAAGACTGTGAGTAGGGTAGGTGTGTGCTTTGAGACCTCGCACTTTCTTCCGATGGGTCTTTGCCTTAAAAATGGACTAGACAGACTTTCCAAATTGGACAGTTCTCTGCAAATAGCATACATGACTGTACTGTTTTTTTGCTGGAAAGGTTCAGCACTCCGTTCCATGCACCTTAAATTTCCCCTCCTTTACCTGGATTTGGTGGCGGCGGCCTGATCCTGATACATACATCAGCCATCCCCACACTGAGCTTGGTCTATGGACAGTCATGTGTTCTTTGATGTTTTCAACACTGTAGCTCCAGCAGATGCCACAGGGAGCTACGGTGGTTTTTCTTTTTTAAAAAAATTTGCATGGTCTTCAAACTATAATAGTGAAGACAAGGAAAGTTAATTGCAATGGTCATGTGGAGAATGAGAGAGAGAGATCGAGAGATCCTGTATAGGTTAAAATGTACACTGATTTATTTTTACAAGGCACGTTGGGCTCTTCTGAGATAACGAGAAGACTTTATATGATGGATAGTGGGACAGTGGCACTGATTAGGAAATTTATTAGGAAAGCAGGCGCAGCGCATGTCACCTCGTGGAGTGCAAGGAGCGGGGAGAGACCTGGTGCATTTGAGATTCCAGCCATTCCCAGTCCTTAACAGAAGGCCTGTCCTGAACTGATAGTCACCCTTTATAACCATGTAATTGGCTTCGATATTAAGGAAGTCAATAGAGAGATGCTGGAAATGCCCCTATCATCAGGCTGCAGCACTGCTGAGTCAGGTGTGGAGCTGGCTGTAGATTATTGAGGGTCCTTGGGCAAAGCACCCTCCGTGCACTCCCTCTGTCAGCGGAACTTTCTTCTCATGCCCATTGCCCCCAGCTGCGGGTGGACCATCTCCTTCTCCTCATCCCTGGTCTCATGTGTTGCTTGACAAGCAGGCAGTAAGGTGGCTCAGCATCTCCTGCTCCTCCTCACCACTGTGGTGACCCCGGCCTGAGTGAGAGGCAGATGAACAAGGGTTATGGTGAAAGAGGAACCCCAGGGGGTTGGGGTGTGGGTCCTCAGCGTGTGCCTGATGATGCCCACTGTTGGTGCCATCCCTGGTAAGGAGTAACACGGCACGAAATGGTGGAGCATTAGGACTCAGTGGGCATGACATCGACTCTTGCTCTCAGAAAGGGAGGAGGTCTTCCAGGTCCCCAGCTAGGTCCACCTGGTGCCAGTGCAGCCTTCCTCTTACACCAGGTTAAGATTTTACTCACAGGAATTGGACAAACGTATGGTGGGTTTACAACTGGTCCTGGGAAGTGTGCATGCAGTTATCTCAGCTGCGCCTTTTCCTTTCTAGATGGGGCTTCCATACCCCATCTTTCTGTTTTAGGCAAACATTTTAGGCCATCGGCTTGTCTTTCTCCATCCTCCCTTAAAAAAAAGGAAGAAAAAAGAAAATCCTTTATGTAATTGGATCCAGGTCTCGCTCTTCTGTTTTCCAATTGCTCTTCAAGTATATCTTGGGCTAGTCCCCTGCTTCTTAAAATGTGTCCTGTTGCACTTGATTGCCTCTTCCCCACGCATTGTATCATTAGCCTTCCCCCTCTGCAATTCCAGCCAATATTTTATTGACTGCTCCCTTTTCTATCTACTTTATACTTTCTTCTCAAGAATCACATTTCAAACGCTTCTAGCTTGACTATTACCCAAAATTGAAGTAAAAGAACTCTGGGGGCTTCCAAGAGGTAGTGGAGAAGAACATGTTTAGTGAGCTCAACAGAAAAGAATGCAGATGTGAATATATCAATTAGGGCAGATCTATTTAGGTGGAGAAAGAGAACTGGAAGAGGAGGAGGAAGCTGATGACATGCTGGGTTGAGTTGGGATCATTCCTGGCTAGTGAATGAGTTTTTTTAGCTCCAGAAACCATAAGGAAAGGCCCAGTGGTTCAAACTAGATGTGATAAAATTCACACTATTAGCAATGGATTGATTTTAAAAAAGGAAATCGTAGGCACAGCCTTCCTAGAGGGGACTATAATTGTTCTTGTTGTTTCTGTCTTACTTCAAAAACTACTCAGGTAGTTTACAACAAAATTAAAACAAACATTTGAAACAACTAAAATGATTGCCCACTAAAACCTGCTACTTCCATGGGTAGAAATCTCTTATCTATACCAACAAAACAATGTAAAAGGCAGAGACCCTTTTAGTTGGGTCAGGAACATGTGGGGACAAAGGGCAAAAAATCTCCCAGCCAGCTGGGTGCCCTTCACTTGCTGTTTTCTAAAAAAGCAAGTTTGCCCTTGCAACATCTACCTCCCTCTGATGTCAAGTCTGATGTGCAATTCTGGGAGCTCAAAGTCTAGGAATGACTAAGGAAAGGGGCAGAGTCGTTAGGTTACTCTGCCCTGCACCCATGATTCGCTGGAACACGCATGGCTCGCTTGAAAGGTGGGACACAAACCAGGTAAAAGTACTTAATTGTACCCGAGATGACAGTTATGTAGGACCCCCATGCTGAAGCACTGCCAGTTGGGTGCCTGTGGCTTGTGAGGCTGTCTCTGATTCCTCACTGTGGCAGAGTTGCAGTGGTTGGATGGCGGACTAGGGCTGGGGAGGCCTGAGTTCCAATCCCTACCCCAACATGGAGTTGACTGGGTGACCTTGAACTAGACCGTATCATGTGGACCTGCCCCCCAGGGTTGTTGTGAAGGGAAAGTGTAGAGGGAAGATGATAATGCATGGTGCTCTTGAAGGAAAGGCAGGGCAAAAATGCACCAAGCAGAGTAATAAATTACAAAATGGGAATAAAAGATCTTCTAATGAGCTGAATAATGATGGCAGGCATATTTCAAAACATTATCTTTAGACACTAGTAGAAAGTCATCGGAAGCCTTCCATTCTGGAAATCTTGTTGATTGCTTTCTATTAATCAGTTAGTCATTACATATCAGTTTGTGTGTATAAACAAGTACTCGAGGGGGCACCGTTCCCATTGGCAACTGACCCAAGCTCTGTGACCTGCAGGTGATGCCTAAGAGCTTACTAGATCGAGCCTTTGGTTGCTGATGTCTGTAGGGACTTAGGTGTGTTTAGAGGGTTAGATATAAGTTTTGTGGTCCCTCTTATCATAGCTGTTTTCTGGGTGTATTCTAAGCATTGTTATCAACTGCCTAAAAATCCAGTGCAATTCCCCCCACCAACCACAATGCATGACTCCCTCCCAGAATTTTGTAATGGAAAACAGTAACAAGAAGAAACTTTATATTCCCAACTGCACAAAAACTTAGTTTCCAGTGTGTTTTTTTAAACAACTGCATAAAATGTGACCAGCTGCATGTTAAAATAAATCTTGGCTGCTGTATTTTCTTTGTTTTGCTAATTTCCATGTGTTCCAGAAAGGAAATAAACATGTGGCAAGCAAATACGCTGTGGCCCCCAAACAATGCCTTGAGGAGCCAAAGGGTGACACAAATTCCCAGTTTCAGAGTCAGAGGCAGGACTGCAAGCTCAGAGCTGTCCCCTTGCAGCACCCCTCTGAAAAGCAGCCTGGAAGAAGGGTAAAAAGAGCTGTTGGGGGCAGGGGCAAGAAGGGCAAAAGAGAGGAGAGAGCAGGGTATGGGTTGTCCTGAGACTTTCCCAGCCTCCTGCCCCAAAATCCTGTTGCTAGAACAGCCTGTTTAGCAAAATATGCAGAGGGGGAGGACAGAGAGGCAAAGATCACCCCCATAGGAGCTCCCACCCCATAGGAGCTCCCACCCTGCATGGGATGAGCGTAAGCCTCCAAAACTGGGGACTTATGATCATTTGAATAGGACTGTGGCCTAAAATACTATCCCCCCTTTTTTTCCTTCCATGATAAAAGGTGCATATTCTTAGAAAACTTGACATATGACACTGAAGACCCATGGGGCATGCGGAGTTAGATGTGTTTCTGCTTCTTTACACCCCGGCCCTAGTTTCCAAAAGGATGCTTGGTTCAAAGCCCTGTATTAGAAGTGAAAGATGGTGATGTATTTTAAAAGAGATGGGATGGTCTGCTTCCAGCCCCTGCCTATGTTTCTCTCCCCTTTCCTAGCCAGTCAGCCATATTGCAGGTAATTTTGCAATGAGCAATAATTAGATCCTCAGATGCCTCTCTGAGACAAGGCATCAAGGAAACTGGATTGCAAGGTCTCCTGCACCTTTTGAGGTCTCAAAAGCAAGCAAGCAAGCAAGCAAGCAAGCAAGCAAGCAAGCAAGCAAGCAAGCATATTGCAGTTTGAATTGGTGTGGCCAATTTGCATTCCTACTTTTGCTTGGAGTAAATTCCTAGGAGAGATCTGAACTGCTGGGAAAACAGTAATCCCATGACTTTGGCCGCGTGTGCTCTTTTGTATATTCGAAACAGTGAGCTAACCCAGATTCACTCTGAGAATAGTCTTTCTGCTTAACATATCTTGAAAAGTGCGTGTGTGTTCCACAACCGAATCTAACTTCATCTATGTCCTGAATTTGCAGATAGAGGCAAGTGCATTCTAATGCTGGTGATTGATAGCTGAAGTTTCCTTGGGTTCAGATTGCTTCCTAATGCAGACCATTTTTCATCATCTAGAGTTGTCCGATAATTATGTCGTTTCCATTGCTTGAATGTTGAGGCGGCAGCCACATATCATGGAGTTAAAATGACTGTCTATAGGGCAGCTAAATTGTGTCATTATCAGTTTAAGCCAGCTCTTGCTTCGCTCCTGGGGACAAAACAACAATGTGAGTCTTCTCAAACTCATCAGATACGTGGAGAATGCCAAGAATATAAATCTGCTCTGAAGCTAAAATGAAGAAGAAAGATGTGTGTGAGCATATAGCTGTGTTGACCATCAGATAAAAGTGAGAGTGATGCTCTCAACGGAAAATAAGTCAGATAACTTTGATCAGTGGATAACTTTGATGTAATATTCCGCAATAATTTTGCGGAGATTTTGTGGCAAGATTAATAGGCAATGATGATTAAAAAAAACACTGCATACAGAAGAGCTTCCTAGTCCCTAAAATTCAGCTGTGAGGTATTTCTTTATCTGAATCTAACATCAGTTGATATGAGTGGTGTCAATATAGATAACAGAGCAGAACATCCATGTAATCTTTTCTTAAAGTAACATATAAATGTTTGAACTTTTCAAAACATGGACATTGTTTATGATTCTGACCCTTAAACCGCAGGTGAATATGCAGGTTAAAGAGTGTAGTGTGTGAGTAAGAAAGTTTCTGGTTCAAACCTCTTGTCACTGTAGCTCAGTGACCGAGGACATGCTTTTCCCAAGGTCTCATGTCCAGGCCTTGACATTTCTGGCTAAGAATTTCAGGATGCAAGGGAAAGGAAAGGACTTTGCCTGAAATCCTTGGAAGTTAAGCAGGGTCAGATCTGGTTGAAATCTGGATGGGTGACTTAGATGTTGTGACCTGCCCAGAAAGCTTCAGCTACGGGCCGTATAGAAATCTCCTCCTCCTCCTCCTCCTCCTCCTCCTCCTCCTCCTCCTGAAGAGCTCCTGCTAGTTAGAATACCTAACTTTTGGGCAGATGTGCTGATACAGATCTGAGCTGGGACAAGGCTGCCACCTAGGTATTCATTAAATAGGAGGCTTTCGGCTAGCCTGTTGTTCCAGCAGGCATAGCTCATATCGAAGGTCTAAGAACATCAGAACAGCCATGTTGGGCCAGCCAAGCATCCATTAGTCTAGCAATTTGTTCATACAGTGGCCAACCAGCTGCTCATGGAAATCCTCATGCTGTCCTCATGCTGTCTTGGACATGGAGGGAGCAGAACTATTTGTCTTTTTCTAGACCTGCATAGGATTATATCCTTAGTCTTTTTATTTTGCCTTTTTAGAGCTATTTGGACTGTTGTCTGATTGGAAAGAGCAAGATGGACTATGCCTTCCATTCCTTGTGTTCCATAATCATCTCTCCCTTCCTTAATACAAATTATGAGGAAAACGAACATCACCAATTTCACAGTAACCTTCAGAAAGCTAATGGTTCTTAGGGCTCAGTTGATGGGCAAATGTGCACTTACAAATCCTTCCAAATGTAGCAGATGCAGCCACATAAATCTGTAGCTTGTATTTCACAAAATGTGTAAAGTATGTGATTCATCTCATAAACAGCTGCTCTGCGCGGTTAAATATGGGCTTAATGCCTTTAATGTTGGTTTTTAAATGTGCCGATCTTAAAAGCAAATCAGTTGCTAGTCTCATGATACCAAGCGGAAACATAAATAACACTGAAGTCACCTCAGTATTTCTTGCTGGGCTGTGAGTCAGTCCAAAACTGATCTTGGATAAACTGGGGGAAAACTTCCTTTCATGACAGGTTTTGCAGAGTTTCACATGAATGTCACAAAAAGTAGTATGTGAAATTCAGCCTTGGATGATGGCAGACCTTTCCAATGGTATCTTTATTGGATGATGGGATGTGAAGTGCAACTTTTGGAATTTCCCCATTCAGTTGGAACCAGTGACTGCAGTCTCTTTCTCTGGCTATAATAATAGTCGTAAAGGTAAAGGTTTCCCCTTGACATTAAGTCCAGTCATGCCTGACTCTAGGGGGCGGTGCTCATTTCCGTTTCCTGGCCGAGAGAGCCAGCGTTTGTCCACAGACAGTCTCCGTGGTCATGTGGCCGGCATGACTAAACACCAAAGTGCACGGAATGCTGTTACCTGCCCACCGAAGTGGTACCTTTTTATCTACTTGCATTTGCATGCTTTAGAACTGCAAGGTTGGCAGGAGCTGGGACAGAGCAATGGGAACTCACCCCGTTGAGCAGATCCGAACCGGTGACCTTTCGATCAACCAGCCCAGCAGTACAGCAGTTTAAACCACTGCACCACCTGCAGTCCCTTAATAATAGTCTTAGTTATAGATAGATTAAATATGTGCTCTTCTCTCCCATTTCTTGCCCTTCCATGTGTCTTTGTGGGCTTTGCCCATGTAATGAGAACAGTAAGCAGAAAGGCCCTGCTTTTTCCAGGATGACCATATTGGCTATTCTCTGGAACTCCAGGCCCGGAAAAGAATGTCCCAAAGTCTTCCATGCCCTTCTAAACTATTTAGAAAGGGAGGGCAGGTGGAGGCAGTATGCCGCCTCTGCAATGGATGGCAGGAAGAAGGGATGCTCCATACTTTCTCCAAGGAAAAAATACTCCATACTTTCTTCCTGTACTTTTTGGTCCTCTTGCCATTGTAACAGGCAGCTCAAAAGATGCAGTTACCTCTCTTCTGTGATCAATAAACAGAGAACTACATCAAAAATAGAAGTATCTTTTGAAAAGCATTGTTTAAACACAATAAAAAAGATCATAAGAAAAGCCATGCTGGATCAGACCCAAGGTCCAGCTAGTCCAGCATTCTGCACACACAGTGGCAAACCAGGTGCCCTCAGGACCCCTCAGGCAGGATGGGTGCAAGATCTTCCCTTGTCCAAGCTCCCCAGCAACTGGTGTATGTAGGCCAGCCAGCTCTGGTAAAGGAGGGGGCGCATAGCCAGTTATGCCAGTAGCCACTGATAGCTTCCCTCCATCAATAAATATGACTATGGAACGCTTTTATTTTTAAGAAATAAAATAAAGGTGGTTGGCTGCTCTATTTCCTGAATGTATTTGTTCAATTTATTTTGAGCAACATTGTACAGATGAGAAATATTCACTTACATACTAGATTTTCATAATAGTGGGAATCTCCACTTGAATAGAAGAGATTTAATGCGTCTCAGTGTAAACTGGAATGAGTGGAAATGCTCAGTTCTGCACCTCCATGAGAAATGCTGACCTGCCCCATTCAAGAAATGAGTGGTTTGGCTTATTTCTAGCACTATTTCTAGCACTATTTCTAAGCACTATTGCTTATTTCTAGCACTAAATCTCAAATTCACAGGTGGTGGGTGCCACTTGCATACAGGAAATGGAGAGACGCAGGAGAATTGCTGGGGCTGCATAGTCCATTAACCACTGCTTAACCATATGGTATTTTTAACATTTTAAAATTTATTGATTATATTTAATTCTAAGATTTTATGGACATTGTTTGGGTTCCATTTAAAGCCAATAGAATCAAAGAATGCTCTTTTTAGGTCATCTTAATTAAGCTATGAATCAGGAGGTAAAACTATGTGGTGCAGATGGTAAGCTTCTATTTCAGACTGAGAGCAGTTTAGTTTGCTGTCCAAACCCTAAACTGTGGGTGATCTTAATATGGAAAGGTGAAGTTGACCTACAATGGAAGAGAAAGCTTCCAGGCTTCTTCTTGAGGCCATGCCAAAGGAAGAGTAAGAACATAACAACACAAGAAAAGCTATTCTGGATCAGACCCAAGGTCCATCTAGTCCACACTCTGTACAGATAGTGGCAAACCATCTGCCCACTGGGTCCCTCAAGCAGGGTGGGTACAAGACTGGGAAGGGGGGAGTGCATGAGGTCACAGGAATATAGAAAGTTGCCTTATATTGAGCTAGAGCAGCAATGTGGTCACTTGCTGACAACTTTCCAGCAGGGTTTTAGGGTTCACCTCTTAGCTCCATCTGGAGGTAAATCTTGGAGCTACTGCATAGGAAGAATGTGCTGTGCAACTGAGCTACTGCTGTGGTTCATTCTCAAAATGCAAAATGATGCTTTAGCTGTGTGTCTGAACCAGCCTATTCTCATTTTTTTCTACCTAATGTTCCTCAGGCAGTTGCTATGAAAAGTATATGAAATAATTCTATCTACTATGCTCCCTGCGGGAGGAACAGAACACAAATGTAATAATATAATATTACCTTTGGCTGAAGCTGCTGTTAAGTCATAGAGTGGAAGATGGCAGAAGAATATCAACTTTCTTTTAAGCTTTTTGGATCAGATAGAACTTCATGTTGATGTTATTTATGCACCATGTAAGTATCCTACTCTTTCTCCGAGGAGTGTAGAGTAGTGTAGGAGGGGTCAGCACAGCTGATCCTTAGAATAACGCTGAGAAATGTTGATTAGGAACTTCTTAGCTGAGTGGAGTGAGCTGGTGGACTCATATCCTGCAGGCATCTGGTTGACCACTCTGTGCACGGCACGCTGGATGAGACGGACCACTGGTCTGATCTAGCAGGGCTTTTCTTCTGTCCTTACGTTGTTAATTTAAAGCGGCTTCTCTTTAAATTAAGCCACTCTGATTAGCCCTGATAAAATATTATTATATTTTAAAATAAAATGAAATCTGTAATGCTATATATACAGACCTGGGCATACCTGAATGTTGTGGCAATTGCTTCTCTGACCAAGCATGCTAAATGGTAGGGCTACAGCCCTGTGCATATTTGCTCCGCTTCTACGTACTCACTTGTGAGTAAGGCCCATAAAGAGGCTTAGGACAGGGCTGAACAGCTGCAGTCCTGTTCAGTCCTCTTTTCACTTCTGCACCACTCAGCAGCTGAAGCTTTCTAGGCCATTGATAGTAGATACTACCCAGGAAGTTCCACTAGGAAAAAAAATGGGAATGCTTAGGACCAGATTGCAAAGATGCTTTTTTAATGAGATGGTGTTGGAGGGTCTGAGGGTCACTTCCCCTGTGGCCTGCCTGGGATGGCACTCCTTGGTGCAACAGTGGAAGCCTAGCTGGGGAGGGAAGGCTGCCTGGGTTCCTTCCTATGGTGGTTACCTGCTGTCTTGCCACCAGTGATGGCCTGTAAATTGTCAGTGCTGTTGGAGCCGTGTTGACAAAACCTTTGGTGGTTTGCCACCAATTTCAGCCCCTGTTGCAGTGTGCTCCTGAATTTCTGTGGCTACCTACCCATGTTTTCCTGGCATGATATTGACATTTGGCACCCTTTTTGTAAATGGAGGTCTTTCAGTTTCTCAGGGAATAACTGTTGAGCAGCTAACGACTCTGCACGACCGACCCTGATTCTGTCTATGGGAAGCACCTAGCCACATCGCACTACTTTCCTGCAACTGTAGGAAATGCTTGATGTAGTTCTTGGCTGTATGCAAGAGTGTTTTCAGGGAGTGATAGAAGATTTCGATGTACCGTTAGCAGCAGCTAATGATATGGCTTTATTGTGCATGTTAATCCGTGGAAGGTGGCTTCACACATCCGTTGCCATTATTGTACTGTTTGGGGGTAGATTTAACTCTTGGGAATTGTTTTTACTTGCAGAAAGAATTAAGCGGATGCTGAGTGAGCAAGCGGGGAGAGTGGCAGTTCTCCTGGTGCTAAGATAGCCCCCACTTATCCCGTGCATCAGACTTCTTCAGGCTATAAAAGACTTGCCAAACTGCACAAGCAAGGTCTGAGAAACTCGATTTCCAAAAGACTTCCGATGGAGATTGAGTACAATAGTTACTCAAAGCTATTATTTAACTCATGATGGGGATGTGAGCAAAAGCTTAAAATAATGAGAGTGTTCTGATGAAGAGGTTATATTATTTGCATATGGGTATATTATTTAAGAGATAGCTGAAATAGTGATGATGGGGAAGCACAACCATTATTTGGATTAAGTGTGATCTAAAAACTACCGAAAGTGGTTGAACGCCATTAATCTCAAAGAGGGTATGTTAATGTAGCTGCACAGATTCTGGCTAGAGTGATTTCTATACTGCAATATAAGCTGGCTGAGGTCTAGATATACAGGAGAACTGTTATCAGGTTATTTTTTCAACCCTCTTCTACTTCTGTTTACAAGAAATACATCTTATTAAGTCATTTTCTGAACTTCTGCTGCCATCAAAAAGGAGTATGGCTTACAAGCTCAGGTTATACTCAATTTGTATTTTATCCAAGTTATTTTCACCTGACTGTTTCATCTCTTCCCATTTTATCATGTTTTATTTAGTGTATTCTTAAACATATATCTGACATTGCAATTTACATTCTGGAGATGGTCTTATATTCCTGTACCTTCCGTAGAGCTATTCAATACACTGGCTTAATGGTGGGTGAGGCAGGAAGGCTTCCATTTGGCACAAGTTTCTTATGAAGTGAGAAAATCACTTGGAAAGCCAAGAAGAATACAATTACTGGATCCCTGACTTTCAGCAGAAGACAAATCGACAAACCTTGATACTGCCAAAATATTCTGTCCCCCTCCAATCTTCTTTGTCCTTCTTGGAAAGCAGAATTCATGGGAAAGTTGAGGCTTTCATAGGATGCTTGAACAGGACTGTCTGGATGAAGGCCTCTTCCCATACTGTTCTGCTTAGGACTGAGGTCCTGCTTCATGTGCTGTCTTTATTGGCATTGTGCTTCTGCCTGGAAAGGAGAGTGCTTTTGCGATGTCCTGGAATCCCCTGTCCAAAAGGCATGCCTGGTGCTTATTTTACAAATATTCATTTGTCAGGTTCTGATTGCTGTCCTCTTGGACAGATGCCCAAATGATGCCTACCCTAAATTTAGTCAGGCTGTTGCCAGCAGGGCAGAAAGAATGATTATGCTTGCCCCTCTGTCCTTGTTGGCAGCAGTCTTAGTTAGATGAATCTCTGAGTCCATTGATCTTGCTCTCTCTGCCTGGGGTGGGACAGAATCCTACATTAGATACATTAATGTCCTCCTAGATTTTAGATCTGAGGACTGGAAACAAAGCCCTGTTAGGAGAAATTGAAAAAAATGGACATGTTTAGCTTTAAGAAGACAGATATGATGGCCTCTACCAGTACTTGAAAGGCTGTCACAAAGAGGAAGGCCAGGGCCTCTTCTTAATCAGCCCAGAGTGCAGGACACGGAACAAAGGGCTCAAGTTACTAGCAGCTAGGTTCCAGCTGAACATCAGGAAAATCCTATCACTGTTCAAGTAATATGACAATGAACCACGTGCCTGGAGAGGTTGCGGGCTCTCCCACACTAGAGGCATGCAAGAGGCAACTGGACACCCATCTGAGAGGGATGGTTTAAATGGGAGTCCTGCACTGAGCAGGGGGCTGGACCCAGTGGCCTTCTGCCCCCTTCCAACTCTACCATTCTGTGACTCCACGTGGACCCATGGCCCTTCCTGCTCACTGGCCTGCATCTGACACACTCTTTTCTCCCTTGATGAGGCTGGAATCCCAATCTAGATTGGGAAGGAGCTGTTAAGATAGTGCTGGCAGGAGATCACAGTGACAGAAAGTTTCACCAAAGGGTTAATCTGCTCTTTAAATGTTAGAGATATCCTAGCAGTGGTCACCCAGGGTGTAGAGCTAATCAGGTTCCCCATTTACATGCAGACGCCCTCTAAGAAGGCAGAGCCAAACAAGTCCCTGCTACTTTAGCCAGGGCTTCTTTCTGCACAGAAAGAAGCTTGGCTTCTATGTCAGTGTTTGGGTACTTTTTGCTACCTAACCCAAGGCCAGGCCTTCATTTTGCAAACTCAGTTATTCGGCTACTGTTGCTAACAAGAACTACCAGAGCCTTCTATGGAGGACTGTGGGGAGGGGCTTGGGTGGGTTGGGGCAGTGGGGTCCGCAGTTGCATTTCCTCCAAAGTCCCAACTCTGTCTCCAGCCCTGGAGGGGGAGAGCCCCTGCATCCTGTGGCCCTCCACATGCTCTCCAGGCACCAAAGGCTGCTCTTCCTAAAAGCAACTGCAAAATTTCAGACTTGGAAGAGAGGGTCCTGATGCAGCCTGATGCAGATCTGGAGAGCTTGACAGTTCCTCCAGTCTGAAATTTAAGTCATAATAGGCAATATTAAAACTCTGAGCTGTGAGGAGAAGCTGATCAACATGAAATGCTTACTTTGTGCTGTGAAAGTCAGTGAAATGTAACTCTATGTTATGTGGCCTTGTTTGGTTTTGTTGTAATTAGTGGATTCCTTCCGGGTTTTGCGGGGGGGGGGGGGGGTGGGTAAAGGCTAGGAACTTGCATGAAACAAAACAGGGACGTTCATTCACACTGCAAGTTCATTCGCATTTCATAATCCCAAATGTTAACTTATTGCTGTTTGGATGTCTTCATCCCCAATTGTCACATAGTTTTGAGTGTATATCAGCACATAGGGCACCGTGTTTCTGCAGAGATCCTAGTTCATCAAACTAGGATCTCATTTGACTGGTTCATCAAAAACACAAAATTGCTGTGCTTCCAGTCAAAACGGCCCATCAGGATAGCATGTACTTTGGAAAGGTTAACAGTAAATCAGAGTATACAGTAATCCCTCCCTTCCAAAGTGTATTTCTTTATGTCTCCCCATTTCAAAGGCCCATTTGTGCCTACTTAATAAATAGGCTTGAATGTTTTTCAGCCCACCTTCTTGCTGGTGCAGAAGTAGAATTAAGGTGCAGTAGAATTCTTACGAGAATGTAGGGCCACTTGTACATCAATGGCACACTGTTGTGATAGTTCAATTTTGGGGGGAAGGGGTAAATGAATGGGCTATGTGGGGCAGTGTGTATGTAGTTGAAAAGAAGGTGGCCCAGGCGCATGTGTCGCTTTGTTGGGGGAGTGTTACTGCCCAGTTTACCCCCCCCCCCCCCCATATGGTGCTGCTCGGTAAGATATTCGAATAAATTATGAACAAGGCTTGCAGTGTGTTAGTGGAAGAAATAGCTTGCATTATTGTCCTGCTCTGAGATTATTGTAAAAGAGCATTGATGGCATTGCTCTAAAGGGCCCTGGGGCAGAAGGAAAGAGTCTTGGTCATAATGTATTATAAACACACTGAAGCAGTTTGCTTGAGATAGTCCATAGTCCTCATCATCATCTTGGTTGCTCCCTGAGCATTGCCAGACTGTAAGGCCAGGTGAAAGTGGAAGTCATCCGCAAGGAAGAAAATCCAGCACAAACGCAACTATGCAATTCTCCCCCCCCCCACCTTAAACAGATAGCTTGTATTGATTTTTCTTCTTTCATTAATTTTATAAATAAAAGAGGAAAAAAGCAAGAACAATAATATGAAAAAGAAAGAAAAAGATAACAAGGGACCTTATACAAAAATTACATATAGCATGAAGTGCAAGAAGTTACACACAAAGTCAATAATTATTATTACTTCTGCCAGTTTTATGACTACAGTTTTGACTTAATAATACTTGGTTATTACAAAAGAAAAAAAAACTTTAATATGGGTATCAAGTAAATAGTAATTCACTTTATAACATATCCACAAACCCACCAGCAATGAATGCTACATTTTTCCTATACCTCCCAGATAAAACAAAATCTTAATTAAAAAGTTACATTCATAAATCAATTATATTAATTTGATTGTTGTATACATAATAATAACAACATACTTTTCATTCTTTTTAGATTTAAGTGGAAACAAAGCATTTATCTGGTATCTATGATTCACTAATAATGTCTCTAGGTTCTGTTTTTTCTCTCAGTTGCTAAATAAAGTACATATAGCAGGCTTTCTATTTAACATAAACTGGTCTTCCTTATATAGTTGATTAATAAATGTATCACGTAGATCATCATTACATAAATTCTATTTTTTCTCTCAAATTTTAGGTAAAATATGTATAGCAAGCGTTCCATTTATCATTACATTCTTTGGCTGGTCTTCTATTTATATAGCTGCTTAATTTTGCCATTACTGCATATTCTGCTAATTTATTTTTCCAATCTTCACTAGTTGGGCAGTCTTCTGCTTTCCATTTTATTGCAATTATAACTATAGCTGCTTCTATCATATATTTAAATATTTTCTCCCATATCTATGCGATACTTATCATGCCTCCATATGGTTTGGACTACAACAAACAAGGTGACTGTTGAACGTGATGGTTGGGGCTTGGGGGAGTTGAAGTCCGAAATGTCTGGAGGGCAGCAGGTTGTGGGTGGGGCTGGTCTAAACAACAAATCTAGCAACCCTCTGCCTGTAGGCTGCCTGGTTCACAGCTGTTGTTGTTGTTCAGCTCTTCAGTCGTGTCTGACTGTAAGTGATTCTGTGGGCCAAATCTCGCCACACTTTCTGATCCCATGCCGCCTCTTTCAGCTGAACTATGCTCTGGCCCACATCCTCTTTGATGGAGTCTAACCACCTTGCTCTTTGGCAACCTGGTTTTCTCTTGCTGCTGACCATCCAAGCATGATATCTTTTTCTAATGAGCTTGATCACATAACGTGGCCAAAATATGTGGGTCTCAGCTTTGTTATCTTGCCAACCACGGATGCGCCTGGTTTAATATGCTCCAGCACCTGCTTGTTCATGACTCCCGCTGTCCATGGAATGCGCAGGAGCCTCTGCCAACACCACAGTTGGAATGAGTCAGTTTTCCTCTTGTCTAGCTTTTTCAGTGTCCAGCTTTCACAACTGTAGGTTGCAATAGGAAAAATGATCACTCGGACCATTCTGCACTTGGATGCTCATAAGCTGATGTTCTTGCTTTTCCACACTCGATTCATGCTTGTCATAGTCATACGACCTAGTGAAATTCATCGCTTTATTGCTGGACTGCATTCATTGCTGCGAGTAACTGGTGATCCCAGGAAAGTGAATTCCTCTACACCTTCAATTTCCACGTTATCAACTGCTATTTTGATGACTTCATTCTGTGCAGTTGTCAAGATCTTCATCTTTTTGAAGATGAAGGAGAAGATAGAAGGAGACTGAACTTCTCCTTTTCTTTGATTCTTCTCTTCTTTGATTCTTTGGATCAATCGCTTTAGACCTTCCTGGGTTTCTTAGAGGAGAGTTGTGTCATCAGCACATCGAAGATTGTTGATGGTTCTTCCTCCAATCTTTGTTCCGACTTTTGATTCTTCAAGATCCATCTTATCCAGCTCTTATTCTTAGTTTGCTTAACTCCGGGGAGAGCAACCTGTGGCCTTTAGCTTAATTTAAAAAGGGAGAAGCAGATGGAGAGAAAGAGGAAATGGGCAGGCAGTGCAGGGGTTGCTCTTTTTGATCCCATGCTATCTGCTGCTGACTTCAGCCCCTCCTAATGCTCTATGGACAACAGCAGATGATCCACGGGGAAGCGTAGCCAGGGACCACGCGCCCAGCTTCTGAGTTCCCTTTTCAGGGTCCAGTGAGGTAGCAATATAAACCGCATCAGATTGTGTTTGAGAATTACCAGCAAGCACAGGAAAGGGATTTTTCAGCCAGACTGGGGCGGACAGGAAGGAGAGAGTTACCCCTCCCTGTTCAGCCAAGATCTCAGGAAAAATTCTCCTCCTGCCCGCATGGCAAAGAGGGGCACAAATATCTCCTGCTGGCTGCCACAAGAACTATTTTTAAAGGCAATGTTCAGCAGATTGCAGACAGAAGGGTTAAATCTACCCTCCCTGCATGCTCTGTTCCCATTGAAAAGCAGCCTTTCCGTGCCTGTTGTTAATTTAAAAACAAAAACACTGATGTGGTTTCTTCTAGCATGTTTTGCATTATGTCTACTTAGCGCTGAGATATAAAACTGCTCAGGTTTCCAGGCTGCAGGGCCCAGCCAAGCTGACAGCCTTCTTCTCTCTCTCAGGGGCTGGTGGCAGTTCTTCACTCTTTCCATCAACGGTTGGTCTCAAGCTACTTTCCTATTGTAATCTTGACCTAGAAAATTTATTTTTAACAGGAGTTTAGAAATGGAGTGTGGCTCCTGTTCATTCATCCAGTTCATTCATGGGGACACACAACCTGCTGGCTGTACTAATCAATATGTGAATTCAAGGCAGCCGTGTGGCTCGAGGCAGAAAAGGGGAATTGTTGTGCCTATCACAAAGCACACAGAGACACTGCTAAAGAACCCCGGGGTGAAAGACAACTTTTTCTGCAAAAGGAGGCAAAGATGCATAAAATGTTTTTATTCACTGATGTGTTAATTTTTGCTGACTGCTGTAAAGTATCAAAATGTTTGATATTGTGTCTCAAGGACGTTTTTAAGAAAGGAAAATAAAGAAATATAACAAACTGGTATATTAATTTGGGGCATTACATTGTATGAGGCATTGGCATATCAGTATCGGATTTATCTAGGCCCAGCTCTCAGTTATGCCCATCTGCCAGGCCACTCATTATATAAGATTCCTTCCTTCCTTCATGATGAAACCCAAAGCTTTTTGAGTGGCGTACAAAGATGAAAATCTTTATTATGAATACACAATAAAGCTGTATACATAGAAACATGCAACACAAAGTGAGACACATGTATATCCAAGAACAGTTTTAAACAACCAATCAGAAGAAAAAATTCCAGACCTGATTGAAACCTCACCATGGGCTGCCAAATGCTTGAGCAACAACCCTAAAGGCAAAAGGCTTTTTGGCACTAGAAAGATAACAAAGTTGACACCAGATCAACACATCATTGGGAAGGGGTCACCACCAAGAAGACCCTCTCTCTTGCTGCCACCTTCCAAACCTCCTCCAGAGGAGGCATCTAAGGAGAGTCTTAGATGACAAACGTAAAGTACAGATAGGTTCATGCCAGGAGAGACACTCCATTAGGCCCAGTTCCTGCACAGACCAGGGCTGAGCTGTATAATCTCTATAGTTCCTTCTACTTTTGTGGTTCTATAAGCCAATGAAAAATCGATGCAATCCAGCCTTCTGTTTCCAGTTAGCTGAAGTTCACAGGCAGGGTATGAAGGCATTAGCTCTCTTTTACTCTTTCTCCTCAGGATCTGATAATCAAAGGACATAACGCTTTTGAAAACCAAGTCAATGTTTACTTGCATGCTGCATTTCCCACGATACTTCTTGGTCAGAGTGATCCAGAAAACAAACAAATGCAATAAACATAGCACTTGTAATACATTTCAACACAATATTAATTCAATGACACTTAACGCTGCTTTGGAGGCTGGAGCTAGGGCAGAATGTGTTGTCAAGAGCTGACTCTTTTCCGCATGCAGCTCCTTTGTTGAAGGAACTGCACTGGCTGCCTCCGCACTGCCAGGCCAGGTTTAAGGTTCTAGTATTAGTGTAAAAAGTCCTGAAGAGCTTAGGATCAGGCTGACAGCTCTTTCTGCCTTACCGACTTGCCTGGTCCTTGAACTCACTGGAGGATATTCTCCTGGTGGTTCCATCTGGGTCCGTGGCCTGGTCGATGTCTACCAGGAGAAGAGCCTTTAGTGTGGTGGCCCCCATTACTATGGAACTTTTTTTATCTGGAGGTCAGGGAGGCCCCAACACTGTGCTGTGTTTTGTGCCTGCTCAAGGCAATTTTATTCTAGAAACCAGAACAAGTTATACTATTGATATTATTTTGTATTTAGGATATCATTTAGGATATCATTCTTTTATCTGTTTTATCTTTTTACTGTTCATTACTTTGGAATCTGTTTAGATATGGAGTAGCATACAGATACTGTAAATAAGTAGATAAATAAAATTTTACACATACTGTATCAAGATGTAAGTAAACATAATAATATCCAGTTCAATAATAGCATAAACCTAAATTAAATGGTTCTCTAAATGGTTCATATTAAGAGGCCTAACAATAAGGATGGACATGGACATATGAGATATTCATATCACTGTGTTTTTGACTAGAATGTGTTAAGTGTTTTGGGCCCAAATGCATTGCAAAACACAATTTATGCTACAAAGTCCATGTATTTCTTAGACTTGTATTAAACAAAAAATGTTTGAAAAATATGTCCATTTGAAAAATGCATATAAAGATGCTTCAGTCAATGAAAGAATGATGTGTCCATTTCAAAAATGTACACAATTGTTGTGTATTCTGGAAAAATGTGCAGAAATTTTCATGCAAATCAAAAACAAAATGCTTACAATTTGATACAGACATGAGTTGGAATGAGCTTTGAGATGGAATTCTGAGAATCCCAATGAGCTTGGGATTCACATATCCCTAACAATATGATACCACACCCTGTTCAAACTCACAGCAAAAAGAAGGCCCTGCCAGCATGGCCAGTCTTAAGGAATGCTGGGAGCCAAAGTCCAAAACATCTGGAGAATTAATTTCTGACAAGTATTCTTTTGCAACATATTGTAACCTTGCAGGAATATTGGCTTTTCAAAGAGTGGACATGTCAGTATCCAATATGGGAAACCAAATTACTTTGTTAAATAGTGGGGAACAAAGGGCCTTTGGTACGGGAGGCTATAACCAGATGCAACTATTGGAGTAGATTAGCAACCATGGAAAAATGTATTTGTACAGATGCCAATTTAGGAATTATCACAGTATAAATGGAAGTGCTGCACATCCAAACCTATTGGAGAAGATTTTGACTTGGTGACCCATGTGCCTTGCTCAGTCTGCTGTTCAGGTGTTGTTGACTGTCCTTTAGCTTTATACAGGACTTGGCCTTCAAAAGGAGGATACCTTCAGAATAGAGGATAGTCCTTTGGCAGCTTTTCAAATAGAAGACTGCCATTTGTACAAGAAGGTCCTGGCTGGTGGGCCCTCAGTAGCGTTCTTGGCTTGGGTTCTGCCTGTACCTTCCACTTACCCCATCCACCCTGGGGCTAGGTGTCCCAGGTGAGTCTGGGATGAGGGCCCCCCATGGGGTCCTCTGGAATCCAGTGATCCTGGCAGCTAGCAGCCAGCCAGCCTCAATGGAATGAGCTCCCCACTCCTTCCTTCTTCTTATAGGGCAAAGGGTTCCCAGCACCTGAGTGGTGTCTCCCATCAAGGCCCTGATCACATCCTGTGGTCTCTATATCTTACCTAGTGTTGTTGTGAAGAGAAAATTATGTGCTTGGGGGACAGAATCTAGCTATAGTCCTTACGGCTCCTTGGAGGACAAGTGGGATACGAAACTCTCTACCGCTTACTTGACTAGTACAGCACAGTTAGTACAGATCAGGCTTATAAAGACCAAACATTTTCAAGTATTTTAAGAAGTACAAAGTACTGACGGTCTAAATATGGCAACATTTAAGTTTTTCATATATCCATGGGTTGGGTAGCATTATGAAAAGCAATTTGATGTAATGAAAATAGGCCTTGTTATCTATCCCGCTGTAACCATTATGCCAAAAGAGCTACTTGTACTGTCGTTATGCAGTTTTCTGTGAGAAAGAGGAAAGTTGAGTGTCTCTCCTTTGCTTTGACACGATGACATCAGCTTATAAATAGAGTGATTGCTATTCCTGCTGTGCTGGAGGCGAGCGGCCACAGAAGATGAATACAAATCATACGGAGATGTCAGTGTCTCTAATGGAGGTAGCTCCAAGCCTAAGACTGCCTGCTGAGACAGTTCCACTGGAAAATAATTGGGCAAGGGCAGCCTGTGTATAAAGGGGAAAAGGTTTCAAAAAGGATTGGGTGGATCTGGGGTAGAGGGAAGTTATCATGGGGCCAATGCCTCTGTTCTCATCTGCTGAAGATTGTATTGATTTATTTCATTCCTCTATTAAATAAGTAAATAAATAGCTGCAGAATATTTGTGTTATCCTACAGACCCACCGCTGACTTCTTTCTCCCTGAGCAGCAGCTGCAGCTAGCGGTATTTTAAGGGGGGGACCTGCTGGCTGTTCAAAGGTACTAATGCTGCTGTACCCCAGAATCTGGGAATAGGGAGATCTCTGATAGCCAGTCTCAATCTACAGCTGACAGATTGGCTACATTTCTCCATATGGGCACCTTGTTTCTGAGGGAGGTGGCCAAGCTTTTGATCTGGGCCTCCATTCCTCTGCTGCAGGGACAGAACCGGCTCCCAGCTCCCAAGAGCCCTATTGACTCTAGCAGTGTGCTGAGCCTCTCCAGAACCTGGTTCATGCCTGCCTGTCGGACTTCTTCTGGCGCTTGTCCTTCTATAAGGAAAAGAGCTGAGTCTGGAACAAGTCTGCAATGTGGGCTCCTGGTTGGGCAACGAGGAACCTTCCCCAAGCACCATTCCAGGCTGCCAACCTCCCTCCCTGCTCATGTGCAGGAAAAAGGGCAGCAGTGAGAAGGGCACCAGCTGCCATTCCCAATCATGGTGCTCCTTGTGCATGTGTGAGGTAAAATTCATGGCAAGCGCCCTGTGAACCCTTGCTAGGAACCCGGGCTCAGGGCTGCTCTAAAGCAGATGGGAGCCTAGGGAGCAGAAAAGCAGGGAATGCGGTGGATTTTCTGTTCAAAGCAGATTCCTCACAGAACCCTAATGGACTCCCTGGCTGAGTCTGTCTCCTTGCCACCATTGTTACGGCTGTTCTTGCTGCTCCTCCTCTGCTTGCTGGCTCAAGGGGCCGGGAAGCAGTGAGCAAGGAGGTGGTGGCGTTTACTGTGCCTGCTTCTCATCACCTGAACTGAGTGGGTCAGCCCATGCCGGTTGCAGTGGTGAAGAGGACAAGAGCGCCAGGTGGGGGTCTTGCTAGTGAGTCCCTGCTGGCTCCTCAGCGGATGCTCGACCACGCAGGTGATTGGCACTCGCCCCGTCCAGGTGCTTGCTGCCCCTTCAGATGCTGGAGGGTGGTGGGCAGAGGAGGAGCTCCTGCCAGCACTCCTACCTGGGCATCTGGGGTGCCACATGTAGCCTGGATTTGAGCCATTGCTTGGATACTTATGCTTTGAGGTGCTGGATTTTGGATACCTGTATGGCCAGGAGCACTGCTGCAGAGTCCTGTTCGTCAGCAAGCCACGCATTTTGTTGGTTGTGATACACCAGCCCGCCCAGGCCCCTGGCCCTGCTTTGTTGCTTCAAGCAGAAAGAAATGGCCGGCGTTCCCTGGATGTGCTGTCTTTAAGGGAGATTACTCAGAGGGCCAGCATGCAGTGTTCCAAAGGTTTCTCATTCTGTCAGTGCCTTGGGAAATCCAGATGTTTCCTTCTCATTAGACAGCTGAATGGTAATAGCTTGGGTCACTTCTTCTATCATTACCAGTTCAGATCAGTGCTTTCATACACCACCCATCACTCGTCTTTCCCTGGGGTGAATAGGCCTCCCTTTTTGGCTGTGTGATTCAAGTGATTTAAAAAAATAAAAATGCAGCATGCTGCAAGGATGAATTGGAGCATTATATCACATGGAAAGAGAAAGGTTCTCCTTCCTCTAAATCAGGGCTGGGTCATCACAGCACTTGAGCTATTTGGTGGAGATAAGATTTCCCTGCTGCCCCTTTCCTATAAATCTCCCTGGTCAAACGCCTTCTGAATTGTGCCCCAAACAAGGATCCAAACAATGCAATATGGGAATCAGCATCGCAGAATATAAACAATAGAAATCAGATGTATGTAGATTTGCTGGACTCGTGTTGCTCTCACCGTAGACATGCTGCATTTTATGGGCTCTGCTGGAAGAATGGCTAGGAGGTTATTAAGGTTCAGTAGGTAGTGCAGTGAACTGTCCCAGTGTCCAAAAGCCAGGACAGTTTCTTGAAGCCATGCCAAGGCTTTATGGCCTTCGGCTTGTTGGGAAGAGCAACTGCGATAATGGCCTTGGAGCTGCCTTCTGGTCCCTCTGTAGATAAGGCCTTCCTCTGCAGCGAGAGCGAGACTGAAGCAGCCTTGTCCCCAGGAACCGGGCCAGCCTGTGTGCATTCTTGCGGGCTCTGGGAGAGCGGGGGAGAGGAAGCTCGCAAAGCCCATGGCAAGAGGCGCTGCTTTAACACTCTTTGCCCAGGGAGAGGCATTGATGCATCACTCACCCATGGAGTATCTCCTGGCCTGTTCAGGAGATAAACAGGCCCCGAAGAGGAGGAGTGCGCGCCTCCTTTTGCTTGTTGATGCCACTCTGGTTGCTTCCTGGCCCCACCCGCCGTCCCACAGGCTGCTTTGTGGGGCTTGAGATGCTGGGGGCTCTTGTTCTTCTAGCACTGTTGCAAAGGTATATTGGAGAGTGCAGCTACCTACGCCTTGGAAGCTGCTACCTGTTCTGCTCACATGCTACTGATGCTGCAATCTTCTGGTACTGCTATACGCACACGTGTATGTACATGCACAGTATGCTAATGTCTGGAATCCAGGTGGGGAGCAACTTGTTTCCGTTGATGGTTGATCAAGTTGTGCTCTCTTTCAACCTTCCAGACTGAACACAGACTCAGAGGCATCCTGTGGTGGTAGCCTGTACGTTTGCAAGCTTGCGGTGTGATTTGTAGATCCCCAAAGATGTGCTCCATGGCAAGTGTATATTTGGAAAATGGGCATGAAAAATGCACACTTTTGAAAATGTGCACAAGGATGCATATATCTGGAAATATGTGCATAAAATGCACAGACATTTTCTGTGAAAAGAAAAAAAATCTTCCAATCTGATACAGACCCAACTTGGAACGAGCATTGAGATGAAATTTGGACAATGTCAACAAGTGGTAGACCAGAGCGCAGGTCTGATGAAAGGAAGAGGACCAGTAAGTCAGGTTTAGTGGGCCAGTTTACAAATTTCTATTGATGTGGAGGACTCTAGTCATTCTTATTTTGAATGCTGGTAGATGGTGACTGATTTAATGCTGGCCGTGCACGTTTTTTATGATCAGCATTACAGCCTCTAAATTGAAAGTGGGCAACTTGTGGCTTTCCAAATATCTTGGCTTTCAGTTCTCATTTGCTCTAGCTAGCATAGTCAGTGGTGAGGGATGATCGGAGTTGTAGGCCAAAAAATGTAGGGGACCACAAGTTATCCACCACTGTTCTAAATTCTACAAAATGGTACAGCTTCATAGGTTCTGTGTTCTAGGGTTGGTGAAATCACAGATTATTATTTTTTGGCGGGGGGGATATGTATAATAAATTGCCTCACTTTATGTTATCACATGAACTCTCCCATAAACTACTAAGATTTGTAGAATTTAAGTATCTGCACATGCAGCAAAACCTGATGGTAGAACAGACCAAGCCAGAACATTTGCAAGCAAGTTCCAGTTTTAGAAACACGTTCATCAAATAGTATACTCAGTGTGAAAAAGAGCAGGCAGGAGATGTATCAGTTTTTCTTTCTCTCACATCTGAGTTTGTTTTGTCTCAAGTTTTTTTTTTGTTTTGTTTTGTTCATCTTGTTTATGAAAATTAAATGTGAATTATATTTTTTTAAAGAATGAACTGAACAAAATTCTCACCTATTGTTGGCTGGAGCATATGTCATGCTTAAACTGATAGTCAGCACTAGAAGCTGAAGCAGTTCTGCTAACCAAAGTTTTAAATTACATGCAAGTCTTGTTTTAAAGGAGAAACTAGTTTTAAAGTCCAATGCTATACGCACATATTTTCCCAAGTAAGTGACTGAAGTCCATCTAACTTTTTGCAGTCCTCTATGAACTCTTTGGAAGCAGTTTATGAAGAGGAAACTTATCCAAATAAGCAGAAGGAAAGCTGAAGACTATTCTGGAGGATACAAATAGCTTCTGCGCTGCTTGAGTCACCAAAGAATGCTATCAGGCAAGGAGAGCTTCTCAGAGGTTGAATTCGAGAGTTTGAACTTGGTGACTGGAGAGTCACATGAACTGCCTGTGAACCTGAACAAAACCCCAGAGGGCTCAGGCTGCCAGGAGGAGGACAAAGAATGACTGCTTAGCTTCCTTCAAAGTTGGGAATGAGGTTGGAGCAGAAAGTGCTCCAGGTAGACTGGATCGCAGGAAAAGAAGATATGAAATAGCTTTGCCCCACGGCTTCTAGGTCAGCCTCATCCCCAGTTCCAATTTGTAATTTGGAAGCAGTTTTGCCACTTTCCCATTAGTCTTAGGCTGTTTTGGTTTTGGTCAAGGTTTGCTGGGACTTACACTGTGAAGCTCCTGCAAGGTTCTGTGGCGTCTCCTATGCTGTGTAACATCCACATGAACCACCAGAAGAGGCTGTGTGGAGTTGGTTGCCATCACTTATGGAAATGACACCCAGTGTTATCTCTCCCTTCCAGCAGGTCCTAGTGTAGCCATGGACACTCAGATTGGTGCTAAGCTATTTGTTGAATGGATAAGTGCTAATAAACTGAAGCTCAATCCAAACAAGACTGAAAGACTGCTCATCAATGGCATATCAGCCCAGGGGAGTAGTATTTGACCACTCTGTGTGCAGAGTGCAGTTATAGATAATAGGACGAGCATGAATGCTTATATGGGTGGGCTCTCCCCCCTAGGGGGCTGCTATGTCCTATTTGGTCCTTAAGCTAGAGAGTGGATGGAAAGCAAAAGTGGCTTGGCCTTTGAAAGCTCCACCATTGCTCCCATCATCACTGGCCCTCCTTCACCCAGAAATGGTGCTATACGTGTTCCCAGGGCAAGGCCAGGGGGTCTCTCATCAGGCGACCGTCCTGTCTAGGTCTTCCTCTATGGTGGCTCGTGGGACAGCCTGATACACCACGCACCCTTCCTCTGTCTGACAGTGTCCGCTCTTTGAAGGACTGCCCTCTCCAATTCCAGTTTAAGGATAAGGAACCTCAAGAACCATCGTCCATCCCCAGTTGGCACTTGGTCACAGTTTTCCAAACCATGGTAAGATGCTCTGTATTTTTATTTAGAGTTTCTTAATTATTTCTCAAATTGTGTCAGTCCATATATGTTAGCATATCACTGTCTTCCCTTCTGGTGACTCATTTCTTCTTTGTTGGCGATTCCTACGTGGGCAGCCTCCCTGGCGGCTCCCATTGGTGTCGCCTCGCTCCAGCCTGCGCTTGCCGTATCTTGGTGCCCTCCTTCATTCAGACTCACAATCTTCTGGCAGCAGTTGAGCAAATGACTCGGCCTTTGGACTGCCCCTTGGCCCAGCAAGGACTTAAACCTCCGGTCGGTGGGCAGCCCCAGAGCTGATTCAACAGGCACCGTCTGCAAGCAATGACCTTTGGATGTTTGCTTAGCTGACAGTTTCCCACAGCTCTGCAGCTGGGGAAGAGGCAGCAGCCACCTGTGTTGCTCTCTTGGTGGCGTCGCAGCCGGTCCCGGGCATACGTCTGGGCGCTGCTGCTGCCGTGAGCAGAATGCTGGGATGGTTCCAGCTTAAGCAATGGTCACGTAGAGCACGGAAGCCCACGTCACTGTGCTGGAGCCACACAAGGCCATGACTTAACCACTCTTATTGCAGGTGTGTGCTTTAATCAGCACAGCCTTCTGCTGCTGTCACCATTTCATATGCAGAGGCGTTGCCTGCCAGATCTTGATTCGTTAGACTGCTTAGGCCAATGCGAAGGAATTGCTTGCTGTGGACTTTACTTTTTGCTGCTTTCGTCGTCTCCCTGAAGTTTCAAAAGCGGCTTTCCACCAGTGCGGACAGGCTGCTTTTTTGGGAAACATAAGTGTAAAGTCCAGCTGCAGAGACAAGTTGTGTGATGCTCTGGTTTGCAGCCATGGCTCTTCATCCTTTTGACTGGTATCCGGCTTCTGTGCTTGTACTTATCTGGATTGCAATTTAAATGTGCATGCCCTTCTCATCTTGGCTGTTGGCACAACTAAAAACCCCCTCTGCTGACCACAGCTAATGCAAACTCCAGAAATAATAAGAATAAGAATTACGGCATCATAAAAGTTAAATATGTAGGAACAAACTCCCTGTTTTGTTGTGTTGATGTTTGACGGGTCGGAAAACAACATACCACAAGTGCATCTTCTCAGAGCAGCCCACGAGCCTTTGGTTTCATGCACTTCCTTTACAATGCTTCATTATGATGTGTTTAAATTTTGCACATGTGGCCAGAAGGCTTTGCATCTTGGATGTGTTCCTAAGCTCTCACGTGCCGATCATTAAAACGGGCAGGCCAGTAATCCCAGCCATTCCATCCATGCATGACCATCGCATCGTGCCGACTGTCAGCAAGTTGTTAGGATCTGGAAGAGAAAGGTAGAAGTGCAGAATGCTGTGGTGTGTGGTATGCATGTGGTTGAAATAGATGGCATAGCACGTGCCTCGCTCTTCCCCCACAGTGGTATGCCAGCAAGCCATGCCATGTCGACGCTAGCTTTTGGCATGCTGGCCTTGAAAAGCAGGTGTGGGGCATGCCTTTCACATCCAGCGCTTGCTCTGCACATGCTGTGACCCCTCTCTTCCGGGGGGCGAGCTATTTTTCCTGGGCCGTGTGTCCTGTTCTCCATGGAAGTCACAGAGGTATACACAGAGCACACTGTGGAATTCGTTCACAGAAACAAGCCCACACAAGCACTCGACTATATTAAACTTCAAGGCGCCCTTGTCTGCTGTAAACTTGCTCTTTATGCTAAGGTTCATTTTGTCAGCTTAGCATGGTCTGGACTTAGTAACAGCCCGTTCTACACCAGCTTTCTTTTTATCAGTGGGCTGGTGGTATCCAAGGAGGTGTGCAGTTAGACTGTGAAGAATGCATCTGTGTGACAGATATTTTGGCATACTAGCCAGCAGATGTTTCTCTAACTAATGCAAAACATAAGGAAATCACAATGGCTGGAGCTAGGGATTTCATCTTGAATTCTTCCCTTTCCATTTCCTATTATGGTAGCACTGAAATAGACCAAAACACATGTGTCCTTAACTCTCAGCCCCACCAATGAACCTTGAAATTTCAGAAATTTAAACATTAGCCTTGAGTTAATTGGATAAAGCTTTAATTGAAGTACCAATTAAACCAATTTACAGTGGAATATTTTGCATGTCCCACCAAGTTCAGTAGGATGATTGGCATGCCCTGTACATGATTTATTCTGAAGTAAGGAACCTTAACTCATGCAGACTGACCTCCTTTAAATTCTCCCAACCCTTTTCATAAACTTTCAATATATTAGAATATATTTGTATGCATTAGAACTTCCTCAAAATATGAAAAGGGGTTTCTGGCAGTGCTACCCAAAACAGGGCTAGGCTGTTTTCTTGCTACCTAATCTTCAGTCCATCCTTGTATCTCAGTAGACATGCACACATATCTCTATCAAAAGCCTTTGTGCCTAAAGGAAAGTGGAAGCTCCATTACTGTAATGGTTTTAATGGTCTGAATTGTGCCAGGTCAAGCGATTTAACTGTGTGTTTAATTAATCATTTGTATGCATACAGCTTAAAGGCGCTCAGCTGTGGCATTTTATAGGGATTAACTAAGTGGGCACTAAATCACCTTTGCTGCCTATAAACGTATTTATAGAAGAACTTATTCTTTTTTTACTGTTGCATTGTGTGTACTGGCAGAGGTCAGAATGAGGACAGGCCTACCAGCTTTTTCTGTGAAGAAGGGACTGAAGGAAGGAAGCATGATTAGACTGACATGGATCAGCAGCATCATTGCTCAACATGATAACGTGCTGAAAAGCCAACTTAACATTCAGGGACGTTCAAGAGCTGCTTTCCAGCAGCTGTATTAGGGGAAATAAAAATGTAGGAAACTTGGATAAGGAAAGGGAAGCACAGAACTCAGGAGAGAATTCAGCTGTTGAGAAATAGGTCAACAAATGCTCTGTAGCAGACATCTCCAGCCTGGTGTCTTTCAGATGTTTGTTACTCCAGACCTCATCAGTATGGCAAATGGTCAAGGATGATGGAAGTTGTGGCCCCAAACAACTGGAAGGCACTGAGTTGGGGTGAATAGGTGTGTTTCAGAACAGACTTACACAGCTCATAACCCACTGTGATGAATCCAGCCCACTCAATAAACTGTCTGGACTAAGCCAGATCAGATACTCTCCAGTGGTTTTGTTCCGTAACTCCCATGAGACCTAGACAGCCTGGCCATTGATTAGGGATTGTGGCAGCTGTCAAGTTCAAAAGGGCAGACAGATCCTGCTGCTGCTCAAGACTCAAAGGCCTTCTTGATGGTGGGATGCTCTTCCTGATGAGGCCCACTTGGTACCAACATTGTTCTTTCCAGCACCAGGTTACGACCTTCTTCTTAGGCATTTGGTAGCATACAATGAGGCTTTTAATCAGGCCTTTTTTTCTTGTTGATTTGGGAGAGAGAGAGAGAGAGAGAGAGAGAGAGAGAGAGAGAGAGAGAGATGCTATATGCATTTCTTTTTCTCTCACTGTTGTATATTTATAGTCATTAAAATATTGGCTGCAATTCTGAGCTTTAGATTGCAACAAGCCATTACAACCCTGGTTGAACTAGGTCAGTCAGGATGTATTAAACATAGATGGGGGGCTGTTCAGATTACTTGTTGAACTGATAGTTTTAAATACTGATAAACGACATTATAATGTAAGAAAAGCCATGTTGGATCAGGCCAATGGTCTAACCAGTCCAGCACTCCATTCAAACAGTGGCAAACCAGCTACTCACAGGATCTGCAAGCAGGATTTGTACAAGAGTTCCACTTGTTCAAGCTCTTCATCAACTGGTGTATACAGACATGCAGCCTCTGATAATGGAGGTAGCCTATAGAAACAGAGATAGCAGCCATTCATAGCCTTCTCCTCCTCCACGAATTTGGCCAATCCACTGTTACAACCATCAATATTAGTGGCCAGCACTACTTCCTGTGGCAGTGAATGCCATACTTTAACTAGGTTGTATGAAGAACTTCCTTTTATCTGTCCTATCTGCTTGTATTTTATTGTTATTTTAAAAAATGTGTTATTGGTTTTTATTGTGTTTTTATCTTGTAATTGTGAGCCGCCCAGAGGTGTTGTGGCACAATTGGGTGGCATACAAATGTTTCAAATAAATAAATAAGCTTGCATGTATATGGTTTTCTAATGCACTATTACAATTTCATTTTCAGCTATTGAATGACATAGCAAAGTAACAAATGAAATTAAATGGACTATGCACATTTTCTGCTCTGTACAAATCATTGAGTGCCTTTTCAGTGGTGGCATCCTGGTTGTGATGTAGTCTTTTGGTGCCAGATGAAGAACTTTTATAGTCCTTTTTATAAAGCTTTTTAGTCCTTATATCAGATCCTTGCATTTTTAGATCATTGCACTGTGCTCGAATTTTACTCGTTTTATTCCTTTTTAAAATGCACAGTTATATATCTATTTATTTCATTTTTAGACCATCCAATACCCACAACTCACTTTTTAAATTATATTTTACTGGGTCATATTTCATTCCTTTAAGCTCTGATTGTGAGCTATCCAAAACAACTTTTGTTACTCGGTAGTACAGAAACTTAATCAGATAAATGGTTCTATACCCCTTCCTTCCATTTAACAGCTTAGAGATTTTACTGTATCAAGCAGTATACAAATATTACTCAGAATTAAATAGGAAATAAATCTGGGCATGGTGTGAAGGCACATGACCAGCCACCAGGCTGAAGTGAAGCAGGTTTTGCTTTGGTCAGTTCCCGGTGGAAAGGACACTAGGAAGGCTCTGTACACTGTCCTATAGATATAATGGAGTAAACCTGTGGCATCTTACATGTGGAGTACTTACCTTGCTGTTGAACCATGGCATTCTCTTTGTGGCCCAGTGAAGAAGTGGAATGCAGATCTCACGTCTTGATAATTGGGGTGTCCTGGATTCTGCATTGCTGGAATTCCCTAGGTCCTTTTCAGGGAGTAAGCTGCCCTTTTCTCAGTGAACCTTGCATCCAAGCATATCTGCATAGGATTGCACAGCAAGTGTATTATAAGTCCTGGAAGCTCACTGAAATATTTAGGGTCATTGCTCTGAGGCTCTTCTTTGGATGGAACACATTACACATTTTACTTACACCATTAAGCAATAACACACTCTCTCTAATGATTGAATCATGTTTTATTTTCAAATGCAAGTATGATCTCACTGCCAGGTTCTCCTTTCCCTTTCACTGGGTATGGATTTCTTGAGAACCCCTCCTTAGCATTACTAATACTGAATTATTTCACCAAATACCTTATATTTGGAGTGATGTAGGCAGAGCAGATGGATTCATTGCATTTAGTCTCAACATCATACAGATTTCCTTTTAAGAAACTTCAACCATAACTAAGGATGTGCTGACAGTGGGAAATCTGGCAAGTTTGAGCAAAACAGATTTACTGCCTGCTTCTGATCCGGTGATTGGAAGTAGGCCGAGTTGGGTTTTTCACAGGCTTCTGTCTCTAAGATGGGTCACCATGTGCACTTTAAAAAAATACTAAGGAAACTTGTGCAAGTCACACAATTCGTACAAAATGCAAAGGTAAAAGATCCTGCTGGTGCTTCTGATTTGCACAAAGTGCATGATTTCTGCAAGTTGCACAAGTCTGACTTGCGCGGATCATGATTTATTCAAATTACCTTAGCTTTTTTAAACAAACAAATCGCAGCCTGCCTTAAAGACAGAAGTCTGCAGTCCAAGTCAATTCACTTCACTGAGAGTCGGTACCAGTGTAGGACTGGTAAACTGGAATCTGCAGGGTGGGGGAATTGTGAGAAATCAGTCATATTTTTCACTTCGCTGTCCTATTTTTCACACATCCCTATTCAGAACCTTTTGGATCTTGGTCAAAGCATTCAGACCATGTCCTTAGTATTAACAGCATTTTCACTAGCACAGATGGAAAAATGGGCAGCTCCTGGTATAAGGAAAGCATGTTCACTTGACTGTGTTGTTGAGAGAGAATTGTGAAAGGTGGAGAAGGAAGACAGGATACCCATGGCAAGCCAATATTTGGGGTGTTTTGTTTAATTGTTTGTTCATTTGCCAAAGAATGGAGTAACAGAGGAGTCCACCTGGGAGAGAATTCATGAAAATAAGCCTCCGAACCAGTAGGGTCAGGAAACTTCCCAGGATTCATGGGAAGAACAGGAAACTTGGAGCAACATCATTTGCCCCATAGATGCGCTGAAAGAGGGCAACTCCCACTGGGATGCTGTTGGTTCACGCTGTGTGCAGAGCCACTCGGAACTCACCGCTTTCTACTCGGACATGGAGCAGTGTACACAAGCACATCCAGGAATCAACACCAGCAGCTGAAAAAATTAAGACTGTCTACATTTGAAAAATAATGCCTGCACAGTAGGCTTATTTTCTTGGTTACTCCACCATTTCTTCATGAAGAGCAATTTGGGCTCAAACTGTGTGGTTTGATGAAACAATTTTTACAGGACAACAGGAATGGTCCCTTGTAAATTCTGTTTTCATTCTTAGAATAGGACAATGGAAGGGTTGTCTCAAAACAGGATGTGTTTGGATCTGTTATCAGTTCTCTTATTTCTAGCAGTTTCCACATGGTATATTCCATGTGATTTCTCCTTTTCTAATTTTTCTATGCCTCTCTTTTTTGATGGATTAACCCGATTTCCCATCTGGACGATTAGGATTCATCAGGATTTATTTCCAAATTACTGCAACCAAGGTCACTGGGCTTGAGGGGGATTGCTTGTACTTGACTTTGCCATTTGGTTTTCCAGTTGCTTGCAATAATTGGGGTTAATTCCTGATTCTGACCATATGATTGTTGGCTTTGTAATGCCTTGCTGTTGCTTTCCCAGGAGTCAGTGCATGGAAGGGATCAAATCATACACACCCTCCGTGTGTGTGTGTGTGTGTGTGTGATGAGAGGCAATGCTGCATGAGGCCTGTCATCCTTAAATAAGGAAGGACCACTATAATCCACAGTTCTAGAATGAAATCTCAGGCACAGCCAATTTCTCAATGGGACCAAGTGCAGTGGTAAAATTACCACCTGAGTTTTTCTCGTTATGGATTGTGTAAAGAGATCCTGAGATCCTGTACACATTAACTTGGAAGTAATGCACTGGTTAGGATTGGAACAAAACTCATCCTCTAAAATGTGACCATCCTGTTCACAAGTGATGACAAAACCAATGCCTACATTTGAGAATGAGTGTGAAACATTTTTGAAAAACAAAACATCAGTATTTTAGCTGGTATATTTTGATCCCATTTCTAATTTTTGAATTGAATTTAGAGCTGTCTCTGTCTAGATGGTGGGCATGAAAGCCAGGGCCTTTTCTCTGCTCTTATGGAATGCCCTTCCATAGGAGGTTTGCCAGGCTTCCTGCATTGTTACTTTTAAATAGGATTTGACAACCTGGATGTTTCAGTCCCTTTTTAATTGCTGGATTATATTCCTTATGTGTTTAACTGTAGGTCTTCTGTGTTAGTTCACTGTTTTTATTCATCTAGGCCTTTTAAACAAAGATATGTTCAAAATAATTTTGGGCTGTGGCAGTTTTAGCTCTGTTTTTAATCCGAGGGATGAATTGCTCAATTCTGTTTCCCCTTGAAAGAACATTTGACGGTGCATTTTTAAATTATGGCATTTTTGTATTTTTTTAAAAAATGCATTGACTTCTCCTCTGTAAGCCATCCAGAGAATATTTGTTGATGGGTTGCCCTATATAGTTAATGAACAATCCTATGCAAATTCAAACAGAAAAAAGTCATGCTAGGGCTTTTTTTTCTGTCTAAACCTATATAGGATTGCACCCTCAATTAAAGCTTAGTTGATTTTTATCTTGAAAACCACCTTGAGAATTTTTAAAAAACTTTTAAAAGGTGATATAAAAATATTTTAATAATAGTAGTTGCAGAAAGTATTTTATGCACAATCTTTTTCTTTGGATGCACAATCATCACAGAAAACTGCAAGAAAGCACATAGGAAATGACTGCAAATCCCCAGAGAAACAGAGCAGAATGGCTGGAAAAGAAAATTTAGACACAGTACACAGTACCTTTTGCGCTGCCCAGGATCCCCAGGGGGCTGGAACATTTTGTTAAGGCCTGTCGTAATCAGCTGCAGCGTCCCCACTGCAGAAGCTGCAGCTCTGGCAGATGGGGTGCATTGCGGTAATTATGTCCTAGGCATCCCCAGCTGGAGCAAGGTCCCTTGGGGCTTATTACCATTTGCCACAGTTTAGAAAATGCATAGGCTGTTGCTGAGTCAGCTGGGGAGTCAGGCACCCAAAGCCAGCTCTGTCACAGTGCCTCCCAATCAACTGTCTCCGCTGTGGCAAGCAGAATTCTGACAGCACAGCTGGAGTCAGTGGACGTAGGCTTGGGCTAGGAAACCTCACGCCCTTGCAACCTAGGAGCCTTTTCATTGTGGCTCATGCAGCATTCAGTGTCCTTCATGCTAAGTGCGGACGGCTTCTCCATCAGCTTCTCTAGCCCAAAGAAACAGGACAAAGTCAGTGAAAAATGGGCTGATCTGAACTTTCTGGCATATAAACTGTTTGAAAGGCTGTGGTGCAAATTAGAAAATGCAGATGTCATGCAACTCCGCTGCACCTTCTTTTTTCAGGGTGGTATAAGGCAGAGATTCCCAACCTGGGTCTGCGTACCCCCAAGGGTACGAACCAGGACATTTGGGGGTACACGAAAAAACGAATAATGGTATAAAAAGGCACATATGTCAACAGGGTAAGACAAGATATATGCACTGTCTGCTCGCCTTATCATCCCATTGCCTTTTCATCTTATTACTGGACTATTGATTTACAGTTGCAACATATACATGTGAAATAACAGCAATTAGGGTAATTGCAAACATTTTGCTCATACGAAGGGTACCATTTATGGAAATAGGCTGCCAAGGGGTACGCAAGTGAAAAGAGGGTGGGAGCCACTGGCGTAAGGGATCACCCAGCGAGGGGCACCCTTCTGATTTCCTGTTCAAGCTGAGAATGCGACAATTTTTCCCTTGTAGAATTTTCTCATGGGATAGTTTAAAATAAAAGTCAAATCCTAGGAGCAAATGAGTCGTGGCCCTCAATGCTGATATTGTGGTCATAGCCCTTAGCGTACACGTGAGCGTTCATTCCCCTGTTGCAGTTGGCTGAGACCTCAATCAGAGGCAGAGCCTACGCCTTCCATTTCCCGGTCCCTGCTGAGGTTCTTCTAGGACTCGTGGCTCCTTCCAGTGGAGACTCCAGTGGCTTAAGGGCAGGAGTGGCTGCTGGGAAATCGTCCTTGAAGCTGGAGGTCACAGGAGGTCCAAATCTTTGGGCCAGAAAGGTAGAGGAAGGGGCTGCTCACGGCTTTCCCTGAAGTGGAGCAACCTGTGACCTGACTGAATTCGATCATCTTTCGAGTGATGCTGGGCCTTAGGATCGGGGGATATGACACGGAACAGAAAGCAGGGGTGCAGAACCAGGGCCAAGTTCCATGTCAAAGAAGCTTCCTAGGACCACATTCCAGGGCTGAGCAGAGCTAAAGGCAAACATCAAAAAAGTTAAAGGGTTAAAAGAGATAAGATCAGAACTTCAAATTATATCTGCATTTTTTAGCTTAAAGTTTTACTGCCAATAATGAAGTCTTAGGAGAGACATTTCAGCCTTCTAGAATGTGGAAAACTGCCCAAAAGAGCTAAGAAACCGGCTAGTTGGAAGAAAATGGGTAGAGCTAGAGTAAGAGGAAAGGGCATGGGCAGGGCTTCTGGTTTGGGTTCAGTTTGACTCTCAGAGTTTCAGTTCTATGCTTGTTTTTCAGTTGCTCTGTAATTCTTAAAGATTTTCAATATAGCACCCATTAAGAAAAGTACTCTGGCTGTAAAATAAATAAAAAAAATCCCTAGTATTTTAAAATTGCAACAAGAAAACAAAATGTAGAGCAGAAAAAAACAGCAACAGGCACCCAACAGTGGAACAAAACCAGCAGTAAAGGGAAAACTGTCAGTGCAATGGATATCAATAGTATTAAAATATTTAATATGGGTATATATAGGATAGTTCTTTATATCTTACTCACTGACCTAGAGTATCCTGCACTGAAACGGCTGTAAACTGCTCAGAAAGGTTCAGCTATGGGGTGGTAGAGAAGTGAAAATAACAATTTATTCTGCTATAGTGGCCCAAGGGCTCTCCAAGTGGATTTCAAAATAATAATAATAATACTCAAACTTCAGCCTCTGCTCCATCCACTCTATGATGGGATGAGACCCAGTCCTCAAATGGGTGGGTAGCAAGGTGAATGCTTTGCTGCCTGCAAGCCCCACCTGCTTATATATGCAAGGAGACTATTGGAAATGAAAGCAAAGGTGTAGGAATGGAAGGTGCTTTGCCCAGAGGCAGAGTCAAACATTTGCTCTGGCTACTCACGTGGGGTTTATGTGACGATCAGTACAGCAGTTTTATAAGTAATAGAAGGAAGTCAGCTGTCCAGCTGCTGGAGAAAGGTGACCTGCTGGGATGCTAAGTAAGTTTTATACTAATGAATGTATATTATTCATTAGTCAGGAAACCAATGGAGGTTGGGAGTGACTTCTTTTAACTTGCAAATTTGGCAGTCTTCCTGATGGTTTGTTCTGGCAGTAGAGGCAGGTCTGAGAAGGATTGTGCTTCAGCACCTTCTGATGGGGTTGACCCAGTCTGTGGACTGTGTGCATCTCTTCTCTCCTCTTCAAGATATTAAGTTGCTTTGAGATCTGAGTCATGAGAGGAATATATAAACCAGAAACATTAAAACATTTAGCAGGTCGGGTGCAGGTTCTGCCTTTCATGGGAGGAAGGGACCTTCCTCGAGAGAGTCATCTCCATTTGCAGGAGCTCTCTTGGATGATTTTTAGGCATGCCCCATCCCAGCACCACACTCAGCAGTATCTCCTCCATTTTCGGCATTTTCTGGGGGCTGGAGGGGCTGCCATAGGAGAGATCTAACCCTACATGTGTTAATCAGCTCACCAGTTATTCTGTAGTAGGCCAATGTGGGCCCTTCATGAAGCTCTAGTCATCTCTTGCCATCATACCAAAGCATGCCTATCTTCTCCTGTAGCATCTTCCTGTGCTTTAGTTTTCCCGGCTTTCCAATTCATGTGCGTTTCTTTCTGTGGACCTGTTGCAAGATGCTGAGACCCTGCCCTTCATCCTGAAAGTAGCACGTTCCAGAGAATCTTCCAGAGTGCTTTCATGTCAGTAAGTGAGTACTTTGGTCCAAAGTCTGGATCCTCTTCACTCTATCTTGGTCAACACAGGCAAGTAAGGGCACAATTCTATGCTTGTTTAGGCAGAAAAAAGTCCTACGGTTCCCAGCATGCTGGCTGAGTAATGCCGAGACTGTAGGACTTTCCTTCTGTCTAAACATGCAAAGGATTTTAAGCGAAGTGGTTCCTGGGATATTCCCAAAGTGGTCAGGCAGTGTGAGTCCCTAGCAGACTCCTGCTTCTACTGGTAGGCAGTTTGCAGTCCTCTAGATGTTTTGCCGTGCAACTTCCAACACTCCTTAGAAATGTATAAGTAGATTAGGGCTGATCAAAGTTGTAGGCAAGTCATCCAGAAGGCCACAAGTTGCCGACTCTTTCCATAGCGCATTGGACTCCATGAACTAACTCTGGCAATACACCTTGTAGGAAGAATGCACAGGAAAAGGCGTACATATATTAGTCACCTGCCCTCTTAGGATGACATACATAATAAAAGCAAATGAAATAAAAGCAATAACATCACTTAAAAATTAAAGTTTAAAGCAGTAGCAGTAACCACAATTTCAAAGCAGGAGATAAATACCAAGACAACACAGAGTAGAACCATTTGAAATGGGTTTTTTAAGTAAATCATTGGAAGTTAAACAAGCAGCATGCTTAAAATATTTGTGCTGACTTTTTCTCCTTGATTGCAAACTGATGTGGGAACAGAATGAAAAGAATATAAGACTGGAAAAATGAGAAACATGGAAACCAGAATTTGTCTATCCCTACCCATCTCTCCTGGTTGTGTTCCTTCCGCAGTCTTTCTTCCTTATTCTTCCGTTGCCTCGTCCTTTTCATGCAGCACTGGTTACGGCTTCATCTTCCTTCCCTTTCAGCTGCAGTTCTTGTTGAGTTGAGGGTGAGCCAGCAAGTGCCTCTCTTGAAGTCATAGGTAGAGTGAGAAGAAGGGCCTGGCAGGCCTCAGGGATTCCTGGTATCATGTTGCCATGTCCTTCTGTCACTTTATTACAGGGGAGATTATGATGGCTGAGGATGTTTTGGAGACTCCTGAATTCATTCCACAAACTTGCCCACTGTTCAGAAATGATGACAAGATGCTAGAGATGGTATGAAGCCCGAGTAGGAGAAGACTCAGCCCTTCTGCTTGAGGATGCTAGCATGTAATAGCTGCGAGAACACAAATAAAATATACTGCATTGCACAGCCAAGATATTTTGCTGCCTGAAGTGAAGAAAGAATGCCAACAACCTCCTGTCTCGCTCAGCAAATCCAGCTGGATTGGCAGTTGAATCTTTCTTTATTTCTGGGGGCAGAAAGTTACCTCCACTGCACCTGAGGGCAACAGACTAGCTTAGAGGCCTGCAGCAGAAGGGCTTAGTAAGAACAGCAGCAGAAAGAGTTTGAAGATGTCTGAACATCAGAACTGTGGGGCCTGTTTGCTCTTAACTGGCAAGGTATTCCAGAGGGAGAGCAAACCTCCAGAGCGTGTGGCACCCTCAGAACACGTCCTCCAGTGATTGCAGGGCTCAGACAAGGGCAGAAGGAGTGAGATCGACAACCTGGTCCCAAGTTGTTTAGGAAACTATATATTAACAATAACACCTTGAACTTGCTGTGGTAACTTACTGGCAGGCAGTGCAGTTTTTTTCCGGAAAGGCATAGCTTGCTGTCTGAAAGAGGCCCCACTCAGCAGCCTCGCTGTTGCGTTCGGCACCAGACGCTGCTTCTGGACCAAGCTCCAGGGCAGCCCCACACAGAGTGCATGGCAGTAATCCAGCCTCGAGGCTTCTAATGCCTGTACTGTTCTCTGAGCTATCACATTCCAGGACTGGCTGCAGCTGGTGCACTAGCCAAAGCACATAACAGGAACGTGCAACCCTGAGAATACCTGATGCCTTGATTGCGATTACTCCTGGATTCATCTGTTCCTTTGCAGGGAGAGCAACTCCACCTGAAATAGGCCATCTTTCTTGGACCTGGGACTGGCCCACATGCTTTCCTTCCTAGTAGGTGCACATGGACTTATTTTGGAAAATGCCAATTAGCATCTTAACTAGAAAATTGTCCTTTTTATATTTCTCTCTGATTACTCAATTCATTGTACCAATTAACTGTTATCCATACCAGTACGTATCCTAATGGTTCCTGGATTATCACTGTTGCATTTTCTTGGCTAATTAATACGAATGAATAAATGCCATCGGCACTATTTCACCATTTAAAGTCGGGCACATTGAGTTTATTTGACTCCAAGAAGAAAATCCATTGGGTTAAAAGAGCACAGCGCATTAATCATTGTCCAAGATGACCCAAATGAATATCTTACTGTCTAATTATAGTCGATATTTCAGAACTGTGGGACTGCCCCAGGGTGGGTCTTTAGTCTCCTCTCTTACAGAGTGATCCATTGGTGAACTTAAAAACTTTCTGTGTGATTCCCTGAATGGAGTCCAGCTTAATTCCCTGCTTTCCTCAGAAATGAGACAGAGTTCACAACACTGGTTGAAAAAATGAGGGCAACTAGCACAAGTTGGTTTTATAACTTGAAACGAGAACTTTGGACTTTTTATGACCTGTAATGTGACTTATCAATATATCCTACCCTGGCACAGAGCTTTTGAAAAGCAGCAAACAAAGGAGACGTTTAGATGAAATTCTGTTTTATCTCTGACAGACAAAGGTGGCCTGTTTCAGCTCTCTCTCTTTTTCTCACCCTCGACAAGAATGTTCAACCTGCTCTTTCAGTCTTGTAAATCACAGCATTAGACAATCAGACTGTTTAAGGGTGTAGCCCTATGCATGTTTAGACACAGTCAAGGCCTACATCTTCCACCAGTCCACAGCCAGCAGTATTTCCTTTTCACCAGTGTAACTGTGTCATCCCTTGCTTGCAGTCGCTTTCCTCCACCTGAAATACCAAACTCCTGTCAAGAAGGAAGGCTCTTTCTCCCCCCTTTAACCTCCTCATTCGTATGTGCATGTGTAATTTCAGAGAAATGTGGGTGGTGGAGACCTATCCAACCCACTCCCCTCTGAGCACACAGTTACACCAGAGGGAAGATTCAGGGGCTTGGCTCCACCTCTGGAATTAGCACGATGTTTGACATGTCCCAGAGAGCCAGGAGACTCTGCTGAATGGGTGAGCTGTGGGGAGGTGGGCTCCCTAAAAATTAGGTGGAGGGAGCTTCCATGAGCTCCAAACACTAATGGCAGATCCTGAATCCAACCCATTGAATTGTGCTGGTGCAGAGAGGCAAGAATTTCATTTTTCTTCATCCTTATTTTTAAAAATAAGAATGTACTAAAATTGGCAAAGATCTCGTCGTGTGGAAGAGCAGAAACTTGAGCTTTAAAATATTCAAAGGGGGAAGAAATTGGCATGACAGATCCATCCATGGACAGATCCATCCATCACTAAAGCAGGGGCTGCCTCCCGAGGAAGTGGCCTCCCGGCCCTACACACAGCCCCCTACATGGAGTTGAGGAGGACTGGGGACTGCACCAGCTCATCTCTGTTATGATTTTGATCCCTGTCCTCCCAATTCAGTAATGGGGTTGGGGCTGTAGTTTAGCGGTGGGGCACCCACTTTGCATGCAGAAGGCCCCATGTTGATAGTTCTGAGTTAGATGGGCCAGTGGTGGTCAGAATCAGAAGGCAGCACAGTCTTATGGCTTTCTAGATGGAGTCCAGAAGGCCATAGGATTTTATGGGTGGGAGATTATGGAAGCATTTATTGAGTGGGCAGAGGGCAGGGAAGGGAGGAGACTGGTGCTGCCAAGATGCCACGGATCCTGACAGCTCCCCAGCCTCATACCCTCCCTCTCCAAAGTGCCACAGTTAGATGGCTGACATTGCCTATCTAGCTGTTTTATAGTGCGCATGGAGTGCAGAGGTGACGTGTGCCTCCGTGCTTCTCCCTACCTTCATAGGAGATGCAGAATTCTCCAAGTTTGGAGGGTTGCAATGCACTTTGGGTGGGACCAGCCTTGAAGACTGTTCAGAAGCTTTAGCTTGTGCAAAAGGCTAATAACTAGGACTAGAAGGTCTGAACATGTGACATCAATTATGTCCTATTTGCATTAGCTATATGCTTCTAAGCCCCATTCAAGGTGCTGCTTCTAGCCTAGAAATCCCTACACGACTTGGGAACACATTACTTGATGGAATGCCTCTTGCAGCTGCAAAGCACCTGGATACCATGATGAGGATCTGGGGTCTGCCTCCAACTGCCACCTCCAAAAGCTGCTCATTGGAGACACCAAGCAGCAAGGTCATTTCAGTGGTGGAAACCACAAATGAAGAACAAGCTCTGCACTGAGGTCTGCCTGGTTTCAACTGTGCTATCCTTCTGGCGCCATGTGGAAACTCCCCTCTATGACAGGGCATTTAATCAGCTCTAAACAGGATATAGATGGCCATCACAACTACCTGAGGCAGAGGATTCCACAGTTTAAGTATGTGTTGTCTGAAGAATTATACCCTTCTGTTCACCCTAAATCTCCCACCGATCAGATTCATGGGGTGACCCTGGGTTCTAATATTATGGGAGAAGAAGCAAAATGTCTCCCTCTCCATTTACTGCACACCATGCTTATTTTTACACACTTTTATCATGTTGGTTTCAATAGACCCTCCATCTGGTTAGATGCTGAGTTAGATAGTCCCTCAGTCTGACTGATTAGAAGGAAGCTTTCCACGTTCATCCTACAAGTACAGTAAAACCTTGGATTGAGATTAACTGGGTCTGCGAGTGTTTTGCAAGACAAGCAAAAAGTTTTTCTAAATTTTAACTTGATAAATGAGCGATGTCTTGCTGTACAAGTATTACACGCGCTTTGCCTGTCAAGTGTCGCATCACAACTTAGCGCCGGTTCTTCTCTCTGTCACTGCGGGTGTGAGTACAGCATCGTACTCCTCCCCCGCAGTGTGCCTGTGATTGCGCCCACCTCCCCCCGAGCGCACCCATCTCCCCCCCACCACAAGCGGCCCACTTAAATTTTTGTGATTAAAAAAAAAAAAAGTTACAGAATGGATTAACCTTATTTACATGGAACCTTATGGGGCAATTTGCTTTGATGTACAAGTGCTTTGGATTACAAGCATGTTTCCGGAACGAATTATGCTCACAATCCAAGGTTTTACTGTAACCGAATAGCTCTCCTATGCAAAGTAAATAATGAACAAGCAAAAACCGTTGGTGTATATATGATATATATGGTTCTTGTATACCCATCAGAAAAAATTGGGATGGAATTTGAGAGGGTTTGGCTGAAGAAAAGGCTTTTTTCTTCTCTTCCTTTCCCTTCTAGTATGGCCAGTGTGGAGTGTGACTTCTCTGAGACATTTTGAAGGCATAAATTGTGCCTGTGAGTGTGTAGAGAAGCAGTCCTGCTTGCTTTTGATGACTATTGTTGAGGTCATGATAAGTTTGGAAAATGGCAGAGGTATTTCCTTAGATTGCTGTGGGTATATGTTAATCTGTTAATGTCTTTGAGATCTGTGGCATTGACTTTAATGGCAGTAGAGTAGGAACTCCCCCCTCCTGAGTCTTGGGGCTGATCTAAATGTTACATCCCCTTATGATGCTTACTGAAGAAGTCACTGGGCAGGCGGAGTATTTCAAACTCCTTGCCTCCTGGATTTCCTCTCCGTCCTTCAGGCTCTGCATATTTGTGCTTTTGCCACCACCAGGCTGTGGGGCAAGCGGATGGTGACGTGCGAGAGAGCAATGCAGGCCATGCCAACAGGGAGCCTTCCCACAGGGGAGTGAATTTGGCCCTAAAGCCAAATTCAGTGTTGGAGGAGCTCTCAGGAGTCGCTTTCCAGTGGTGGATGGGGCCAGCCACAAAAGGGATGGGACTGAAACACCAAAGACACCCCTACATTTTAGCTCAAAGCACTTACTCTCAGGAACTAAGCTTTAGGAGAGATACTTTAGTCCGTTAGAATGAGAAAAGAACTCCATCAAAGTCTGCCAATCATCGTCCTTTCATGCAGGCCCCCATTCCAGCCCTTCCCTGGGCCCCAGCTTTCTTCATTTTAGCAGCCTAGTTGAGGAGAAAGAAGAAACGGCCTATTTGTTGTTATTAATTCATATTATTTGTGGCTCCAGTTGCTAATAATCCCTTAGCAGTCAGAAATCCCCACTGCTTTACTGCAGATCATCCTGGGATTTACCAGTAGATCCCGCTATATCGTCTGCTTGCCATCGTGTGATGCAGTTTCAGCTATCTTGCATTTTTTCCTCTCAATCAAACATAATTAATCGCAGAGATCTGGAAGATAAGTAGAGAGGCTTGCCAGGCAGTAGGACTACTAAACTGGTAGTTGCACATTGGAGCTGACATTGTCCCACTGACTGAAACAACAGTGGATTCAATTGCTACCCCATCACAGTCCAAATGTGACTGAAAACCTGGCTCAGTTTATTCTTACTTATTTAAGGAATAGTCAAAGGGAAGAGACAAAAGGAGCTACCCCAAAGATCCTTCCCTTCATCCTGTTCTCTGCAGACAAGGGCACCCATCTGAAAGGACGTGGGGTTTTGAGTGAAAATGATGAAATCAATATAAAGAGAAAGCATCCCAGTGCCTGGTTACATGAAGGCAGCGATTTTAGATCCCACCATAAGTGAGAGAGAAATTAGAATGCTTTGCTTCAGACTTGGGTCTGAGACATCAAGGAGACTCTCAACCGTGTGTCAATTTGCTAAACTCGTTTGCACTTATTGCCTCATCTTATGCTGCTCTCCTGCAGATGCACAGATCAAAAGCAAATTGTGCAAAAATTGCCTTGCACTATGCTCAGAAGTGATTTTACCTCATTTTCAAATCAATATAAAGGGAAGGGGAGCTTTCAGGCCGCAGAAGTAAGCCTCTTATTTCTTCTTTATTCTGAGTTGCCTTAAGAAATCCAGGGTATGAGGAGAAACAACTTATTGCACAACCAGTGTATGCGACACACACGGGTCAGGAAAAAATCCCCTGGGGTGAAAACATGTGTATTTACAGTCACACCAGCTGCAAATCAGGGTTAACTATTCAGCATCACCCAGATGTGCCTGTTTCTGGTGAATGTACACCCACTAATTAAATGTTCCTAAAACCCAGATGCAGCTGCAATCTAGATGAAAAAGTGTATTTTCTTTACATTTAAAGCAGCATTTTGTCCTGCAGCATAATGGACCAAAAATGGCACCCCCCTTCTGTCTTATTTTGTAATTTTGGTATCTTACTGCCTAAGTGCCTGCACTGTTTCTTGATTGAGTGAGATGCCATTTCCCTGGGAAACCTGGACAGTGATGAAATATATGAAGAAAGATTCTGCTTCTAGGCATGTAATTTTCATGGTTTACTAACTCCTCATACCTTAACTCTAAGGAGTGGAGGGAATTTGAAATCTACCGATGGTTTGCTATCCAACAAAATGTAGACAAACATGCTGCTTGCTTGGGGTTGTATCCAATATTAGTCTACCCTGAGCCTCGCTCACCTCAATGGATCTGCTCTAATTAACACTGGGCATGACTCTTGGTGCCCAAGGCAAGCCCAAGCCTGTGCAAGACGTGGCTGGCCGGCTGGCAGGAAGACCAAGCTGGCTGCTCACATCCCCAGCATGATCAGCAAAACGGGAGCCGGCCACGCAAGGCAGGGACGGAGGCGTCCTTCACCGGGCCTCCAGCACCACTCTCCCCGGCAGCCCAGCCTCCGGGTAAGTGCGGGAACTACCTGGATTCAAATAGACCAGTCCGTGTCTGCTGTGGGATTTCAAGCCAATAAACCCCTGCCAGTGTTACCCGGGCACCTAAGGTATAGAAGGCAGCTGCACCGTGTGTCTGGGCTTGATTGCCCTTTGCTGTGGCTTATTCTCAAGAATAAAGCCATTTTCTCGCATTCATGTCATGCTTGATTGGGCTTGGGCATCAAGACCAAATTCTTTGTGTCCTACACCTGCAGTGGAGGTTCTCAAGGTACTTTCAGTCTTCTTTTTCACGTGTTAATGAGAATTTATCCATGTTTGCACTTGCAAACTACTATGTGAACTGAATTATCCTTCAAAACGCACACTTTTCTTGATTTTGCAACGGAGTTCTTCAAACAAAACACATGTAACAGAAATGTGTATAAAGTTCAAACATGCATTATAGTAGGTAAACTACTTGTAAAAATGTCTATTAGAAAAACTGCTCATTTTAAAGGGAAGATTGACCCCCCACAAACAGACAGATCTGCCCATCCGCACCAATGCAGCCCAGTGTGTGAGATTCTAGCTCTGGATCTCAACCAAATTCCTCAATGTGCATCCAGGAGCCAGCATCAAAGCGTGTGTTGCTCACCTGTCCAGGCCTGTTGTTTTCTCTGGCTTCTCAGTCACCTGAGCTGCAGTGTGTGGACTTAGCTTCACCGACAGCATCAATCTCTGTGCTTTATTCACACTCAAAAAGGAAAGACAAGCTATTGACTGACTCCTTTCACTTTAAGACCGTGGGAATGACTGAGACCCAGTTGCTGACCAAAGAAAGACTAAGCAATTGCTTAAAACACACCCCAGTGCTTGGATGAGTACTCCTCAGCATCTGTGGAATTTGAGTACCTGCCTCAGCAAGTCCAAATTCCTTGATCTCCTTTGTAATAAGAGGACTTCGGAAAGCCATGGAAATGTTTAATATATAATCTGGTTAGCCATTGTGCTGCTTCTTTCCCCAAATATCTTTGCAAATCCCTACTGATGAACTTACACAGAGTTTCGGGCTCTGAGGCACAGCCAAACACATAAGCAGCCCCTTGGCATGTACTTCTAGAGGACTGCTGATCAACATACTCACAATCTGCATAGCCCAGTAAAGAAAGATTCCAGGCGCAAATGAAAGGGCATCGCTTCCAGCAGCATGTAGCTCAAATTAACTGTTTGCAACAGCTCACACCCAGGAAAAGCAGATGGCAAAGCAACACAACAGTGCTTTGTGACCTGCGAGTTGTGGCTTTCCCTTAAGCTTTCTGTGGTCTCCTTGTATCACCAAATGATGAAAAACTTATCATAAAATAAACTTCAATCATGCAGCTGTGACACATGCATAGTGATTTTTTTAAAAGATGCTTTTATTATTTGTAATGGAAACAGTCATTTCGAAGCCATCTCAATATACGGCTAACTGTGGCCTTTTGCCTTAGAATTTCACACGGAGCCTCATGAACTACATTACCAGCCTGACCATGGCCCTGGATGGTTTGTGTTCCTTCCCCGTACAACAGCTGTGGGCACATGCAGCCCTCCGTATGCTGTTGGACTGCAGCTCCCATTGACCCTAGCACAGCCAGTGGCAAGGGCTCTTGGAAAAAGCAGGCTTCTATGAACCCATCCTACGCTATGAAACCTGGACAAGATGAGCTTCACCAGCAGGGACTACCCGACTGTGCAGGCTGGTGTCAGAGGAATGTGGCTGGGAACGGGCACTGCCAAGCTGGCCCCCTCGGATCACAGTGGCGTGCCCTCCAGGAGCTGCTCTTCCGTGTGAGCCAAGCTGGAGCTTCCTGTGCTGAGACACCAGAAGCAATTGTGGCCATGTGGCTGCATTTCCAAACACCATGGTCTTTCTTACATCTCACCTCCATCTTCTTCCCATCCCTTCTGGAAGAGGTATTTTGGAATCCCAGTGACATGCTTCAAGTTGCCATCATGTCCTGACCAGCCCCAGGGCTGGACTGGGCTAGAAAGTGTTGTCTGGTCCCCCTGCCCAGTAGGCTTAACTGGTAGTGAAGGCATCGGAAAATGATCTCCACTGGGAAGCACAGAACTGTCCACCAGTTTGATTTTCCATGGTACCGTTGATGTAGCATCACTCTAGGTATTGAGCGAAATGTGAATCATGGGCAGCTCCCAGATCTAGCTGAGCAGGTGCCAGAGGATGCTGGGTACTGATGCTGGAGCTGTTGGGGCTTGTGGGTGCTTCTTCCCTAGCATACCAGGCTCTGTTTTCTTGTGCATGGACCATCTGGGCCAGAGGACAGTTGATGGACATTCTAGAGAGGCAGTTGCCTTTGGTGTTACAAGACTGGGCATTAGTTGAATTAGCATTTAAATTTGACGCAACCTTATTTGTGCTTCCTGAACTAACACACACACTAGAACACAATAATACATTGGTTTTTGTACTTTTCTGAATTTTCTAATTCAGTTCTTTGATTTTAAAAAAATGCAGACAAAAATGCATGCATTAACTTGTGTACAAAGGGAAAATTGTTTGCAAAACCACATAATAGGGAATTTTCATGCAGACTTTTAACCAATCATTGATGTGATAAAGGGAAAGAAGGAACCTGTGCTTCAAAATGTTCAGGAGTTAAAGAAAGTAAACAGCTGCAGCTCCTGAAGCAAACATTGTTAAACTGAAAGATTCTTCCTCTTGTGATGAGCATCAGCATCAGAGAAAGTGTGAATTCATCTATTTGCATTTGTATGATACAGAACCTTGAGCTGAATCCAGTTTTAAGTTGGATTGATTTTGCTTTCCTGGCCCCTCCTTTTCATGGCAGCCCTTCCAGACCCATGAAAAATGTCCACAAAGACTCTGGGGGACCCTGCTAAACCGTGTGTGTGTGTGTGTGTGTGTGTGTGTGTGTGTGTGTGTGAGATTGTCCCAAACTGGGACAAGGGGCCTTTCACAAGCAGACTCTTCCTCTAGGGGAAGACCAGTTCTGAATCCAACTGCTTGTCAGTGACAAGAAAACTCTTTGCACTGGGTGCTGTGCTACTTCAAAAAATAGGACAGACTGCTAAGGCTAACATTAATCTTCGAGTGCAGTCCTTTCAAGCCCAGATGAATTTTTCAAGTCAAGGGGGGAATCACTGTACTTGTCTCTATCATTATTGTCTTTTGCAAACACTGTTGCAGTTTGGTATATTAATTCATGTACATCAATCATGCAGGCTATATAAGAACCACAGACAGTGAGAGAGACACATACTGTAATTCTGGAAGCAAGTCCCAATGAAGTGGAATCAAAGTCAAATATGTTATTTGATTTATATGGAAGAGGATGGGTAGATGAATAAATGGAGCCTTGTCACCTGAAAATTTCCTCAGGGATACTCTGCTACTAAAGAATAAGAGGCACATTTGTTGCAGCCGCATCTGCAACTTGTGAAAGAGAAGCAACTTGTTCAAGGGATAGAAAAATTGCAAGGATGCCAAACCAGCCACCTGATTCTGTGCCTGTTTACTTGGAAGTAAACCCTGCAGCGGGTGATGGAACTTGTTCCAATGAAATGCTTGTGACTGGGTTGCAGCCCAAAACCGTTAGGGCCCAATTGCCCTGGTGAACGCTTCATGCACAACAACCATCATGAACTTCCCCCTTTTTTCAAGATATGCAACCTTTCTGCACAGTGATGGCTCTTGCATGCCATCTCACATAAAGCTTCTAGTGAAACACCAACAGCAGCAAACCTTTCTAAAATAGCAGCATCAATCCACATTAGCAGCCAATGCCAGGCTAAATCAACCAGTGAGCAAGCCAAAGGCCTTCTTAGAGACCAGATTTAACAGGGGAAAGAGAAAGTTTGAGCAGGGGCAGGAAAACATGCTGGGTTAGGAGATGTTGATTAGGCAAATAAGTGATTTTTGTGTGACTGCAGACTAGGTAACATGGGAACACTGGGAAATCATGTCCTGCTTAGCCTTGCCTTTCACTCATGACCAGAGGAATCAAACATTTTACTGTGGCCATGGAACAACCTGGACGCTTCTCTTTTGCCTCTGCCTTGCATGCAGTTCAACAGGGAGGCGGTTGCAGAGCGCTCTTGGATGCAGTGCCAGCCCTTCCTCGAGGTAGGGCGAAGCGGCTGCTTCAGGCAGCAGAGACGGGCTGGGGGAAGCCACGAGGCCTGCTCTGTGCCCTTTAACATACTGCCCAAATGCTTTCTTTTGAAGTAGGATTCAATTATCACACTAGTCAACCTTTGCCTTTTGAATTTCCTCTTTTCTACTATTCCCAACCTATTGTACTCATCAGATAAAATGTAGATGTTTTAGAAGAACATTGCACAAGGTCATGTTTCAATAGTAGTGTTAGGAAAAGGCAGAGATTTCCAAATCCTGCCAGATTTGAAATGCATGCAAAATGTTACTTCAGCTCCAATTATTGTAGCACATGTCTTGTGCCAAAGTCTTGACAGTTTGAATAGTGAAAATGAAACAATGAAATAAAAACATCTAGAGAATCAAGTCTCTGGTTCTGATGGTGAGAGAAAGGCTGAGACAGAGGTTGAATCCCACTGCATCCCCATAAGAGGTAGAGAAAGGTTATTTCTGATCTGAATGGCTTCATTTCTCTCATTCGTGCCAGCCACTCTCCAGCTAATCCCATAAATCAGTTATATTTCACTTAAAATAATACTAACAAGCATCAGACAAGGATTTCCAATCATTGTTTATTGTACCATTTGGAGTACAGGGTAGCCATTACTCAGCAGGAAAAACCTTTTCTCCGTTTTCTTCCACCAATATGTTTTTTTCTACTTTGTCCATCTGTGCAGTGCCAAGAGCCCTGTTTGTGCAGATCTTACAGTGCAGATTGCATTGGGTCCATGTTCCAGGACATGGGAAGGAAGTAAAATGAACTGGAACCAATTTCTTGTACATCCCTAAAAAAGTTTGAACTGAGCCTCTTATTTATTATTTGAGGAACATGCAATCACTTGGGATCAACAGGTATATGAGGGTTGGTCTATTTTTGTGATCCTCAGTTGAAATGCCACAGCACAACAAACTTCTAAAATGCATTCTCAATAGAAGGGTCAGGCTTTTGGGAGGAAGTCCCCACTTTTAGTCCTGTCTGTTTCTCCAACTTAATCCTTCCCTCTTATGGGACCCTTTGACAACTTTATAGGAAAGATTAGATAAACCTATATATTTGGTGGATCTGTAGTTTTATGAGAGAACAGCAGCTCTTTTCAGTTGTGATGCTATGGAATCAGAGGTGGTTTTCTTTCTATCTTGCTTCTTTGTAAAAAGTGAACATTGCAAGGTCTGAACATTGCAAACCTTATCTGAAATCTCACATGGCTACTGTTGGCTGAAAAGCATTACATCTGAGTCATCACATCATCGTCAATCTTAAAGTGCTGTTCCTTTGATTGCAGCTCAGCCTGAACCACCTGATTGCCAAAGTGGAGAAGGAATCAAGGCTCTCCAAAGTAATTTAACCTCTCCACATAGTTTATACCAAAATTGGCCTTGTTTTGAAAAATGCTTCCATGCTGCAAATTTTAGATTTAAGTGGGTTGCTTCTGGTATCACATTTTAGAAGAATATATCAAATGATGCAATCATCTTTGGTTGGATGATACTTCTGAAATGGTCTGCCCTAACTTCACCATGAGATAATCCATTTGCACAATAATTATTTATATTTTAAGCCCAAAGATATTGCTGTGTCTGGGAGGCAAGACAATAAGCACCTGGAATAGCAAATTAATGGACTCAGTGAGAACTTGTTAGTACATGTTCAAGACTGATTTAAAGAAGACTGGGTATGATATATGTAAAAGCCCCCAATCCAGAAATCACTCGTTTGTGCACTCATTTGTGCCAAATTGTAGAGCCTTTGGCTTTTATTGGATTCAGTGAATGTGTTCCAGAATCACATTTATCCCGCAAAATATGGCCTTAAGTTACAGCTCATCTAAAGCTGATAAAGCATTGGTGATGTGCTTAGTGAATGACAGACAATGCTAAAACCAAACGCCATTAAAATAATTAAGAGTTGCTGACCATGCTAGCAGTCATGGAAACACCGTGTGCTAACAAGTGTGTCTCTGGCATTTCAACAGACCCAGTCTGTGCTGTGAACCCCCCCTGGTCTCGGGGGGGGGGGGACTCATTCCAGGGGTGGGGGCTGGTGCCACCATTGACAAGGCCATACTCCACATTATGCTCAGATGAACCTCTCTAATTCAGCAGTACACACTTTTGAGTTCAACACATTTCAAGGACCTGTCATTCTGGTTCTAGCATTCCAATTCTTTAGATTTGTCTCTCTTGGGGTTTATAAAGATTTTGATCCTACTATCTCACTTTGGAGGGTGCAAAGTTAACTAAGTATTCCTCCCCACCTTCACCTTTTTTCTTAAAAAGATGAAACATAGTTTATGCAGTGCTTAGGTAAAGGTCTTTCCGTAAGGTATTCAGTTAAAAATAGAGACCGAATCTGGATACAAAGCCGTTACTATTTGCTCATACCCTACTCATTTAATTACAAAATGCACAAATGCAATAAAGACTATAATTTGAATGTTAGCCCTCATGTCACAATGTGCTTCAATATGATACAATACCCACAAACAGGGCATTAGGTAGATTAGCACAATGCAGAGCAATTCAATTAGAAATGGAGTGACCTTTTTCTGCTTTGTGTTTGCAAACACTAAAAGCAACTTTGCCTATATCAACCCCCTAAGTTATCTCTGCTTTGCTGCTGTTTTTCAAACATTATCTAAATTAAAGTGTCTCTTCTGTATTGCAGATGGATCTCGATGACTTTAACCTTTCAGCAAGGAAAAGCCCTTCCTTGGCTCATTGCTCAAAATGTTAGATAGCATAACGAGGTGGTCCATCTTCAGCACATGATGAAATGGCCTCGCCTTAATAATCTCGCTGACACTCTTCCATCTTGTGGATGTGGCTTCCCCCCGATTCTTTGTGTGGATGCTTCTGCCTGTTTCTCAGATGACAAGGGATTCAGTGGAACGGCTGTGGGGCAGGATGGGGAAACACAATGGCCCGTGGGGCATGTGCCCCCTCTTTGCTCCTACTGCTGCCAAGCAACCAGAATTCATTGACATGGTGCTTTGGGTGGCGCAAGACCTCATGGCCTTCACCGCCCCTTCCAACTCTGCTGTTCTATGATTCCAAAATCCCTGGGATCCTGCCAAGATTGTTGGGAAGCAGGGCAAGGAAGGAGTCAAGGTAACCAGGGGGCCACTCTGTGGCTCATGAGCAGAGCTCTGAAGACTCTGGATATTGCTCTTCTTAAGACCTGGTTACATCACAAAACCCATGGCTGGTTGGCAGCCCCAGGTTCCACAGGCAGAGCTGCTGTATACCATTTGAGTCCCCGAGGGTTGGTCTGAGCCCCTTGCAGCCAGTCACCTGTTCTATTTTACAGTCATCAGAGCAAATTATATTTCAGAGAAATCTTCTGCAGAGAAAAGGGCAACGGTTGCCTGCGCAGGTGGCAGAGAACAGCAGGGATGGAGAAGGACGCATGGTGGGAATCTCAGCAGAGAGCATGCTTCATAGCTTAAGGCCGGTGGTGCTACATTGGTCAGGGCATCCTAAACTTGTCAGTTAATTAAGGGTTCTTTCTCTGCACTGGTGACTTCATCCTTGAAGGGTTTTTCCACCGTCTCAGAAACATGTGACCCTCTCCACCTCCCTTTCGCCTGATGCAATGTGTGCGGCATTGTTGAAACGTTTGATTGCTGGTCTCTTGCTTGCCAGTGATGGCTGACCCTGCCTGGCTGCAGATGCAGTTCTGCTGACCTTGTTGGTTTTCCCGCATTCCTGCACCATGCGCCTCAAGAGTCACTCAGTTTGTGACACAGCTGATAAGACTGTCTCCTTCGTGGTGCTGATAGGGCTTCTGAAAGGCCCCTGAAGGGAAAGGGCTAATCTTTGCTGTGCTTTATTGCAATTGTCACTTTCTTCACCAGGACCAAGGATCAGTGATCCACACCGAAAACCTGTGGACTGATTATTCTAATTTTCTTGCATCTGCGGTCAGAGGGACTTGTCCTCCAGCACTGGGTTTCCCCAGCTGACAACTGTTTGCTGTGCTATTGTTTGGATTTCACATGATAATATTTGGGAGGAAGCATCTCAGGCCACTTGCAAAATGCCTTCTGACAGAATGAGTGCCCGTTGACAAAAAGGCACACTGTTCTAAGAACAGAGGATACGCATTGATACTGCAGAAGGGTGATCAGCATCTTTGCATGGATCATTCAGAGGCACTGGTGAGGAAGCCCCATTTCCTCGCCTCACTGTATCCAGGGCAATGAGACCTTACTTTCAGCTCAGGAGACTTCTTACTTGGGTGAGCTAGAACACCCCCCACTCAGACCCACGGAGAAAGGAGTATTGTACATTGAATCCGTCATAGTTGGGTGAGGGCTAAGAATTCTTTGTGAAAGATCCTCACCTTCACTAGGGAATTGCTCCATTGCACTTTTTATAACATTTACTGTTTTCCAAGTTTTCTGTGCTGTTTCTGCCTCTGTATGCATTTTTCAAGTCTGCAGAGAAATTCCTACTATTTTCATCAACACAAGCATTTATTCCTATTTTTGAATGCAATTTCCCTTATTATGCTTCATATTTGCAGTTGCTGCTTTCCATAATTTATGCATGCTTGTACTGTATTTTTAATGGAAAACTGTATCTCAAAATTCAGAGAAGTGTGAAAATGGTTTACATATTCATTCAGTGAGTATGAATTAGATAGATTTGTATTAAAATGTGAAACCTAATAATTTTTATGGCTCCCCTAGCCTTTGCTCGCAAAACTACAGTTCTCAGGACATCCTGGGAAAAAGCCTAAGGATGCAACCCTATGCATTTTTAGACCAAAAAAGTTCCATAAGTCCCAGCGTTCCTCAGTAAATTATGTCTGTGGAACAGTGAGAGTTGCAGGATTCCCCCCCCCCCGCCAATTTTTTCTGAACAAAATAGAATTGTGCCTTGTGTTTGCAATTGTGTGCATGTGTGTGTGTATTTGTGTGTACTGAAGACAGAGGCAGAGTCCATCCCTCCCACAGCAAAATGTTACAGCAAAATGTTACAAAATGTTACAAAATGAGCCTCTTACAGAATAACCCCTTTAAGACACTGTCAAAGTGCCATAAGGAAGGGTGTCTGTAATAACTACAAAAATACTGAAAAGTCCTTGAGAAAGGCAAGAAATAGTACAGTGGAGGCCTTGAAGACAATCACCTCTTTATGCCCAGAGCTTAGGCTTAATTTTAGATATCATTTGTGCGAGAGGGAGGAAAAATGCCTCTTGACTGTGTGATTTGGTTAGCAGAGTAGAAATGTTATATTCAAAAAAAGGAGATAACTAAATGCAACCATCATCTCTGCTGATTCGGAGAGCCTGTAATGCTTTAATAATGCATTTGATTTTGAATATCCCTTTATGGAGTGCTGCTACATCCATCTTGTGCTAATGGAACCTCAAATCCACCTTATAGGGGAGGATGGCGCATAGTCGGTGGTGGAGCAGGTGCCCGGCAGGCGGGAGGCTCCAGGGACGATCCCTGATATCAGAATGAAAAGGATCCAGAAGCAAAGTTCAGAGCAGGGCAGCAAAGATGGTCCAAGGACTAGAAATAAAGCCCTATGAGGTGAGATTGAAATAATGGGGAGTGCTTAGTCTTGAGAAGACGGAAGGAAGATACGAAAGCTCTTTTAAATGCTTGAAAGGCTGTCACACAGAGGAGGGCCAGCATCTCTTCTTGATCATCCTACAGTGCAGGACGTGAAATAATGGGCTGGAGTTACAGAAGCCAGGTTCCAGTGGGGCATCTGGGAAAATCTTCTGACAGAGGAACTAATTACCTAGAGAGATTGCGGGGTCTCCCACACTGGAGACATTCAGGAAGGATCTGGAAGGCCTAACAGGGATGCTTTTAGCTTTGAGATCTGCATTGAGCAGGAGACTGGACCTCTACCTGAGCCCCATGGGAGCTGCCAGAACTGCCCATACTGAGCTTATGTGTGCAAGCAGCCTGAGTAGTTTCCTATGTAGCTGAACTGCACAAGTTGCTGAATCCTTTGCATCCTCTTTTGCAGAGGACAGTCCTCTATCATGAGGGTGTCCTCTCTTTGAAGGGCTGCCCAGTCCAATTCTGGTTTGAGAAGAAAGGGACACTAAGAGGGGCCTTGCAGATGCCCATCAACAGAACTGAGCAAGGCAGATGAGTTGTGTGGTCACAGGCTTCCATTCTTGGGCAAGATGGAATGCAGTTCTATTCAAATTATATCAATCATTTCTAAATGTCCATCTGAACATATAAATGAGCATTCACAGGTGTTATGTATATAGGGATCCTCTTCTTTCCTCTCTCTGATGAAGCTTGTCCTTTGGTGATTCAAAACTGGCCATCTTATGCCCAAATCTTCCCTGTGATACCTCATATAGCCAGCAAAGAGGAAGGAGGAACACTGTCCTTCACTCATGCATTGTTCTTATGGGCAGGCATGGACAACATGCTGTCTATAATGTTGTTCACAAATGTATTTATGCAAGATAGAGTATGTATTTCTTTATTAAATTTCTGTATCATGAAACAGCCAAAGCATTCTTATGCCAAACTCAGCTAGAGTTCATAACAATTTAAGCCATAACATAAAATACACTGTACATAAAATATACAAGAAAATATTTAAACATTAAAGTTATAGTATAGAATAGAAACAAAAGTCAAAGTAAAACCTAGCTGCAATGCAAAGATTTAAATACAGTACAGAATTTTAAAGAGCAGAAACTGAAATACTAAAATTCCTGGGAAAATAGGAAGGTCTTCACCTGCTGTTTCTCATGATGTGCCCAAAGCATGACAGTCTCAGGTTTGTTGCTTTGGCTTCTAGGTAAACCTCTGGCTTGCTTCAGTCTGGGACCCCTTTGTTCATCGTTCTGTCAGTCCAGGGTACTCGCCAAGCTCTCCTCCAGCACCATGTTTCAGACACTTCCATTTTCCTCCTGACGGCTTTCTTCTGTGTCCAGTGCTCACACCCGTAGGCAGTGAACAGGACTACAACAGTGTGGGTGATCTTGGCCCTGGTCCCTACACTGGATGATCTTTCCTAGTTTCTTCACTGCTGCCCTTTCAAGTCTTGGTCTTCTTTGAAATTTCTCAGGAGGAGCGTGAGAATCGACCTGCTTTTGCGGGGGCAGATAGGAGGGAGGACAGATGTGAGACCCAGTCAGGTGTTGATGGGAGAAATGAGCTGCCCAGGTATAGGGGCCGGGTCTCCGGTGTTCCCACCCTCTTGCCCTTGGGCAGCAAGAGCCACCCTGAAGCTGGACTAGGGAGCTTTACTGAAAGGGAGGGACAGAGGTATTCTCAGTGTGAATTCAACTCTTTACATGGGCAGACGCTTCTCCCGCAACTTTGGCGCAGCGCTCTTTAGAGTTCATACTGTTCTGTCATGTTTCAATAGAAGTTTCAATAAAATAAGTGCACTAATGCACTTTGAAGGACTGCCTTGAGTTTGATAACCAAAAGGGAAGAGGGAAGGGTCCAGATTATAACACCAGTTGAAGATGAGGACCTTCTCAGAGAAAAGAAGGGCCAAGCCTAATTCAGCACCACCAACAGGGATTCAAAGCCAGAGGTTTTAGAGCAAAGTCCTTAAAACTCTCTGCCTGATGGGATGGAATTATCTGTTTCACTTTCTTCCATGTTTGACTTTTTTAAACTTTAAATTCTTTCTATCCTGCTTATAATGAAATTTCCTAAAGATTTTGGTCAGTGCTTACCTAATGAACCGAATAAAAGACATGTTCAGAACAAGGAATACATATGATTAAACTACAATAAAAGCTAAGTTAAAACTCTATAGTTTTAGGGTTAGGATTAGGGTTAGGATAGACAGTGAAAACATATAGGTTTGGGCTTTAACTGATGGCCAACAGTTCTAGCTGAATTTAGCTGCATTTTGGTGGCAGAAAAGTACTCAGGTTTTATTTGAAGCATAGAAATCCCTCACTCATCCAAAGTTGGATGCACAAATTGTGTCTATACTAGAAAGACAAAGGCCATTTAGAAAAGGAAAGTTACAAGTAGTTGTAACATTCTGGGCTTCCTATTTAGACCATATGTTGTCCTTATACAGTGGTACCTTGGCTCACGAACGCTTCAGTTCACGACCAGATCGGGTCGCAAACAAAAATTTCATAAAAATTATAACTCAGGTTGCGAACTCCGCATTGGGTGGTGACTATGATCACAGCCGTCTCCCCACCTCCCTGAGTGGGGAGATGGCCACGATCATGCTGGGGGTGGGGGGAGAGATGGCAGAGATCGCAGGAGCATGCCCGTGATTGCGCCTGGCTTTCCTGCACTAGCGCAACCTAGATCTTGGCCATCCCCCCGCAGCATGATTGCGTCTGTCTCCCTGCTGTGCGGGCCCGCATTCGCGCCCGTCTCTCCCCTACCCCCAGCATGCCCACATTCACACCCATCTCCCCCCCCTCCCAGTGCACCGGGATGACGGGCACATGCAGGGATGACGGGAGCGAGTCGGGCTGAGGGGACCGGGGAGATGGTCACGCTCGTCCTCGGGGTCCTCGGGGAGAAGATGGCCGTGATCTTTGTTGTTCTTTGTCACTTTGCTTCACATTTTTCTGATTAAAAAAATAGTTACAGAACAGATTAACCTTATTTACATTGAATCTTATGGGGAAATTTAACTTGGCTCACGACCATTTTGGGTCACAACCAGAGTTCTGGAACGGATTAAGCTCATGAGCCAAGGTACCACTGTATTTTGACTTTCCTTCGCATATCTTCTGTTTCTACAGGAGGCGTCTATTGTATGTTTGCCATTTCCTTCCCATGGTTATGGGTTCGTTAGGCAATTCTGTGACCCTCTAGTTTTATTTCTGTGTCTAACCAGTGTATTTGGCCAATTTTCATTTAAACCTGGAAAATGCAGCATTGATGAAAGCAAAAGACCATTTCCTTGCATGTATTTATGCTCTTTTGCTATGCCCCTGTGCCACATAGAGGTTGTGTAGCAGAAAAGCAAGAAGGAAAACTCTCCTCCTGCAGAACTTGGAGAGGGGGCTGACCCCTTCTCCATTGCTGCTTGCATTTGAGCTTTATAAGAGCTACCCATATTGCTGAACCCCATCTCCAAATAAATGTACCACCATGGAGCACCATGGATAATTCCTGTAAAGCTCAAAATGAAAGCTGGAAAGGATGAGGGATCCCAATGTCATAAGTCACCAGCTTCCCCTGCTGCTTGGATCTCATTCTTGTGATGAAACCAAAAGTAGATAGAGGGGGTTAACCCCTGACTGTATAACTGCATCCAATCCATGTCAATTTTCTTAAGACTAGGCCCCATGAAGCTCAGTTACTTCTGAGTAGAAATGTATGGGATTGTGTGGCAAGGACTGGCATTTGAATCTCAACGTGGGGTGCTTTGGGCTCCAATCCTTGACTCATTTGCCGTGGAGGAAGTCTTGCTGTGCTCAGTGGGGCTGACATGGAAAGGATCCCGCCATTGGCCTTCGAGTGCCTCATTTCTCTTGAAGGTGCGTGCATGGAGCACGTTGGGGATAGGACCTGTCAATTTAGCAAATCCCTGACATATTTATTCAACAGCATACTGTAAACAAGCGATGGTGCACTGCCATGCCAGCAACAGATGCTCAGTATAAAGATGTCAGGGTGAAGGAGAAGAGCGTCACGGAGGTGCCCGAAATTAAGACAATGCCATTTTTGTAGGCAAGGGGTGGGAGAATGTTGCCAGGAGGCTTCCTTCCTTGCCTTGCCGAACGCTTGTTCATGAGTGTGTGTGCCCCTGAATTTTTTTAATCAAAACGGCTTGCCCAACCTGTAAAAGATGGACATCTTTGGCTACCTGCAGCTGTCAAGACGTGTAGAAATGTATCCAGTTCTTTTTTCCTTATCAGTTCTTTAACATCCAGGGTAAATATGTGAAGCATTATCAACATCCCCCACCTCACAAAGCTGGTGCAGTAAATAACTCCATGAAAAGTTCACGAACTCTTTCTTCCCTTTCCTTCATAATCGTTCATATCTGCACTGCAAGTTGGCCAGCCTTCAGAGGAACGGGCGTGCTGCATCCTGCCTCTGCACCTGACTCATTGGAGGAGGCCCTGCTTTGTGATCTTTTCCACCGAATCCGAATATGGCAGCGCGGGCCTCAACTTCACAGCAAACTTTGTTTCTAAAAGGCTTCCAGAAGCCCCTTTAGCACACTCTTCCATCTCGATACAAAGGTGGTGATGAGCTGCTGGCAGTGAGGGAATGAGAGGGTCTTGGAAGTAAGTTTAACAAGATCGGAATCCTTTCTACATCACTGGGACCAGGATACCTGAAGGACAGTTTCCACCCACATGGACTTGTCCATACCTTGCAACCATCATTGGAGACTCTGTTGTACACTTGCCCCCTAGAGAGTCGAGGTTAGTGGATGTTCAGGACAGGGCCCTTTTGGTAGCTGCACCTTTTTTACAGAACTGCCTTGGCTCTCTTATTACTATATTTATACACAAAATTCACTGGGCAGATTTACATGATCTCAAGGTGCTTAACCACCCTCAACCTGCACGTACCAGTTGTGTGCTGGCTGATAACAGATACCCTCACGAGGCACAGTTCTTGTGTTGTTTGAGGGTGGCTTGTTGAGGTCGCTGTCAACCCCGCAGAAACCATGGTTGGGGAGGTTGCTGAGTGCTTTGTTAACTGCTCCAACGAACCAGGTTCAGATGATACAAAAAGTCACATAAGTGGGGCCTTGGATGGCCAGGTGGGCTTCATCGGTGCCACAATGGGGCCGTGGAGATTGTGTGACTCTGGTTCATATGAGTTGGGTAAGTATGTTCTGCACAATTTGACAGCTGGAAATTTTGCTTGGGCAATAAAGGGGTTGTCTGCCAGCCAGAATCTGAGAAAAATGAGCAAGGCTTCTTCTTCTCTAGAACCCATCATCAGACTAGGCAATACAGAAAGCAGTAAAGGCTACTGTACTCTGTAAGGCTTTTTAATGCTGCTTAATGGTTTATCCTGCTCTCTAATTTTATTTTCAATTTACCTTTGTAATTTTATTTTATTTATGCTTGTAATCCTGTGCTTACTCTATGATACAAAGTTTCCCTTTAATTGTATTTTTATTGTCTGTTGCACTGGGGGATTATGAGTTGCAATACATAAAGAAATAAATATGCTGCTGTAGTTTGGTCGGGCAGGAGAGCTGTCTCCACCACTTTGGATGACTGGATGGGTGTGTGCTCCAGGTCAGAAAAGGGGTCTGGCACTTTGCTCTCAAAATGAGGAACTGCGTGGCTGCAAGAAGTAATGAGGGCCTGCACAGGGGTTTGAAGACTTCGCCCTGAGATCTCACAAATTACACCATACTGATGGGTATCAGCATGCATTAGGATACTTGGAGGATTGCGGAAGCGTGGAAACCCTGCCAAGGCATCCTCTTTCCTCTCCAACCTCACATATGGATGGAGCCACAGGAGGGCTCACTAGCCATGGAATCTTGACTGTCATTTCACAAAGAAAAATAGAAAAGTGTGTGTGTGTGGGGGGGGGGGATGCACATGCATGTGTGTGTGTGCATGTATGCAAGTGAACCCAGTGGAGCACATGGCCAATTGCCAGCAGGAAGTGAGACTATGATGCAGGATTCTGTTGCAGTTTCCACGTGTGCATTCATCATCTGTTTGTGTGAAATGGATTGTGGATTATGGTAAAAATGCATTGTGGAGGAACAACTTTTCCACCAAGCAAGGGAAAACTGAGCAGTACCCACTGTGTCATTGATGTTGCACTAGTGGAAACCAAGTTCTGAACAATGCGCCAGAAGAACATCTAATTAAATTGACATCTGTACAAGCAATTGTGCATTATGCTTGTGCGAACTGTTGTGCAACTGCTTACACAAAGCTTTTGTGCAGCCTTCTCTACAACTGTCTGTATATACCTTTTGGGCAGCCCATTGTACAATGGCTTGCACAAACCATTAAGAACCACCAAGCATGCTGACCCATTACTGTGTGCAAGCATAACACAACCCATTAAGCATAATGACCAGTTGCACAATTGAAAGATTCAGTGGAGCTCTAGTAATGCTATCTGAATTTGTGGAATGACACCCCTGGATACTGCCTTGAATTCCCACCCTTTCCAAATGAAACCACGTATTTTACATGCATTTGATGAGCATCAGTTTCCCAAAGGAGTAATAGATAGTAGTTCTTCACACAGAGCATAACAAATGCATGGAATTTGTTACCGCAAGATGTGGTGCTTGCCACCAGGGAATTAGATACAATCAGGAAGGAAAGCTCAATGAATGGCTACCAATTATGTTGGTTAGATGTAGCCTGCAGGTCCCAGAAACAGAACGTCTTTGATTACTTGCTGTTGAGGATGTTCCATGGTAGAGGGAAATTGTCTTTCTTTCTTTCTGGTTGACCACTGCTGGCTTACATGGACCTTTGGTCTGATCCAACAGAGCTCTTCTGCTGTAGGAGAATAGGCTGTTGTCATAAAAATGACAAAGAGTCTTGTGGCACTTTAAAGTTGAACCCATTTATTGTGGCTTAAGCTGCTATTCTACGCATGTTTAGACATTCCTAGCCTGCTCTCAGCCAGCTGTGCTGATGGGGGGCATGCTGGGAGTTTTAGGACTTTTTCCTGTTCAGAAATACATAGTTTGCACCCTAAGTGTTTGTGGCTTAAAATTGCATTTTTTCATTTGCATAGGGTGTTATCCTTGCTACCAAATAATGTGTCTCTACTTGTGTGTGGAAGACACACCTGTGGATGAAATGGAGGGTAGCCAATGAAAGCTGAGGCCAGAATAGCTCCGTTAGTCTTGCCACAAGATTCTCTCTTTGATCAATGCCCCAGTCCTTTGTCCTGATGCCAACCGCCCTACTGCAAATGCTTCACTTCCTGAAACATTTTCTCCAACCCATGAAACATAAGAAAGAAGATTTGGAAAGAAGAGCTCCAGATATTTCCCTGTCTCAGCTTCCCAGTACAAGGAACATTGATCTGCTGAAAGCTTTTCTCAAGTAGGGCCCATTTATAACCTGGCACACTCTAGATGTTTGCGCTGCTGCTCCCATAATTCCTAGCCAAAGGAATTAACTTTGACCCAGCCTGGTCAAAGTCATGGCATAGGAGAAAGCTGGTCAAAATTTGTGGTGCTGAAAATTCACTGAAATGGGGCAGGTGGTGCTGCCTTGATAAAGGGCCTGAATGGTAGGCCTGTGGAAAAGATAAGAGTGAAATCTAGGGTCATTTCAACTGTGGATCTAGGAACTGAAGAAGTTCCTGTACCAGACCAGCCTTTTTGTGCACCGTTGGCTCCATCTGGTAGGAAGTGCCTTAGACCAGGTCAGGAAGTACCTAGGCCAGGTCAGACTATCCATGCAGTATTATTTACTTCAATTGGCAGTGGTTCGCCAGGGCCTCAGGCAGATGTTTCCCGTATCATGTTTTACCAAGAAATGGAAGGAATGGAACCAAGGAAACTTTTGCCATGTCAATCATGTGCTTCATGATTTATGGTGGCTTTGCAGAGGGCCAGCTCAGGACACTGAGGCAAAGGACACCCCATGAAGGTGAGACTAAATGTGGCTTAATGATTTGAGTGCTGGGCTGGGAAAATCCTGGCCTTGAAGTTCAGTGGGTGAATGTGGGCCAGTCAACACCTCAGCCTAACCTGTAGGGCAGTAAGAGCTAGTGTGGTATGGTGGTTGGACTGGGGACCAGGGGGCCCTGGGTCCTATCCCCGCTTCACCATGAGGCGCACTGCTGACTTTGGGCCAGTCACGGACTCTTGGACCAGCTTACTCTCCAGGATCATGGTTGTGAGCGCAGTGTGGATTGATGTAAGCCACCTTGGACACCTTGGAGGAAAAAGGTGGGATGTAAATATAAGAGGAGCAGTAGTAATCACAATAACAACAACAGCAACAACAACAAAAATACTTTATCGGGTTGTTGTGAGGATAAAATGGAGATAAGGGGCAGTTTTATGTAAGCTGCTGTGTTCATTGGAGGCAAAAGAGTGGGATGAAATTTAACCGCCAATGAATAAAATAAAGGTGGTGCTCCTCGCAGTCCATGCACAGAAGCCAGTTGGACTGGTGGCTGCATATTACGTATCTCTGGCCGTGGAGCAGCATGCGCACTGCACCAGAGGTCGGCTGGCTTGCCCACAAGCAGGGGCAGGATGCGCAGCACACGCCGCTCGGTGGCCTGCAACCCATCGCTCCTTATCCACCAAAACCTGCCACCCGAAGGGCCGCCTCCTTCAGCCTCACAGTAGGGCCAGTCCTGCCATGAACCACACGTTCCAGAAGATAATATTTTGTTTGGCAGCGCCAACCAACTCAAGAGCTCTTTAATCCAGGTCTTAAATAGAGAGACCCAGAATATAAAGGCAGAAGAGGTGGGCGGGGAGCTTGAAGCAGCCCATCAAGAGTTAACACCTGGGCAAGGACGTAGGCCTGGTCAGTCTTTCCAGTCATGGTGGGATGCATTGCATTTCCACTTAAATTATAGTGATTATTTCTAAATATGCCTCTAAACTTGTATATGTGTACATGTAAATTCAATGCAATGTAAATTTGATGCATGTTTTCCTTGGTTGTTTTGCTTCGGGGGCCTGCACCTCCTCTCTGGGATGATACCTAAGCGGCAGCCCAGCAGGATCTCTCTGCCAGCTTGCAGCTTCCTGGCCTGAACTCTGCAGCATGTGGGTGGTGCGGTCCGATGCAAGGAGCCTACATTTTCGTTTTATCATATGCATCAGCACATGCAAATTTTAAGCACATCTGAGCTTTCCCTTGCCCTCTGATTTGGTGGTTCATTTCCTTTTCCGGGGTGATTCACAAAGCGCCAGGCCACTCAGACACAGCATCCATAATTGTATGTTATGGCTAATCACAGATATCTGTAATAAACCACGGGGGGCGGGGGGGTTCTCCATTGAAATTGCGAATTGCAAACAGACGATATGGCTTAGGAGAAATCCTCAAGCTATCAGTATTGTTTGGCAATGTTTTCTTACCAAATATATGGGCTAAATATTAACCAACCACTCACTTCATAATCAGGCGTTTCCATTCATATAGGACTTCTGCACTCTGGACCTTAAGGTTAATGTGTCTTCATTTTACAGGAAAAATTGTAGCCTGCATAACCTTACCTTTTCAGGCATCTCAATATGACCTTTTTGCTAGCCGCTTGGCAGGGAACACATCCAAGCTTTGATTTCAGATGTATTAGTTAACAGTTTCACGTCAGGTCCAAGAGTTCAGCCAATCAGATATGACTGCCCTTTCCAAGAATAGTGAGTCAATGCGGCCTAGAATCCAGGAGTCTCAGGAATGAAGGAAGTAAGCTTTTGAAACCAGCGTCACATTGATACCTTGTCCCCCAAATACATTTCTAGGAAAGCAACCTGGAGCTGGAGTGCAAACCAAAAATCAGGAGGAACGATTGCACAGACTGGCTACTGCTTGCTAAATCATTTTCAAGGCTCTTCTTTACAGGAGAGGGTGAAGCATGCCAGGAACTAAGCCAGCGCAGGCTTCCATATGGAACGGCCTTCTGCCTAGGAATCTCTGCATAGCATATGATTAAGGACTTGTTTGTATTACGATAGTATACAATAATAAAAAGAAAGTTTGGAGTATCATGTACTTGGCTGAGCTAATCCACAAGACTGGAGGTTTTGGAGGAAGGCACAATGACATGCTGAGAATTTCTATTTGACATACTTCATATTGTGGGTTATAAATTGGGTCACTTTCTAAGGAACTTTGTATTGTCCTATCCTGCATTATAGTTTGTATACTGTTTCTGCTATAAAATAATTGTCATGTCTCATGGTAAAGAATACCAGTAAGGTTTAGGATAAGACGCAACAAATGATAAGAGTTAGAATATATAAACCATTGGACAGTCTATTTTAATCAAAATATTCCATTTGAAATCTCATTATTTTGATGTGGCTCAGATCCTGCACTTTTATTTTGCACTTTCAATATTTAATTGAAAAAATAGGTATATACCCCCCCCCCCTCTGTGTGTGTTTGTGTCTGAACTTGGACTGTATCATGACAGATGGGTTCCTAATTGCTTCCAAAGTTAGTATTGCAGCCTCTTACAACATTAGCTAGTGCATTATGAATTTTGGATTTTTGTTCTGCAAAGCAGCAGATCCTAGATTAATTCAATTTTGGAAGAGTTGCAGTGTCTGATATGCACATACTTAAGGAGCCATACTCATCCAGCTCCCCTAGGAAAAATCCTTTCCCTGGGCATTGACTTAAAATAAACAAAGAAGCATATTGTTCATTATTTGAGACATTATTTCAGCCAATCTATCTTTTTGAAAGGATTTGGCTCATAGTTTTTGGCTCTGGTGTGGTCCGCATGATCAAACTGCATGCGTCACAGGGAAAGCATAACAAAACGCTGCAATGGATTGATCCAGAATGCGAAGCTGGATTGGGCCTCTCCCTGCATCCTGCAGTTGGGCACAGGGAAGCTTGATTGTTCTTCCTTTGCCTTTTGAGATTGAGGCCTTTGGACTATTCTAGTCAAACACACGTAACTCCTCCCCTCCCATTCTGTAGTGCCCAATGGCTGAAAACTGACTTTGAGGCACAGGGAGCTGGCAGCAGATTCTTCCAGTTCCTGGTGCAGCATCATTTTCTATCAGCAATGAAGACTACAAGTCTTTCTATTTCTAACTACTTCCGGACATCCAACCTGAAGGCAAAGCTCAAGGAACCAGGCTTCAGGAAGTACTTCCGGACAGTTAGGATCCCTAGGATACGGAATAGGCTTCTAAGGGAGGTGGCTGAGGGCCCATCAGTGAAGGTGTTCAAGGAAAGATTAGACAGCCACATGGTGGGCATGTCGTGAATGGAACCGGCTGGAGCCGGGGGTCAAACTAGATGGCCTGGGAGGCCCCTTCTAACTTGCTTTGTTTCTATGTTTCTATTTCTAGTCCATCTTCAGCATCTCCACTGAGGAGTGCCAACAATCATCGCTTTCCATTTCTTCCTTGTTTCTGCCCTATGGACTCTGTCAGGCCACTGAGGCCCAGTGCATCCTTTTCGCCAGGGAGACCCATAGATATATAGCATGTTTTGTGGATTGCATCAGGAATGTTCGAATGATCAGTCCGCTGGTTACATGGGCAGCGGGGTGCCCAAAGGCCCACCCCAGTGCTTGTTCTTCCAGGGAACAACTGCGGACAAAAGAATCATGGGATTAGAGTTGTCTGTTCATGAGGCAGGGCCAGCCTTGCTGTGAGGCAGAGTGAGGCAGTTGCCTCAGGCAGCAGATTTGGAGAGCTCTGAAAAGTCAAAAGCATTGATTTTTTTGCAAATTATTTCAAATTATTTAATTAGTTCTTATGACAAGTTTCTTCTCAGTGAGGGGGAGAAGTGTTTATAGGATTTTCTGATTCAGGGCCAAAATAACTTGGCTGACCTTGGGTACTATTTATCTCGACTAGGGTGTGGGCTGCCTGGTTTCTTGAGTGGGATTCACTGCTTTGCTTCAGGCAGCAGAATATCCCAGGCTGTTCTTGCCATTTTATTGGATAGGTGCAGGGCTGCACCAACTTTAATACATTCCACTTATACTGCCAAATTTAATCTCGTCTTGTTCAGTCACAAAGTCGTGCACGACTCTCTGCGACCCCATGGACCACAGCATGGCAGACTCCTCCACTGCCTCCTGGAGCCCACCCAACCTCATGTCCACCACACCAGTGCCTCCATCCAGCCACCTCATCTTCTGCCGTCCCCGTCTCCTTTTCCTTGAATTGTTCCCAGCATCAGGGTCTTCCCTAATGAGTTCCTTCTTCTCATTAGGTGGCCAAAGTATTCGTGCTTCAGCTTCAGTATTTGTCCTTCTAAAGAACAGTCAGAGTTGATTTCCTTTAGGATTGACTGATTTGATCTCTTGGCAGTCCAAGGGACTCTCAGGAGTTTTCTCCAACACCACAATCTAAAATCATCAGTGCTTTAATTTAATACATGTGGAATTAGAGATACAGTCAGATTGGTCTCATCTTCTATAGTTACCATCAAATGTCCCCTTGTTTCTTATATTGGGATTTATGCTATTTGCCTGAAACTACAGGTAGATGTTTGCCCAGGAGGACAAAAAGAGGAAGAAAGCAGTGGGAGGCGGGGACCCAAGAGGAATTTCCTTGCTGTTTTTCAAGGATGTCAATGGATTGACTTATGGCATGATTACTGCAGCCATTTTCAGTTGGGTTAGCATGATAAAGTATTGTGAGGGATGGAGTCACTAAAGGGGTGCTCAGGAAGGATGGTCATGCGGATGTTCAACAGGGAGGTAGTCCTAATGGCCTTAAGGCTCACACAGAGCTTTAAGCTTTGAAGCAGGTGGGTCACCAACTGCTCTGCAAGTAGAAGGTATCTCTAGGTGGTTAGCTTCCACAGTGTGTGTGTGTGTACGCACGCATGCACACACGCATGCACCTAAGTGAGATTTGGCATGGACCAAAGTCCCGGAGGTGAAAAATGTCCAGAAAATCCAGTATTGGCTGTACAGTATTATCTTGTTACAAAACCTCAAGATTTGATTTGGAAGCTGGCTGAGAGTCAACAATTTTTTATCAGGCCTATGAAAAACTGCTTACTGGGCCTTCCTCTTGGCCCTGGCTATTCCCACCAAGAAAAGGCTGTATCAGTAGAACCAGCTACCGGGCGGCATGGCCAGTGGCCAGCATCCCTCAGTGCTGCATAGATCGGGTCCTGCAAGGGCTGCCAGGTGATACTGTGGCTACTGGGAAAGATCTGGCAATGCACTGGCGGCAGGGCTAAAGGTGAACAGGAACTTTTTAAAAAACCAAGATAAGCTTAAATATTTGGGCCATGTGATTCATTGACAGGGAATCTCTTGCCAGCAGGAAAAAGTTCAAGCAATTAGAAAGGTACCCACCCCTAATTGCAGTCATTGTTGGCGAGTTCATTCCAGGGCGCGTGCTGCAATAATGAAATCACTGTATGAATTGTTATACAGGCCTGGGCTTGAGTTACCAGCGGGCGCTTCCAATATGTGGGCAGGACCTCTCCAGCGTTTCCTGTTGGCAAGGTGGCCACTTAGGAATCATTGGGGGCGGGGGCGGGGGGAGAAATGCCAGAAAAAGGAGCAACAGAAGATGTTGCTCTGCATCACGTTTGCATGTGTTGCTGGATACATATGTTAATTTATATGTATCTGTATGTTACAGCATTCAAGTGCAAAATAATTTTTTGAGGACACTAGAGACCAAATGGTGGACACATGAGACCAAATGTTACCACTAACATTTAGCATTAGAGCAACCAACAAGGAAAAAGAAATACCTGAGTATTTGAAATGCACTGAAACCCTAATAGGAGAAGAACTACAGGAATCAAATGGAGCTTGCTTCTGCTGTCCTTGGTAATTTGTTGTAGACATGGGAAAAGTTTTTTGAAATAAAAATAGTGAAACGAACATCTGCAACCACTTCTGCATATGCTGGGGCAGCTCCACAACTCCAAAGCTGTCTGTTTTCAGAAGAAAGAAATTGCGCTTATCAGTCAGATAGGTCCTACGGCGCTCCAGCCAACCAGGGGATGCTGGACCTGTTGCTGCTGTCTCTTTCACTGACTGCACGCAGTGGTTGTGTGGAGGGGGCTGGGTTGTAGGGCCCCAGAGCTTGGCCCAGGGTCAAGCCTGAGGGCACCCCTGAGCCCTGATCTCGGGGACAAGCTCTGACAAGATCTTTATTTTCCACATACCAGTGAGCCAATACACGTGGGAGCAAGGGTTTTGGAGACCTGAGCAGAATCTGTGTAAGGACTTGTAAGGATTTTGCAGCCCAACAAAATCTCAGACTTTTCTCTCCAGAGGTTTTCCTCCGTGCTATGATAGGAGGAAAACCTATGATTTCATCTTCAGAGATCTGCCTGTGTGCAAGGGGCTGTGTTCAGGTCTTTGGATGGAAGGGAAGATCAGAGGCGAGGCGAAAGAGTTGCAGTAATCAAGATGGAGTGACAAGAGCACTGTCCAGGGTTTTGGGTGCAGTGCTTTAGCAGGAAGGGCAAAGGTGCACAGTCTTGCACAGGGAGAACCAGCTTGGCAGCAGACTGAACATGAGGAGGAAAGAAAAGGCAGAAATCAAAGGCAAGGCCAGGCTGTGCATCTGGTCAACAGGTGGATAGTGGCAGTGGTGATAGATATGGTGAGTAACTGGGAAGGACAGATGGTTCTGGACATGTTGCATTTGAGGTGGTGATAAAACTTCTAAGTAAAAATAGCAAACGGGTGGGCAGCAGAGCTGGATTTCCCCTCTGCACCACACCAAATGCTATTTACATTATATTTACTTAGTGTTATGGGCTTATACTGCATTAGAGATTTCCAGTATATCAAAGCTTAGGCTAAGCAACATTATCTGCAAACCAGCTCTAGCAATTTTATCTCCACCCAAAGCAGATCTTTTGTAAAGTTAATGTGTCCTAATGACCCGTTCAAGGCTGTCCCACCACTAAATATTTGGCAATGCAAGGATCAATATACTGCCATTGGAAAAATGTAATTATGCCCCCCTACTGTGAGAATTATCCCCAAGCTCAAAGGGAAGAAGGAAGTGGTGGGGCTAAAATCACATGTTGGTGATGCCTCTTTGCAAGGCCTGGCTCCACTCCACCACAACTCCTCTCTCGTAGCAGGGTCGGGGTCACGTCCTTCATCATCCATTGGCTGGAGACTGACCCTGACCCTAGGAGTCCAAGAACCTTTTACTGCTGTGAGTAACATCAACAGGCACTGCTTCGAAAGCTTGCCGGATGGATTGCCTGCCCTAGGCTGATGGCATGCATTTTGATTCTCCTGCCTTTATGGGGGTCCCTCCATGCCTTTGCCTTATGCATTACTGCTGCTTGCCCTGGTTTCTGCCTGGGATACTAAGGATTTTGGAATACCACTGTCTGGCAGACAAGGGCCGTCTCCTTCACATCCTGCTTTTGGGTTTCCCACAAGCCCCTGGTTGGCCTCTGTGGGAGAAATAATGGTCAAAAGGCTTCTGACTCTAACCCAAATGGGTTTTCTTACATTCTTCTGACCAGGCTTCACTAGGGAGTTGGCCTCCATTGACATTAATGAGAGTGCATTAGGGTATGGCCGTGTTCTTTGAAGCTTCCATTCATTTCAATAGCACATGCACAGGAGAGTGGCATGCTGGGAGACTGTGCCCAAGTACACTGTGCCCCTACAACCAACTAGAAACATATTCAAATCATAATCTGCCAGCATCCTCCATTTCCACCACCAAGAACCCCCTGAAATTCATGGAAAACAACCACCACCACCCATCCTCCTGACTGTGTTAAGAGATCTCGCCTTGTTTTCCTTCCACAACTCCATAGAAAGGAATCATCTTTCATAATTAGGGTCATGAAGCCACCCACATGGGATTGGCCTGGAATGAGGGAGGAGAAGCCCAGGCCAGGTTCAGCATAATACCTAGGAGCCTCACTTCACAAGGGCTCTTAGAAATGATTTTTCAGGTTCGGGTTACAAGTACTTGCATCCCCATGTGAGTTTCAGTTTCAAATAAACCCAACTCTTATGTCAAATTCCATCCACACTGCCAAGTTTTAGATTGGTTTAAGGTGGAATCATAACTCAGCTCAGCCTCTTTGAAGCTTCACCCTGAGTCATCTGAGACTTGGCACAAGGTTTGCTGAAAAGCCTTCAACATTCAGCACAGCCAGGCTATTCCTTAGGTCTGTAATGAGCCCAGAAAGAAGTTGGCTTACTTCATCTACCTCCAGGTTTCCGAAAGAAATGTTCCGCCAATTCTGCTGCTTTGTGGCTTTGGGAACGGAGAAGAAGGTATCGGCCAAATCCAGGATAAGAATCTCGCCTGTTTATATCTAAGTACCGTGCAGGCTATGAACTGCCCGTTAGCATCTGCCACAGAGGGGAATATCCATCATTTGAAAAGAGGAGCTGGTTTTCGTTCTGGCCTTTGTGTTCTTCAAAGTGTGCAGCACAGAAAGAAGAATCCCTCTTCAAAACCATTTATATTAAATTAGTGGGGGAAAGGAATGCAAAAACATAAGAGGTGAAAGCAGAGTCTTCAGCATTAAAGTGAGATCTATGAAATGCTCACAGTGTTAAGGCTCTGAAAGGGTTATCTAGCTGGAACACAAAGAATTAATGTTTATCAGCCAGGTGGGTGAAAACAGCCCCAAGTCCTGCAACGTGTGAAAGGCAAAGACACTTATTTTGGCATAAGCCAGCCTTCCCCAGCCTGGTGCCCTCCAGAAATTTATACTGGGGGGAAAAGAAGCGTGTGGCAGGACTGCATGCTGGGGCAAGCTGAGAGTTGGCGGTCCATGTGTCTGGAAGCAGCCAGGTTGGGAAAGATTGGCATAGGCTTTTGTAAACGAGAAGCTCCTTGAAGTATTATGTGTACACTACAGATGTGTGAGAGTTTGTTTCAGTCGAGTTCTGGTAAGAATTTACCCATATTTTCAATATCCGTCGTCTTTGGGCCAAATGGATTGTGACACGTAAAAACAAATGAATGTGGAAGAAATGGAAACTGAGTTGTCCATGCTGGTCCAAAGTTGTGAGGTCTTTTGGAAGTCTGGACCTGTTCAACCAGGTTAGGGCTGAATTTGAGTTGTTACCTCTTTATCCTGACAAGCTCCTCTTCTTTACATCTCCACAGCAAGCAGGCACTTTATATCCCTTTTTCCACTGAACTCAAAGCAGCTTATATCATTCTCCTCCTTCTGCTCTCAATCTTATCCCCTCAACAACAAGCCTGTGAGGTAGGCTGGGCTGAGAGTCTGTCAGAGACCCAAAGTCACCCAGCTGAATCCATAGTTGAGCAGGGATTAGAGCTCAGATTGCCTGAGGCCCAGTCCCGTGCTCTTAACCACTACACCACACTGACCCTCCATTCTGGTCTTCTCCATTCTGAGAATAGCTGTGCATGTTGAATTTGGCTGGTGTATATGGATGGGACTTTAATTTCAGGTCAGTTTTGATAAGAATTTAAACACAGTTACCCAGTTGTTCTAATTTGGAAGGGAAAGAACCTGGAAGTTTAAAAAAAATGTGAAAGTGAAACTGACAGATTTGCTCATCACTCATCAGGTATACTTTGGAGGTGATAAAAGCTGTCAGTTCAGATGGCATGAAATGCAAAAGCATAATCATGGCAATTTGATAACTCCCTCTATTTCTGATGCTCAGGCTAAGTGCTGTTGCTTATGTACTAAAATGGCTACACAGAAGAGGGATGTATCAGAAGGACCAGGGAGCCTTGGCTTTGTAGAAGGAAAATTCCTAGAAAAAATATGCAACAAATATTTAGAGGGAAAAAAACTGAATAAGGATTGGGATCCTGCAAAACTAACCATATTTGGTGGCTGACTGGTGGTAGTGGGGGTGGGAAAGGAAAACCAGAGCAGGGGAGCAGGAATGGAAGGGAGTGCTTGGGATCCTGTACAGAGAACATTAAGTTGCAGGACCTACATGTTAAAATTTAAATGTACTGAAAATAACCACAGCTGCCATTCATAATAGCATTCAAATTGCCAATTACTGCTCTTGTGAATGTTCATCACTGTGATGTTTTTAATGTGTGTATATATATGATCACTATGGAGCTTTTGCATACATTTAAAATTTAATTTAAATGTATGCAAAATTACTATCTTTTTTTCTTTTGAGTTTCAGCTACTGGGCAGTATAGAAGTTAAAAAAAAACTGAAATTGGGGCAACTCTGTTTTTTGCATTTTATAACATGATACTGATCCCACTATCAAATGATTTCTCCTGTCTGTACCCATGTGCACCTACAGCCTCTGGCTGAGAATAACCCTTTAGGCATCTGATGAAGTGGGTGCTAGTCCATGAACTCTCATGCCCAAAGAAATCTGAGACACCTTTATGATGGTATAGGACTTTTGGCTGCCATTTCCCTGCAACAGATGTATGGTCTGAAGGCACATAAGCATCCATTGTGTTGAAGCTAAGCAGGTCTGGGGCTGGCCTGAGCTTGGAGAGGAGACCACCCAGGAACTTCATGTAGCCAGGTTAAGTGGGGGAAAGTTGGGATGGATCGCGCTCTCTCTCTCTCTCTCTCTCTCTCTCTCTCTCTCTCTCTCTCTCTCTCTCTCTCTCTCATTCTGTAAATAGCCAAATTCCAGCCAGGTGGAAGGTGGGCAAAAGATAGATTTGGAGGTTCTCTATATGATTTGTCAATAGATATACCTATCAATAGATAAGTATATCTATTTTCAGTTTCAGTGCAGAATTGTGATGCAAGTGCTATATCATTGATATTTCCATGCTTTTCTACTACATAACCTCTAGGTGACCCTGTGATACAGCAGAATAGTGTAAATACCCAAGTAGAAAAAGTATTTTCCTTTGCTTTGAGAAATAGCACAGCATTTGCCCTCCTCTGAAAAGACTTGGGGAAAGTGCTGTTTAAAAACATGCAAAACTGCAGGGTCACCTTGTCCTATAAAGAACCCATAAAGAATTGTGAGTAGGAAATGACAAATGTGCTTTTGTAGGTAGAAATCTAGCAACCCTAAGATTGAGGTTACAAGCCAGCTAAAAGTGAAGCAGCCCTGAGACTGAAATTACGTGTTACATGGACAGTCCAAATTTCCCAACATTTTTTTTCTCTTATGGCAGACTTGAAGGGTTCAGATTTTAACTGGAACTGTGGAGCTGGGAGGGGATGCATTGAACAATTAATAATAACAGCCCAGAGCTTCCCAGAGCTCCTCTGAGACATGCAGGACTGTGGTAGCAGGTGGGATGGGGAATTTTTTAATGGTGGGTGGGAAGTTATGTGTGGCAGGTATAAATCTAATCTCACCCAAATCTGATCTCAGTTTGGGAGAACTTTCCAATCCAAATCTGATGTTCCCTTCACCCATTGACTGCTTTACACAAAAGCAAAAATGATGGGAGTGTGGATCTCCTCTGCCATGTAGCTGCAGTGCTTTCAATGGAAGAATTAAGCCAATTCTTAAGTCTCCCTTGTTTAAATAAATGGGACTTACAAGTGCTAAATTGGCTGTGTTCGTCTTCCAGATCACAGTATTCATCAGTATTTGCTTTTACACGGTTTTGCCAAATGAACAAAGGTCACTATAAGAATGGTGTACACAAGGGACACACTAGGCAAAGCAAAAGAAATCTGGGATTGGATTTTCCCCTTTTATTAGGAAAAGCAGCCATAGGTTCAAGGAGAGAGTCAGCTTGCTGGGTAAGGTGGCTTAACCTGCTGCCTTTTGAGCAGTTACAAGTAGGTTTTCCTATCAGTCTTCCAGGTTCCTTACATTTGCCCCTTTTCTCCCTAAGGGATCCAATAACAGAGGGGTGTGTGTGTGTGTGTGTGTGTGTGTGTGTTAACTTCAGGGGCAGTTCATTTCAGGTTTGGGGATATTTAGGAAGCAACAAAGCCATATGGGCATGATGATGGTGCTGTTTTTTGAATACAATGATGAAATACGGATAAAAGACACAAGCAATGGGATGCTTCATGATCCCCTAACATTCCCTGGCCAAGTGACAGCTCACTTCCTCCCTTGAGGCCAGTATGAAAGAGTGTGGATTTTATAAAGTCCCTGTTTCTGACTGTTTCAGAGACATGGAGTCCACTTCCTGAGAGAGGGGAGCAAAGCTGCTTCAGTAAGTCAAACAAGTCTTGGTTTCTGGGCACTGGAAAAGTTCACTACACTACCTGCTGAACCTTAATAACCTCCTCACCGTTCTCCTGGTAGAGCCCATGCAGTAGAGCATGTGCGGCTTTTCACAGGGAAATAGCATAGAAGGAAGATTAACCTGCCTTCCCAGCACCACAGTCCCCATCTGACTCTCCATCACCACCATGGTTATTTATTTGCCAGAATTTAAAGAGATAGAACAGCTAATCCTTGCTTCTTGCTGCTGCTTTCTCTAGCCGGAACCTGAGAGGAGGTCATACGATCTGCAGCCACCACTCCTTCTGACCATTACATGCCTTTCCTTTTAATGGTGTTATAATGGCCAGAGACTGGTAAATTTCTCCCCACATGGTGATCTGGAAATGGAAAAGATTATGTGGATTTCTACCTGGTTGGTAAAGACCACACTCACTTACTGTTTGCTTTAAAGCTCTTTGCCCTTCTTAGGATGGATGATGAAACCTATTCATGGATCCATGACAAGAACTGCTAGCATGGGACCTGGGCAGGTGGATTCAGGTGTGTTCATGCCAGAGCCATTGTATGTGCCTTGACTTTAAGCACAGACCAAAATTGTTTGTGCTGACGTGTGTGCGCTGCATGTGGGGCCACCCCAAGAGCACCCAGAAGCGACAACTGGTGCAAAACGTGGCAGTTAAGCACATGGTATTGAAAGATCTTTACTGGTGCCGACAGTTTTCCAGGGTTAATTCAGCACTGGGTTTCACCCTTTAAAACCCTGAATGGCTGAGGAGCCAACTAGCGATGGGATTACCTGACTCTGAACTGGCCTGGGAATCAAGATCGAAAAGGGGAAGTTCTTTCGAGGGCATCCCGGCCTGCAGAGGACCTACTGTGCTGAGGTTCTCTTGCCTGAATTGCTGTGTACCACCCTGATGGCTTGATAGCAAGTAAGGTGGCATACAAATGTTAATAATACCTTCATAATAACATTTATACCTGAAGGCTGTGTGTGTCTTGATCCAGCATAAGTCAGCTGGTATAAATCAAGCCTCTTGCTACAGCTTTGTCATTTTCCTGCAGAACCAAGCAGGGAACAAGAAATGGAGCCACACGTGTTATAAATCACATCTGCCCTGCTGGGCATGTAAACAGAGGAAGGTGATCAAGGCCTTCTGGGCTGCGCTCAGCTTGGTGGGTCACTAACCGCACAGGCCTGCTGGAAAGTTGCTCTTGACTTTGGAACAAGCACCGCGCCACCTGATTCCGGCCGTCATTAGCTTTGCTGTGAAGCTGCGCACCTGCATGGCATTCCTTAGTTGCGAAGAATTCTTTCTTGTGACAAGTCAGCTCTAGGGATTGTTTATCATTGGCAAGGCAAAACCCAGAGAGTTGGCAGTATTTAATGCTGACCTTCAGCCATACCTCCCTGCTAAAATATCCAGCTCAGTAGATGAGCTGTACATGTCCCTTCACACACACACAGACACGCACACGCATACGCACACACTGCACCCCTCAAAGTCTACGACAAAGGAACCAATTTCTTTCTGGTTATTCTTGCTACGTGCTGCACGGTCGTGTCCACAGGTGTCTGGTGTACAGACACCAGTCAAATATATTCCTGAATGAGGTGCACATAGGAACCCACTCAAGAAAATACTCAGCAGCTTGGGAGCCACCTCCCCCCAGGATGACCTCATGTTACTCAGAATGCACGTGGCTGTCACATCCCACGCATGTCCATTGCATGGGAACAACCCCTCTTGTCAGGTCAGCCCATGTGACTGCAATATTTGCACGTACTCACTAGCGACTGGGACCACACAATGGGGAAGCGGCTCCCTTACTGCTCTTAAATGTGTGTGAGGGGGCTTACACCCACTGAAATGAGGAGTCTGCCACTGTGTTTAATCTGCCTCTAAACCAAACTGGTAGAGGAAAGGTTGAGGAGTCCATAGGGAAGAGTGTTTCAGTTGCTCTGCACCACCACCTGAGGACATTGCTTCTAATGAGGGCCCTCCTACCAAATAAGTAAAAGGCTAGTACCTGATCCAAGGTGCAAGCTCTTGACACAGATCTAAGGGTAAGAATGTAAGGGCTTAAGAACCAGGGCTGAGAAGCCAGGAGTGGAGGAGGAGAACATACTTCTATCAAATTGGCACCCTCTGAAAGAGGAGCAACACCCATCAACAACAGCTGGGACTACTAAGACGGGAAAACTCAAAAGAACCATACACTCATGTGAATATTGTAATGTGGCACTGGGTTGTTGTGGCTGGTAAGAAGGACCAAGAGCAGCTCATTTTCACCACCAGAGTGCCCGGTGGAGCAAGTCTCCCAGCAGGAGCTTACCTGCATGCTATGCTCATCATCTAAGGCCCTCTTCTGGATGCCTCTTCCAGGGAAAGTGTTGACAACAGAAAGGACCTTCTCAGTCCTGGTCACCTGATGATTTATTCATTTAGAACGTGTATATATGCTGTCCGACATCACAAGAGCTTCAAGAGCGGTGAACAATAAGAAGATAAAAACAAATAAAAAGAATGATATGCAGTTTAAAACAGAATCAGTACAAGACGTGGCTAGTCAGTCAAGGAAAGCTTCCTGAAAGAATGATGTGTGCACGGGAGGGCCAAAAACAGTGCACTGATAGTGCCTGCCCAACAGGAGCTCCAGAAAACAGAACAATTATACTGAAGGCTCTTCTCCGGGTGGACTCCAAGGTCCATGTGGACCCCCAGGAGTGTGCTGTCTAATGGTTTCAGTGACTGGCCAGGTTGGCAAGGAAGGAATTGTTCTCTCAAGTGTTCTGGTCCCAGGTTGGGTTTCATATGCTAATAGCAAAATATTAAGCAAGGCCTGGTAGTGAATAGGCAGCCAGTGCAGTTCCCTCAAGAAAGGAGATACATGTTGAAAAGAGGCAGCTCCTAGCAACAGCCAACCAGCTGCATTCATTCATCACGAACTCCAGCTTTCAGGCCAGGCTTAAGGGCTGCACTACTGAGAAAATAATCCAGGCCTGAGGTTACTGGTATCTGTAGTTCTGTACCACTGTGGACATGGTATCCCTGCTCAGGAGAGGTCTTCTCCAGAAGAAGGCACTCTGAGCCAATGCAGTCACCTGGGACTCCAGGGACAATGGTGGTTCCAGGCGTATCCGCACTCTGTGAACCTGGTCTTTCAAAGGGAGTGCAGCTCCATCCAGGACAGGTAATGAGCCTGTCTCCCAGGCTCAGGAACCACCCACCTCCCTGACTTCCTGCTTCCTGGGATTCAGGTTCTGTTCATTGGCCCTCATCCAGCCTAATTTTGACTCTAGGCACTGATTTGGGACTTGCACAGTCTCACCTGGTTCAGATGCCACAGGGAGAGGGAGATGGGCCTCCATCAAGAAGAACTGAGCTCCTGGAAGCAGGCTGCAACCGTTTTCTACTTCTGCGGCAGCATAAGAAATGGCTTATGAGCAATCCGTGTGGGCGTATCAAAGCCAGAGAGTGTCCCACCTGGGACAGGCCCCACTGCCCTTTAGTAGTCACAGAGTCTCATCCAGAGGGGATGCTGCAATCTTATGTTTGCCATCGAGGCCCATCCTGGTTCTGCTAACTGGGACTGAGAACTTCCCTGATTCCCCAGCCTGAAGCTCTTTTGAAGGCAAGGTCCAAGGTCTTTCACTTTGGTTTTTTTTTAAATAAGGAATGATGAAGTCATTGATCTGATATCGATCTCTTATATGTACTTATGGAATTGTTTTGATTGTTCTTTAATATGTATATGTATTATTTTCCCCTAATACTTTGTTATGAACCTCTTTAATAATACTGTATGGAAAAGCAGCATAGAAATAAAATCATTGATTGACTGACTGGTTGGCTGAGTTTCCAATGAGATGCCCAGTAATGATTCTGATGCATTATATAAAGGATAACTGCTTGTAAAAACGAATTCATTGGGCAAGATTGTGTGCAAATCTGCATGCAGAGGGAGAAAGATGCACAAATGTGTGTATGAATATTTGTATGAAGTTAAAAAAGATCTCAGCTGGATGTGGAAAGGGGATGAACTGGATTTAAGACTGGAAGATGAGGAACTGGAAGCAACAGATTCAGTTTTCATTGCACAGGTGGGCAGCAGCCTTGCCTGGGGCATGCAGCACAGCGCCCGCAGCTCAGCGCTCCGAAACCTCACAGTAGGGCCAGCTCTGGCCAAGGGAAAGAAAAATGGAGCAAGGCCAACTGACTTCACAGATACAGCCTATCTTTATTTATATCCTTTCTCATCATGTGTTAAGACAGCTAAACCCACATAGTTCTACTCCTGAGTGCTTTTTTAGCAGATATGATAGTATATAAATGTTAATAAATATAATTTGTGTATTCAGCATAAGGCCTTTTGCCTGTTTTATGTATTCCCTAAAGGTTTTTGTCATGTTGACAAAAATGGATCATGCTGCATTTTGCAAAATTCTTTGCTGTGATGAAAGCAGCCACCTTTCCTAACAGAGTGTGATTCAACAGCAAAGGTGAAGGGGAAAAAAGGGAACGGAATAAATGAGCCTTATTTAGAAAAGTGTTCTAGTAGGAATGTCGAACAAGGAGAGACTGATTGGAGTCAATGAGATTGTGTTTCTCCTTTTGAACACTGAATGTAATTATTCAAAAAGCCCCCTCCCCCCGCTCACATCATTATTTCATGGCAGTGTTATCCATCATATATCTTTCATCTATATAACAGGCATTTTGTCAGGCTCTGGGAAGGAATAAATTCACCTTCCGATGCTCCTTGAAGTCACTGTTCATGCTGGAAGATCCAGCTGTGGTTGAACAAATATGCAGTGGTTTTTCATTGGGTTCCTCCTGGACCAGAATCCACATCCAGAACATTTGGGCAGTTGCCAGGACTGCTGGCCTCAGGCAGGCTCCCCAACATCTTGGCCTGCAGGCAGCCATTTTAATTTCCCACAATTCACCTGACATAATGTCCTTCCAATGGAACTGAAATGACCTCCCATATATCTTTCTTTTCAGCTTTCAGGTGAACCCACTGACCCACTGCAGGGAAACACTTTGCTGAAATCTGGTGCCAGTCATTCCTATGTCAGTTGGTTTACCTGGCATAGTTTACTATGCTTGTAAAAGGAGGGAAGGAAGGGGAGATATGACAGAAGTGTACAAAATTATGCATGGCATGGAGAAAACGGAAAGAGAGAATTTTTTTTCTCCCTTTCTCATAACACCAGCACCAGGACATCCCAGGTAGCTGACCGGGGGAACACAGAAAAGGACACAGTCTTTCACACAATGCATAGCTAAAGTATGGTGTTCACCAGCACAGGAGATCGTGATGGCCAACAACTTGGCTGTCTTTAAACATGGAGTCAATAAATCAGTGGAGGATAAGGAGCAACAGCTCCTAGTCCTGATGGCTACACGCTGCCCCAGTATCCAAAAGCACTGTGTCCACATACAGCAACTGGTGGGGAACTGAGAAGGAGGTGCTGTTGTCCTCATGCCCTGCTTGTGCATCTCCCACAGGTAGTCCTTTGGCCAGTGTGTATTTCAACATGCTTCGTTTCATCTCACCTGCCTGTTTTGTTTTTGCTTGTTTCCTTTAATGACAGACTCTGAGGGGAGACCAGGTTGGGACTGGGTGAACTCTCTGATCCCCCCCATCAACCAGCGCTTTGAAGTTGCCAGGAATGATGGCTCACTGCTTGTGGGGAAAGCAACCTTGGGGAGTTTCGGTGGGACCATGGCATGGATGGAGAGGTGTATACTTTTCCCTGTGTGCTGCTATTTTAATACTTTTGTAGGGGTGGGGGAACATACAGGATACCTCAGTACTTGTATTTACCAGCATGTCTGTTTGGACTCTGGATCACCTGGAAAATGAGCAGGCGCTAGCCGGGGTTCCCAGCTTAGGTGAATTGATTTTAAAGTGCTGAACAGCTGCTTCATAGATCTATGCGGGAGGAATGCTTGTTTACCTCATAATTTCACAAGCCTTTATACTGCAGGTCCGAAGCCACCTGACATCGCTTCCCATAAATTATGTGCCTTGGTTTTCCAGTATGGCACTTACCTGTGCCTGCTGACCTCGGCCAGCTCAAAGGTACCTGCAAGATCCCCTGTTGTCAGTCCTGGCTGTAGGTTGCACACGGCTCATGACAGCCTCATTTGTTCTGTTTCCATGGAAATGGGGACTGGAAGAGGACAAGTAGATAAGGACGTATCTTTTGAAAAGGTAGGCAGCCTTCTAAAATGTTTCTTAATTTGCTTAGCAGGAATCATATGAAGATGACTCCTGCTAAGCTGTCATCCATTTTCCATTGTGATTGAATTTTTCTTCTGAAAATGGGACTGTGATAGGTCCTGAAATATTGATGGGCATCATATGCCCGAAGTAAACATTTCTTCATAGGAACGCAGCGCTGGAAGAGTGGAAGGAACACGAGGGTGCATGGATGGGCATGGGCCACCTGTGGCTTCCAAATGGACTACAGCTCCCATAATCCCTCACCACTGCCCAGCTGCGTGGGTCTTAAAGGAATTCTAGTCCAAAGCACTTGGAAGGGCAGCAAGTTACCAGGAAAGAGTATGGTGCCCTTCTTCCAGCAGAAGGGTAGGGAGCAAAGGGAGAGAAGACTGAGAAGGGTGACCCTTCCCACTTCTGGTTTTAGCCTCATCCACTTCTGTCCCCAGCGGATTATTCTGGAAGGAAAGTGGCACTAAGCAGAAAAAATGGCTTCCCCACTCCTAGGCTACACAGGGAAGAGAGACAGTCTCTCAGTAGTAAAACACAAATTACTCATACCACGGAGAAAAGAAGAATCTATGCACTGGTGGACAGGATGCATCAGCTGAAGAATAATGGCTTAGATCAAAAACAGGGAGATTCCTGGGTGGGGGAAATGGAGAAATGTCATTTGTGTGCATGGGTGAAAAGGATGGACGTGTGTGTGTGTGAAAAAGTGGAGAGATTTCAGTTGTTGTGAGGCAAGGAGAGAGAAAACCCCTCCTAGCATTATAAATGTGCCTATGGGGCCAGGCAGAATTACAAATCTGCCTGCAGGACTGAAAAGGTTGTCTGCTCCTGCTCCTGGACATTCAGTGGGAATGAATGTTTAGACTGAGATAAACACACAAGGCGAACTGTACTGGATCAGACCTCTGCTTCAGCGCTCTGTTCATACAGTTGCCCACCAGCTGCGCATGGGATTCCCCAGGAGGGACGTGCATGCAGCAGCCCCCTCCTGCCAAAGGCATAGTCGAGAATGGCATTTGTAAAGAAGGAATATGGCACCACATGGCCTTCAATGGCATATGACAAGGGAAAATCGATACGGCTCAAGATCAAAGGTGCCATGGGTGAACAAAGAGAAGCACTCCATCCCTCTTTTACTCCTGGAGTGCAAAGGGCTTCACTGGTGGATGTTATGCAGAATTCCGCCCCAGGATTCCCAGCAACATGGCCCGGGATCATGGGAGGTAATCGCTCAGGCTACAAGCTCTTGGAATGGGCAAATACGTTGTGCTGGTGTTGACCATGTGCTGGTGTGCTAGTTTGGTTTGACAGCTGGTTCCAGTGTGGATGACTGGCAGGGCAAGGGCAGGCAGGTGGACCAGGTTGGTGATACCCTGATTACAGGAAAAGAGTTGCACTGGGAGGCCAAGCCCTCTTGCTTTGAGGCTGCTGTGTGCACTGCTGGGGTGGGTTTTTGGAAGGCCCCTTCAACGGGCCTGCTCCCTCAGTGAGTCTGCCTTCCCACCACCTTTCTCACCATCTGCTATTAGGGTTTCCACTTTCTCATTCTTGGTGTCCCTTGCTTGTTCAACAGGCAAGAAGATGGCAGGCAGTGGAATCTACCATTTTTCCTTCTCCCCACTACAGAAAGTGAAGTAAGCAAGCAAATCGCAAGGCCGAAGAAGAGGAGCGACTCCAGGGGGCTTTTGCCAGCTGTTCCTGCTTCGCAAGCTGGGCCCATTTCAGAAGCCCAGCTATGCCTGCCTATGATGCCAGTCCTGGCCGTGTTAGTGCATACACGGCCTTATTACTATCATCTATTGCTGAGCTGTGGAACTGACTTGTTTGGTTATAGGTCAGCAATAATAAGGGCATTAGTGGCTTTCATCATTCACCAGGTTCTTCTCCCCACTGCAATTTATTTATGAGAGGGGAGCGGAAGGGCCTCCAATCAGAGGCAATTACTTTGAGGGCATCTTGAGCCACAACACCTTTCAGCTACAAATCAGGCACTCCTGATTTTGCACATGGAAACCCAAAACACCCCTCTGTCTGCTTATGAGGTCACATTACCATTTTCAAGTGAGGCAGTATTTGAACAGCCGCATTTGAATTCAAAGGCATTGTGGGCTTACACTATCGATTCCTGGGGAATAATAATACATTTAAGTCCAAGCAAAGTAAGCAAAGCCTTTAAAATGCCTTTGCAAAATTAATTATGCTTACTAAATATTTGCCTCTAGGGAGATGTGACAACAATATGGAGATTACAGCAACATGGGAAGGCTCCTTATGATGGCCAGGTGCACATGTCACAACAAGCAATCCTGCAAATTTTCCGCCATGTGTGTTTTTTTGTATGCACGTGCCTATCGGGCTCATCACAGTAACTCTCCTCCCATTGGCCATTTTCTTCCCTCTCAGTCCTCCAGGCAGTATCCCAGGAGGCCCTGCAAGGAGGAATAAGAACATAGGAAAAGTCATGTGGGATCAGACCAAAGGACCTTCTAGTCCAGCACTCCAACACATGGAAATGCAGCTCCTTGCTTTGACAGCCACAGCTGCAAGCTGAGTTTGTGTCAGGGCTGTTCCTTCAGCGTGGCCAGTAGTGCTCTCTGGTTAGCCGCTTAGCAAGAGCATCATGTGGCTGCTCTTGCCAAGTGGCTCTATGCTTTTGGCCCCAGGACCATGATGATTTGTGTTTTCTGATACAGACAAGCAAACATGGTACTGAGAAACCATAGGACAGACCACTGTTTCCATTCATGCTTTCCCTAAACTAAACATATCCTGCTAAAATACCATGACAGGTTTGGATGACATGAAAGACCAACCTCCTTAAATATCTGTTGTTGCTTGTTGTATTGTGCAAACCTGCCCCCAAGTCAGGCCGTCGGTCCTTCTGCCTCAGGATTGTCCATACCAGTGGGATAACCCTCTTTCAGCCTGAGGGCTGGATTCCATTTCAAAGAAGCTTCATTCCAGTGGTGGTGATGATGGGGAGATAAAATAGGTGGAGCTAAATACCCCCGACAGCAGCATATTTTCACTTAAAGCTGGTATTGAAGCCTGAAGAGGGGCATTTGAACCTTTTAAGAAAAAAGGAATGACAGAAAAACTACCAAATGATCAGTGCTGGGGGGCTGGAGGAATGGGTGGAGCCATCTGGGAATTCCAGAAGGTTGAATGAGGACCTGGGAAGGCCAGGCTTGGGCCATGGGCCTGCGCTTCAACATTAGTCTCTAATGATGTGGGACGGGGTCTTCAGGGTTTCAGGTGGGGGGTTTCCTAGCTCTCCCTTGAGAGGCCAAGGACTGGACCCTGGACCTTTTGCATGCAGAGCAGATGCTTTCCTAAATTAAGGATGCTACAACTTGTGCAGTTTGATCAGGAACAGGTGTGTTTTAAGTGTGTGTGTGTGTGTGAGTTTGGTAAATCCGTGGTCTTCAACTGCCAGTCCTAAGGAGGAGGTTTTCCCACACATTAAACCCATTAGTTCCTCCTAACACTTTCTCTAGTTTCTAATACTCAACATACAGACACACACAGGGAGAAACTACATGTGGCAAATTGTTAAATGAATAACTCTGTAACTACTGCTTGCTAGTTCCGAATCCAGCATGGTTGTGTATACACTGTGCTGGAGGAGATTGGAGGTAGAAAGCTGCTCCATTCCACCAGCTCTACTGAAGATCTCTCCCATGAGGTCTTCCTTCCTTCAAATGCCGCCACCAGCAACTCAGAGATGTACCTCATCAGGGAAATCTGGCTCATTTGAGTTCAACACATTTAGTATCTGCTTCAAACTGCTGACCATGAACAGGCCAAGTTGGGGTGGAGGTAGTGCAGAATTCCATCTGTATGTGGCTAAAAAAAGTTTCACAGTTGATTGTGTGTCTTAGAACTGGAGGTCAGGAAGTAGGGGCCAGCTCATGGCTAATGGACTAGGATCTGGAGGCTAATGATTTTGTAAGATTTCTCACACATCTGAGGGACACAAGAAGGGGAAGCAGCCCCGTTGCATAAGCCTGACTCTTGAGTTCCTCAAGGTGGCCCTCCCTCAAGCTTCACCACCATCAGCCACTCCGGCAGGCTGTACTGAGGGAGATGAGTGAGAGAGCGCAGAGCCATTGTGCCAGACCTGCTGAAAGACTTCGATTTTCCCCTCCTGTCCTCTCCTTTCCTGTTTTGTCATGGACTATCCTGTTTTACTGACTGTATGTAACCTGTTTGGGGAACTTTTTGACCAATAACAATACCAATGACAATGACAATAACAATCTCCCTCTTGAAGATTGCAGGGGTTGTACTCGATCGCCTTCATGGCCCCTTCCAACACTACTATTCTATGATTGATTCTATGATAACATCAGGCATGGATTTAGATGGTGTGACACCATTGTGTAGATCATCTCGCTTATCCTGAAAGAACTGGATCCTGTTACTGCTGATAATGCTGGGTTTCTGAGCTGTCCTGGGGATCAAAGACCCACCTGTTTCTTATGATATACTAAAGAAGTCATTATCCCTGTTATGCCCATCTGGAGTCTGGCTGAAAACATAAGCATGTACTGAATCCCTTTAGACATACATATAATACACAAGGTACCCCCTCTATTTCAGGTGCAGTCAGAAGCTGGCAGACAGAACTTTTGATGCTCAACTTCTGATTTATCTCAGAACATGAGCTACAAGCTCAGCCCAACCTTAGATTAGTCACAAACTTCCCTCTTTCTCTGACTTGTTGACCTGGGCTGGGATCCAGAAAGCCACGTGTCAAAGTCATGCATGCACTGGGGCTTCTCAATCTTTTCCCCTCCCTCCTTGACTGCAGTGCTGTGAAACACCACTTGAAAAACCAGTTCTGAATCTTGGAGGAGCGGTCAGGGATGTGGCTGAAATTGTGCAAAGGGCCACAAATTGCAGGAAGGAGAAAACAGAGCACCTGCTGTGTGTGCATGCACCTCTTGCATATGTCACATCAGCTCTCCCACATATAGTCATCTCACCTTGCACAAATACATCATTATTGACGCAATCTTCTACTATACAGCACTTAGTGCAATTTCAAGCTGATAATCCATTAACACTACCCAGCAGTAAGGCTTTATTCACAAATCAGACATTGGAATGTAATACCCCATTTATCATCTTGCTGATCTGAGAAATGGTTCATCTATGGAGCCATTCATTGCTGTCTTTATTATTCTTACAACTTACTAAGGGCAATATACCAACATGAAACAAGGAGGTATCCCAACAGTGCTGGTGGCAAATAGCCTGTATTTCGTGCTTGCTGAAGGCGTCATGCAGTGAGAAGTGAAATATATAACCTTTGCTCAGATGAACTATGTGGTGACCAAAGGTGCTTGGGCCATGGGAATTATTTCTCCTCCGTTCCTCTTTCTGTAACTCACCTCCATCCTCCCCAGGTAGCTGGATGTCTCTGTTCAGTAACATGTAGCCAAGCTGCTTCTTTGATGTAAGCATTCATTTTCTTGATTTGGATATGGGCCACTACGCTGCAGGAGATGAGGATGTGTGCATTGTATACATGGACATTTTATTTTATTTTGTTTTATTTCTTACATTTAAATACTGCCCCATAGCCCACTTGGCTCTCCGGGCAGTTTACAATTTTAAAAACATATAGCATCAATAGAGGAATAATAGTCAAATAAACTAAAACAATAAAGCCAACATTCAAACAGCTTGCAGTGATTACAATAAAAACTAATGCACCACATAGCAGCAAATATAGTAAAAACAAGATGAAGACAGATCTTATATATTTAAATATCTGACAAAATAAAAAAGGTTTCCCTTGGTGCTGAAAGGAAAACAAAGAAGGGGATAGGCACACCTCCTTGGGGAGCATGTTCCACAGATGGGGTGCAACTGCTGAGAAGGCCCTTCCCCTGGTTATCACCCCCTTACTTCTTTGGGGGTCGATCCCTAAGAAGGACCTCTGCAGATATTTGTATAGTTCAGCCTTCCCCAACCTGGTGGCTTTCAGAGGTGTTTGGACTGCAATTTCCAGAATCCCCATTCAGCAGGGTTACTGACTGGGAATCATGGGCATTGCAGTCCAAATGTGTCTGGAAGGCACAAGGCTGGGGGAAGGCTGGTACAGATATTGCATGGATGTATACATGTTATAGATGGGTGTGTGCACAGAGCAAACCATATGTGCATGTCCTGCAACAGCAGGGAGTTGGACTTGATGGCCTTCATGGCCCCTTCCAACTCTTCTCTTCTATGATTCCATGATTCTGTGTGAATGGTGCCAGAGAGGGAGGGGGCTCCGGCTACTCTCACTGCTGATATGGGCCTCCTGGGAGGGCAATTTGGCTCTCAGACCAAAAAGTTTCTGTAAGCCAGGTTTGCACTCTCTGAGAAAGTCAAACCTCTTCAAGTTCCCCCAAGCCACTTCTTCCGATGAAGAAACAGAAGCATTTTCCAGGCACATCTGACCACTGTGGCTTGAATACAGACATTAAGACAGGCTTCTCTAGCTTTTGGCAAGGCTACCGGGGGGATTGTGGGAGGTGCAACCCAACAGGGTTGGAGGGCACCAGACGGGGGAAGGGTTCATTGCTATCTCTCCAAGAAACTGCAACTCCAAGCTGAAGTCACCTTGGCTTAAAGCACGTAGTGAATAAGAGAAGTCACAAGAAAGGACTGTTTCTGAGAGATCCCATTCAGAGCTGAGGAATTATGAAGAATAGCAAGGGAGTGAATTCTATTCCCAAATGAGTTCAATAAAGGTAAAAGAAAAATTAACAGAAAGTGCACACAAAGCATTGTGAAAGCATGAAAAATATAGAATATGTATTGGGCAAATTGAGTCCAGAGGTTCTTTTAAAAATAAAATAAAAATCCTATACATGTCCGGGTACATTTGGGATATAATGTTACTTCAGCAAGCCTGTTAGATAAGAAAATGTGGTGAACCAGCCAGCTTGCTACCATGGCATCCTGCCCAAGGGCGCTTTATAGAGATTACATTGCACAAAGACATAATTCCAAGATAACTCTGTAACAACAGCACCCTTTAGAGCTGAGCTTTTCCTGGCATTCCTGTTAATAGTTTACACATGTTCTGAAAAGGGGAGTCCTTCCTCTTGGCCCAAATTGTGCTAATCCATTTGCCATGAGCAGTCCTCAGGAAATACAGTGCTGGGGAAGAACTGGGAGAGTAATGGAAGCAGACTAGTTTTAATCCAATCACAGTGCAGTCCTGTGCACATCTACAGGGAAGTAGGTCTCATGGAATCCAGTGGATCTTACCCTCAGGATTATGTATAGGATTGTGGCTTTACTGAACTGGTTATAATGGTTGTTGAACATTTGCATACTGGCCATGAAGAAGACGGGCTAAAGCTGAAGCTGGGAGCAGAAAGGGTTTGTTTTAAGGCTGATAGGTGGGGATACAAGATTCTAGCCTCACCCACACTCTGGTGAGATGTGCTGTATTTCTAATTAAATGATAATAATCTCTAAATATGCATCTATGCATATAAATTAGTATATGCAAATGTTGTGCCGATCGTCATCCTCTCTTGGTGATGCAGGTCCTCCTGTCTGGCAATGCACAAGTGGGCAGTCTAACAAAGCCAGCAAGAATTTTTTTGCTTCCCTCACAGGGCACAGCGTTGGAGCGATGCACGGCTTCACTGATGTACCTGGGGACATGGTTGCCTCGCTGGGCAGCACGGGGTTGGGGAAGTCACGCCGATGCTCCTTCGAAGCAAGAGAACTTCCTTTATTGCCCGGAGTGTTTTGTTTAACAAAGAGACTGCTTTGACCTTGTATTACCACACGTGGAGCTGCATTGGTTTTTCTCTTTTATTTCTGATTTTTTAAAAGAAGTTCTCAGTTCATTTACTTTTTTTAAGCTGTGTGTATAAGAACAAAACCCTACCATGGAGGAAGTCCACAACAGGAAGGGGAAAGGATGACTGGGGAGATGAAAGGGGAACAGGAAGAGGGGTTGGGTAGGGATGGCAGGGAGTGGGCAGGAGGAGAAAGCTCAGTGAGTAGAACAGCTGTTAAATGAGGTTAGGCCAAGGTTTCATGGTGCATCTCCTGCCTTGCAAGGGTAGGTTGCCTGTCCATCCCTCTGCATGCTGCTTAGATAGCATGGCAGAGGTCCTCCAGGAACCAGCTGGCATAACATCTGTGGCCTGTCAGGGCAAAGTCCAGTCAAGCCCTCAGTGTATTGGGTGATGGAGGGGGTTGCTTCATATTGCCTTTTCTTTCCAGGGTGAGTGGCTTGACAGCCAATGTTGCATGGAGAATCCATTTCAAGGGGCTGGCTGGGCAGAGAGGATGAGGGGTGACTCAGGCACCAAGTTAATGTCTGCCTGCACCTGGAATCGTTTGCTGTTTTCATGTGGTGTTTGTGAAGAATCCAATGCCTCAAAGCTTCCGCTGAATCAACCATCATGTTGGGTTGAAAATAGGATGGGTTGCAAGGAGCAGAGAGGTGCACGGTGCCAAGGCTGAGAAACACCCAGAAATCTGATCTGCCGCATTTGACATAGCAGCACATGCAGCAGAAAGGGAGAGACAAAGAAATTCCTCGTTGGCTTCAGCAGCTTTCTCTCCCTACCCCAAACTGCTGGGATGAATACTACCATGGAAG
>NW_025336087.1:9997713-10021909 GCF_004798865.1 Varanus komodoensis | reverse complement strand
AAGGAAGACATCAGACATGGGAGAGAGGCAGGGAGAGAGGGTGATGTCATGGTGACTGATAATTTTGGTTTCCAAGTCCCGTGGAATGACTCTTACAAAGGTTCTCAGTTAATAGTGTCTTGGGCAGGGATGCTGAAGTAAGATAGCAGAAGCTGCCCCAGCGTTTCCAGTGCATTTTTGAAGACCGACTCTCCTAGGGATGCTGGAGAAATCCATGACAGATTCAAAATAGATGTTTAATTTTTGTGAAGCTGCCCCATGGGTTCCACAGTGTATTGCTGTTTTCTGAGGCATGTGATCTTCAGGATGATTGTTTCTATATCCTGGAATCACATTCAAATGTAATCATACACAAATATGTGGGGGATGACATAGTAAAAAATGTGCAAGTTCTCCATTAGCTAAAGCATGAAAATGAGAATTCTGGGGTGGAGATATATATAAGTGCCATTCCCCACACTTGGGGGCCAATTTGCACCAGTTCCTGTTGAGTAATGCACATCAGCGCCTTGGCATGGGAACATTGGCATACATGCATTACTCAAGTAAAGCGAGGTCCTTCTGCAACCCCTCACCCCTTCTGTCAGTGAGTGGACAATGGGAGAAAAGATGCTGACGGTCTGTTAAACACAGAGGGAGTTTGTTATATCTATTGCAATCAGTGGAGAGACACCTGAAACAGGAAAAGTGACCCTCTCCTTTGAATCTGAAGCAAAACAGGGTTGTTTAAGTAGTCCGAAATGGTCTGAACTGAAACAAACCCATGCCCAAAGCACCAAGTTGGTTTCTGAAATATGTTTCTCCTGTGCGTAACCTTTTATCTCACCTTACATGTCACCTGACATTAACAGAAGTCAAATTCACATATGGGGGTCCCTCAATCCCCGGCCTCCCATCAAGGCACTGAACAGATCCAGACCGACGAGCTTCAGCAGGACTGTTGCATTATGTATTTCTAGACCAGGCAGAACTTCCAGCCTGCAGGCCAAAGCAGCCTGCCTTTGAGTCAATCCAGCCCTTCAGGCTCCCATCTATCACCACAACCCAGTCCCCTCATCCCACCCATTTTCCCCCAACCACCCACATTTTGCATTGCCCCCTTTCCCCCATTCTCTAAGAACGAATGATCAGCACAAAGTACCTTGAGCTCTGAAGTATTGGCACCTGGGGGCAGTTTGCCTCCACCTGCTTGGCCTCAGCCCTGCCTTGCGTGCCTTTTGAGCAGCCCACCACTGGGACGCAGCCCTCAAGAGCTTGCCTGAAATTAAATTTGGTAAAAGAGGTTCGATATCCCTGTTCTTGACTGGATGCTTGAAGTCAGGGCTCTGCTCTGGTTTTTTTCTAGTGCAAAGTGGAGCTTTTTTCAGCCTTCTTTTGATGCTTGAAGGTTATTTTTCTTGAGCGGACTTAGTCTAAATGCACCCTCCCTGTGCTGCTGTAATCTGTATTAGCTGGCCACAGATTTTCCACTGAAAGAAGATGAAACATTGTTCTCTCCTGCATTTCACATTTATTAAAAGATTTCATCTTCTCTTGTATAATGTCTGCATCACAAAACAAATCATCAGCTTGCTTTGACCCTGACACCATTTTATAGGCTTAATAATAATAAATCTATGTCCTGAAATAGTTTCAGCAGATTACAGCAATCAATCAACATTCAGGGAGCCTTAAACCATTAATGTCATCAGCAATGATCCAGCACCCCAGGAATCTATCTAAATCAGCCATTATTACAGAAAATGTTCCTTAAGAGCCTTAAGATAAAGGTAGTATTTGGAAGCATAAATTGCAGCTCTCTCGCTTTCTCTCTCTCTCACTCTCTCTCTCACCCTCATCAACTATTGGGAAGAACTGTCATGGAGATTTTATAAAATTTCTTCGAACTACACATTGCTGACATAGTGCCCTGCGTTATTACATGTAGCACCTTTTAAGCATTAGGAGAAAAAAACCAGATAAACTGTGTTTCTGGATATTTGTGTTCAGGCTGGGGCCAGTCCAATCTGATGGCTGTCCTACATACATTCAAATGCTGCTGTCTTCTGATTCCCCTTTAGGGTTCATAAGGCTTAGCATTTTCTCTTGTTTTCATTTTTAATCTCATTAGTTTAATTCTCACACTGTTGTATTCCATGTTTGTTCATCTGCACAAAAATCTCCCCCAGACTCCCTGTCACTAAAGAAGAGAACACGAAATGCTAAAATAGCTGAATGTTGCAGCTGTCAACATGCAATGGCAAAATGGACGAAGCCCCAAGTATGAGCATCAGATATTTCTCTAAGGCATTGTCATAGTTTGGATGGTCACATATGCATTGTTAAAAAAGAAGAAATGCGTCACAAAGAAGAGCCAATGAAAGAGGGTAGAATTTGTACAAATTTTTTGAATGTGAATACTGCATTCTCCAATATGGGGCCCATGGGTCTCAAGGGACCCGCCCACCCACACCTCTCTTGGTGCCCAGCAGGTCTGTACCCACCTTGGCAGTCATTTTTGAAAATGCTGAGGACACTCTCAAAACCCCAGGTGCGTTCACTGACGCAAAAGGCGGGGGACTCCCTGTCAATGTGTGTGCATAGAGGAACATTTAGAAATAACGACCTGTGGTGTAAATTTAGAAAAAATGCCTATAGCGTGATAGAAATACATTTATCTCACTATTACAGGGAAGAATATGATGACGTGACTTGTATGCCTCTGGTCTGCTCCCCAGGTGCGAGGATGTGAGACACATTCTGCAATTATGCGTATCAGCACTGAAGCACTGATACAACTGGTGGCTGTATGGTGTTCTCTGTTATTGCTCTTCTATAAAATCAGATCACCACATTGCCTGTTTTCTATGGAATTGTCTCCAGAATGTCCATGCTGTGTGATAACCTGATTGAATAAGCTACTGTCTACTTAGGCTGTGTGAAGTGGCTATATGTTTCAGTGCATGGTGCTGGAACTGGTATCAATAATACAGAATAATATTTATAATCACAGCCTTTCCATACTGAAGGATATGAAGCTTCACAAAAGAATACAGTATTTATTTTCTCAGGGTTAGATCCAGATTCTTCATTCCACAGTATTGCTAGCAGAACATGATTTCTCCCATCTGGAAGTCTCTGCCGTGTATGTGTCAGGTGCACACTGAGGAGTTGGGGGACCCCGAAGGGCATGCAGGAACAGCTGCACGGGGAAACAGGACTGGGCTCTCCTGTTCCACAAGCATGCCTTTTTACTAGCAGAATGACTAATCTGGCTTCAATTCCTAGTAGAGAAAAGTAGGAGAGTTAAAACGGAATGCAGAATTTCTGAATACAGAAATGACCCGGGCGGTTGACGTGATTGCTCCTAAGCACCTTCTTTGTTGTAGAGCTCTTACAACTCCATGGACCTGAGAGTGGGGGAACAACTTAGGAGATGTCTGAAGTTCAAATGGCAGAGAACTCCCAGTGAATGCAACAGAAACCTGGCATGTGCCTACAACTGGGTATTTGGAAGCAGTGAGGGCAGCAAAGAAACAGCACCTCACTGCCTCTGTCCAATCCTGTCTTTGCCACCCAGTGGAGCTTTTTAAGGCTGTCTGGGGCTTATTACTTCCTGGCCCCAGGGACACCTTGGAACCACCTCTGGCCCACTGCAATCTACTCACTGCAAGCTCCCAGGAAAAAGCCTGTTGCATCCGCTGGGACTTACAGCAGCTGAATTGGTGGAGATATCCAGAGCATTGCCTGGTCCAATGTTACTGTGGACAAAGTTTTGTGCAACCACCTTTGTCCTGGATCTCTGCTACTACTAGCTTATAAAAGACAGCAGGGAAGGAACAGCCAGCTGGTCAGGGAGGTCATAAATGCCTCTTTGGGAGAGAGAGGTCCTACGCTGCCATAAAGAGGCGGTGGTGAGACCACTTCTCAAGAATCCCTTCTGTGACCTGGAACATTTGAACAACTGCAGGCCAGTAGCAAATATTCCTTTCCTAGGCAAGATTCTAGAGAGGGTGGCTGCCAATCCAGGCACTCTTGGATGAATCCGATTCTCTGAATCCTTTTCAATTGGGTTCAAGCCTGATTTTGGCATGGAAACAGCCTTGGTCAGGGGGAGTGCAGCCTTGTTGATACTGCAGGACTTCTCAGTGGCTTTTGGTGCCATCAAACATGGTATCCTTCTGGAAAGGTTGGCTGAGTTGGGAGTGTTGTGGGGCGAGATGCATTGCAGTGGTTCTGCTCCTACTTGGAAGGCCGTCTCCAGAAGGTGGTGTTTGGGGAATACTGTTCAGCCCTGTGGATTCTCCAGCATGGAGTTCCATGGGGGTCTGTTCTGTCCCCCATGCTATTCAGCATCTACAGGAAACCGCTGAGTGGGGTCACCCAGAGTTTTGGAGTGTGCTGCTATCAGTACGCTGATATCACGTGGCTCTATTTCTCCCTTTCATCAGCAGGGGAGGTTGTGGATGTGCTTAACTGGAGTCTGGCTTTGATAATGGACTGGATGAGGGCGAACAAACTAAAACTCAATACAGACAAGACTGAGATACTGTTGGTGGGGGATTTCTTTGACTGGAATGGGGGGGATGTTTAACCGGGGGGGGAGGTCACCCCCCCGAAGAAGCCAAATTTGCAGTCTTTGCAGCAGCAGGTTAAGACAGCCCTATTTGTGGAGGTCTTTAAAGACCTCCCTTGACACTCAGGGCCTGACACGATTATTCAGGAGCCTTTCTTTTATTCTTGGCTGGGTCTTTTTGTTGTCTTTTAATGTTCTATGCTATTTTAAATTAATTTTTAGTTCTAAAATGAATTTTTATCTATGGTATTTTATTTTTTTTATATTTTGTTGTAAACCTCCTAGGGACATTTGGCTACAGGCAGTATAGAAATGAAGCACATAATAATAAAAAAAACCATCCTTAATAATATCGGAGGAAGATTTAAATAGCTGTCCTTTCTCTTTCATTTAAGCTAAAAGAACAGGCTGCATTCCGAAATTAAGCAAAACTGATGTCCAAAGAGATGTGATTCTTGGAACTGTAATCCAAATTTGCCCCTGTCCCCAAGTGTTAAAAATAGCAAAACAGCCTCAAAATTGTTGCCACCACATAATCTTTTACCTGGCAGGGTTCCTTTTCTCTACCTGAAAAGCAAGCTTGCTGCAAAGATGAGCCATGGTGTCTCTTCTCCTAATTTACAGATAATAGGAATGCAAACAGCACAGACTCAACATTTCTGGAAAGTAACCGGTTCCTCTGCACTCTAAGAATTAGTCTTTTAACTTTAGCAGAAGCCCGGGTCCTGTTTCAGGGCAAGACCAGAACGTGTATCCTTGGGGAAGCTCTTATAATGTTTATGTACTATGCCTGCCATTCAGAGTGAACTAATTTGCATTCTGTACTAAAGACTGAATCGTCATGACTGAATAATAAAGTTGTTAATGAGGATTACTCGTGTGATAAGCTGTAAATGCCCCTTTAATGTCAGTTTTTACTGTGTAATTTTTAAAAAAAATCATGCACACAAAACATCAGTTACTGTAAAAACTAGAGGTGTCCGGGAAAAGAGGTGACTCAAGTGTAAATTATGTGTGCTTGCTTCTTTAATGGTTCAGGTTATGGGCGGGGGATTACCTAAATAAGAAGTCCTTGAGAGGACAAACCGAAGTGCAGAGCTTGAAACAGAGATGCAGCTCAGCAAGTACAAGAGCCTTCTCCAAGCTGGGATCTCTAAGCATGCTGGACTAGAATGCTCATCATTGCAAGCCACCATACTGGCTCAGGATAATGGGAGCTGTAGTCCAACACATCTGGGCATCTCCAGGTTCAGGAAGGCTACAGTAAAGCATTATAGTACAGGATATAGCAGTCCTGTGTTAATCTTCCATCAGTGTTGCTTCAGCCTTGCAAAGCAAACAAACCAGGCCTCTCCTAAATTTATGATTCGCAGACTATTTAAAAATGGCCATACAAACAATGGAAGGGAAATACGTTCTAGATCTGCAGGCTTACAGTCTACAAACAGAGAGAGAGAGAGAGACAAAAAGAGAAGTGACCTGGATGGAGGAAAGAGGATCCATTCTCATAAGCTTAAGAAAGTGCAGAAGAAGGAAGGAAGGAAGCAAAGAATAATTAGACTAGATGTAGGAAAGAAATTGAAATGATGCATTAAGAAGGAAATGTCAAACAAAGCATACTTTGCAACAGGTTATGGCCTCGTTTCATTAGCATAAATCACTGGCATGGTTTAGATTAGAGAAAAACTGTTACTGTTATAAGTGTGTTCAGCCCGTCTACTGGAGCCAGCTGCAGTAAATGGCTTGCTAAGGCAGCGCCTCACGTTTCCTCACTAGATCCTTCACCTCTTCACTTATTTCCATTACGTATGATACCATCCAAGGAGTCTCCAAGAAACCCCAGCCAACGGTGCGGGATAACCTTGAAGAATGTAAGTTGCCGGAAAGGAGGGCGGGCCAAAAGGGAACTCCCAAGAAGACTAGCCGACTGCAGGGAAGCGGAATAAGAGATGGAGGGGGCAAGGAAGCGTGGCCAGCAGCTCTGCGTTGAAGGTTTCAGTAGAATTAGGCAAGCAGAATTATGTAGAGTAGCAGTCCTAGAAAGTTAAAGTGGAAATGGACCTGTGCAAAGGTGAGGCGTGGGAGACGCCACAAACGGGCTGGCAGGAAATCCCCAGGAATGGAACAAAAAGGACTGGCAGGCAGAATATTAAGCATGAGCCATTGAAACATCTGTTTGACTGTTCAAAAGCATTTATTAACTTATCAACAGTATATGCAGATAGGTATATAATGGTGGCACATGGCAATACAAAGACAAAGAAGAAGATGCCATAATTGTACCATGTGCTATACTTCCTCTTATACTATACATAACAGATCAAAAGCTCCCCTTTTTAAAAGATAGCCAGATCCTCAGCATCTGAGGCTGGATGGGATGAACTGAGAAAATTCCATTAAAGCACAGCTTTTCTTCTGTCTCTTTTCTGTGTTACAGTGTAGTCATCCATAAGAGCACCATTGCCCTCAGATCCCATCCAGTGAGAGGTGACATGTTGTTAAAAATGTAGAGGTATTCATTTTCTGACTCAGCTGGTAGTCTGTCTTTGGTTATAGACTTCAGTGTGACACTTCCATGAGACTTTCAGCATCAGCGCCATTAGATTTAGCCACTGAAGTCATGACATGTGTTGTCACCTTTCTGTATTCTTTGAATAATGCAAGAAAATGGACCAAATGTCACCTTACGAATACCTTTGATGCTGTCAAGTTGAAGTATCTCCTCATGTTCAAGCACAACTTCCGTCAGACTGAGGTCTGTATCTAGCACCTTCTGAACTGCTTCTAGGTTTACTAAAACAAATAATCTGTACTGCAATGAAATCAACAAATCAGCATCGGATTCAAAGTATGGATTCAAGAACTCAACAAGAGAGTCAACAATTCATTAGGGCTGAACACCTCTCCTTGCAGATACATACTGCTGCTGTTCCTAGGATCTATTCTTGTGCTTTGTTACCTGCCAAATTCTTTTCAGTAGCTCCGTTCCATCTGGCTGTGTAACAGTTTCCTCATAGAAAGCCTTGACCACCAAATAAATACTGTTCTTTTAATGTTTTTGTTTTCTTGAAATTTCTTTCTCAATCTAGCTTTCCTAGATTGAGGGTAGTGACTCCATCATCTTGCAGCTGTTTTTGGTACCTACTGAAGATTTTAACATACATCAACAGAAAGAAGAGGTTATTTTCATCAAGGAGGAACACAAGAAACCCATGTGATGCTTTCTCTTGAGGCTTCTTCAAGGCATTAGGGAATGCCAAGGCATTATAACTGAATGCCACAGAAGGAAGGAAAACGTGATTCACCTGGCCTCAGAACCCCCGAGGAGTGCAAGGAGAGAGCAGCTGTTGGTTTCTGCAATGTCCCAAAGTTCCCTGGATCTGAGCCCAGAACTGCTGAAATATGTGTTCAACCCTACAAGCGGCTGGAACATGTGTCCAACTGACTAAGTTATTTTATCTTCTCCGAGCAAAATTTGACTGATAGACTCCACACAACAGCTTCAGTAGAGGGGCAGAGATTCTTGATCATTGTCCCTAATTTTGGATTGGGATAAAGTCCACAAACAGGACTTCTTGCCTATATTGCCAGAAGTTCCAACTATGACCAAGAAGAATGCATGCATGAAGATAAGCAGGTCCAAGCATTCTCCACTGAATCCAGCACTCATTTTGCACTAAGGATGCAGAGTTCACCAGCAGCTAGAAATCACTGCTTTTCATCTCCAGATTTCACAATGACTTTCAGTGTAGCATAAATGTTGCCTATTCTGGTTGTGTCCACAGTGCCACCACACTTCCGGGACAGCACCAATCTATCCTCAGACGCTTTCTTGATGAGACTGTCTCTGTCTGTCTTTATGGGCATTTGCAGTCAAATACTGAAGGGCCTTCTCAGTCCTATGTACCGATTCTGTACCGCTATAAGACTAAAGCAGATACTAACTTGCAACTACTCACAAAGGAAAGTAGTATGTATTCAGAGACAGTGTCTCTGCACCTCTGTAAGTGTGCAGGAGGAGGAAGCCAACTTTTTCAGTGGTCTTGGACATTTCTTTTCCCACAGAGGAAATCTGTGTGGTTTCTACAGCGGTCAAGATTGACAGTTGGAGCACTTTACTGCTTTACTGTGATAGGATTGTTCTCGGGGCTTCTGAATTGTCTCATTCCTGTGAATAGTCTTGTTTCTTTTGCACTGGGGAGAATTCTAGGAGTACTCTTTGAAAACAACTTTACCATGTTGGGAAAGGTGAAACACATTCCACACCTAGCATTTTGGAGCGGTTGACCATATTGACAAAAGTGTTCAAAGTGGTTGTGTTTTGGACTGTGTTTGATTAATTTGGAAGCAGAACACAGAACGCTCTTATGACATGTTTCTACATCTCCACAGACATGGTAGGCTTCAGTGTCGTGCTTTCAGCATCTCCAACAGCACTGCCAGCTTCCCCATCTTCTCCTGATTATTGGCAGAGTCAGAGGCATTTGAGAATATTGCTGGTGCAACAGGAGGAATTGTATCAGTATCAGCAAAAACTCCAGGTTCATAAGCAGGAGTCAGATGAGAGCTTAGCTGTGAAGGACATGTCAGCAGGTGGTGTATGAAGTACACCAGATAACAAAACCTCTACAGGTGGTGTTAGACGGTACAAGCCAGAGTTGCAGAGAGCTTGGTTTTGTACCAGCAGTCCTTCGCTGGCATTTTCTCATTCTGTCACAACTGATGTATCAAAATGAATTTCTAGGTTGAAAGGATATACAACTGACTGACCATCTGGATTAAAAGAAAGCCAAATAGCTGCTTTTCCCCTCTTCTCTAAATGCATCCCTACAGACACAGACTTGGTTCCTGCCCTAGCCAGCAAGAAACTCTTTCCAAAGGCAATGTTGTTTAGCAAAGGCTGGGCTCCACTCAAGCAACGCAACCTGTGCGCCAATTTCTGTCTCCAGCAGCTACAGTTCTCGGCAGCCTTTGAAGTGACTTTTTCTTCCTCGGCCCTTGAGCGAAATGTAGCCTGAGTAAGAGAGTTCTCTCCGGTCCCTTTCAGCAGACAGCTCAGCACAGGGCAGGCCAAGTCTGGCTCCGGCTCTTTGGGCAGACTCCATGTCCTGCTTCCCCACAGCCGACTCTTCTATCTTCCTTCTGTTAACAGCAGCACAGTATGGAACACACATTTCGATTGTGTCACACTCCAATTCCCAGAGTTCTTTGGGGTCTTATTTTTTCTGATTGTCAGTGCTGGTCCTTTGCTCTTTTGGAGAACTGTAGACTGCTTGAAGAACACCCATAACACATGACTGAAGTTCTGGTTCCTAAGCCCTTACAGCAGACAAGTTAAAGGTAGTTAAGTGGCCTTGCAGTTTTTGAGCTGCCATTTTGTGAGGAGTTATTTGGTTACTGCTTCAGAATTTACGTCATCTGGAACCTTCAGCATGTTCTACATGGCAATGACCTTATAAATGGGTAAGCTGGTCACACAAGCATGGAGACAGAAAACGGGACTATACAACTGATGTGGTTTAAAAAATGACTTCTGATTCGACCTTTTAGACTGGAGAAAAGCTGCACAAAACCCATCAAGCAGTCTGTGGTCAAGTGAAGGCATCACGTCCCTCTGGGAAACTGAAGATCCCCAGAGGGCCATATTTGACCCCCGGTCCTGATGTCCTGACCTTTAATTTAAGAGAATATGGAAGAAAGGTCTTACTCTCAGATTCAAGCACTGGCCGCTGTCTCTGCAAACTTAATCTAAACTAGGGTGCCTTCCCTGCAATGGCTCCCCCTGGCCTTGGAGAAACACTGTCGCTGGCCTGCATCAAGACTCCTGCTGGGAAGCTTCGCAAAATCCAGTTAACCATCCCATTATACTAGTTGCTCCCAGTACCTGTTTGGATCCTGAATTCTGTAGCCAAGGAAATACTGATTCCTCCCAAGAGCCAACAGGCAATACATAGCCTTTCGCAGGTTCCAGTGCTGGTGCTGGGAGATCACGTGGGTCAGAGGCTCACAGTTCCCAGGCCCTGAAGCTGCTCAGCTTCTTCTCTTGCTTGCTATTCCTTGCTGTTCCCCTTTTGCTTGCCTCTTCCTGTGGGCCGAATCCATAATCTGTTTCAGATGGAGAGGGCAAGGCATGCAGAGGCTACTGATCCTTGCTTCCTGGCATTGAGAAGGTAGGTGGGTGGCTGCAACAGTAAAGGGCAGCAGCTGGGCCAAGCAGCTACAGGAACTGGTTTTGGTTGTTGGAGCTTTGCTCAGTCCAGGAGTAAATGGTATCACTGATTATTTAATCTGGGAGAAATGATGAAGGCATTAGTTATGTGGGGCTGCAATCTTGTGCAAATTTGCTCAGGCACCTGGATTTTGCAGCATTAAATCAGGCAAAACAATCTTGTTTTGATCTGTTAAAGTCATACACTCATCTGAGTTCCTTACCTGAGGTTGGATCCGGATTTAAACTAGATCGAGAGTGCTGGTGGAAGTGGATTCCTTGCCTATTCTTCCCAGGGTGGCTCCTCTAGACCTCTTCAAAAGCACCAGGGAGGGCTAGTTCACACAACACAATGATGGTTAATAAGCCATGATGGCTTGTTGGCCACCCTACATGTGCCAGTTTCCACACTAGCAAGGGTGGTTAGTTGAGGTGGTCAGCCATCCATGCAGCAACCCTCCAACCGGGTAAGGTTGGTTGACCACTCCGGCCACCCATTTTCAATGGAGCCAAGCTGTGCCTAGCAAGAGTAATTATGTAAATTAGGACAGTGTGCATAAGGTGGCTGACAAGCTACTGAGATTTATTACACTGCCTTCACATCATCTGAACTAGTCTGGAGATGTTTATAAGGTGAGCTGTGGTGTGTTGGATCCCCCCAAAGTGGGTGACATCTCTTGGAAGGCAGGTCTTGGATCTAACCCGTGGGCAAAGATACAGTTCTGGGAAAAGTGCATATGTGTGGGAAGGGCACACGCTGAATGGAGCACAGTTGCGATGTGCAATCTTATGCATGTTTACTCAGAAGCAAGTCCTGATGTGTTCCTATGCAAGTTCGGATTGGATTTCAACCTTAGGGAGGTCGCTGGAGAGCTGTCAAGTTACACTCTAGCCTGCCTGCAGTGCAACAGGAAAATATAGCCTTGGTTTTGTGAGGTCTTCCAAAGCCACAGCCAAATTTTATGAACAGGCTGGTATGTTGAAACCGTGATTGCAGGGGATGGCAGAAGGAGAGAGGGGGCTTATTTTCCTAACCCCTGGTGATGTATCAGTTACTGCTTGCACTGACTGCAAAGCGCTCCTGGAGCATATGGAGGATCGCATGTGTAGGCAGATGTCATGCACAGAATAACTCACTGTGCATTGGCCACAGCCCAGTAAAGAATCAGATGCTGCTAAGCCCGCTGCAGTGGAAGAGCTTAAGCATGCTTGTGGGGAAGGGCTGCAGCTCAGGGCTGCAGCACAGGCTTTACCTGCACAAGGTCTGAAGTTCAATCCTTGGCATCACCAGGAAATGCTAGGCCAGGCCCTGCGGAAACGTCCTCTGCTCTTCCATGCAGTCCATTGAACGAAGCTACTGGAGTGGGTGGAAGGCAGCTTTCTGTTTTGTGCTTTGCTTCGTGCCCATTATCATGGAGCACGTCATGAGGAGCATTCAGAAAGGGCTGCTCAGAGGAGCATAACAGAAGTCCATGCACACCAAGGTCTCTGTGTGCTCTCAGCCTGGATGCAGCCCCCTCTGGCTAGACACCAGAGCAAAGCAATATGTCTGGCATCCCTCTGAGGCAGGAGAAGTGGCCCTAAGGGATACAGTGAGGTGCAATCCGCCCCCCACCCCCATCAATGCAGCTTGCACTCCAAGGCCGTATTCATTGCTGGCCTCTGCTCCAGCAAATGGGCTGACGGGCAGGTGGGGGCAGAAGCAGTACCTGACATGTCAGGGCTTCATCGAGGGCCCAGGGTGAGGTGAGGAGTCTCTCACCTTGCACCGAACTCGGTATGGATTCAGGATCCTCCCACCCCTTGATGCTTGTGAGATGACCTTGAGGGCTAGACGACTCCTCAGTAGCTCTAGAGAAGGCTTGGCCTGGGAATCAGTGTGCAAAGAGTATGACAGCTTTTCCTCGGCCAGAGAATCACTTGGAGCTTTATCTTATCTGGCCAAATAGATAAGTGCTAATTCATCTGCCTCAGGATTGCTTTATACTCCAAAGTGGAAAAGCGTATTTTGGGGAAGAGGAGACAATGTGAAGAACATATCATTGTATGCTTCCCTCTATCACTGTCTTGGGTTTTTAAAATTGACTTTCCCTATTTTTTAACATGCATGTTTTGACTTCTGACCTTTCCCTTAACCCATGAGACTTCAGGGGCAGGCTAAGAGTGACTGCAGTTTCTTTAAATCTGAATCTTCCACAGTTACCCAGATTGGGTTCAATCCAGGTTTAAGATGGATAAAGTGGGCAGGTGTCAGTTACCTCGCCATGGTCTTCTTCCTACAGTCGCCTCTGCAGCCCCTGAAAATGCCATGCAGAGATTCAGGAGACCTTCTGAAAGGTGTGAGCTGCAGTTATGTGTGCAGAGGATCCCCACAAATTGGACACAGGGACTTTCCAAAAGGAGATCCCTTCATCTTGAGGAAGTCCCCTTTTTTCTCAAGAGGGACAGATCCTGGATTCTACCCAAGATGTGGAGAGCGTGTTTAAGGGCAGTTTAACCCTTCCCTTTAGCGGCATTTCCCCTGCAGCCATCTCTCGGAAACTTTTCTCCCCAGCTGAGTTTTGATAGTAGAATTGAACTCAGCAGGCAGAAAGGTATACAAGGAAGGAGCTTGTCACTTCATGGAAGTTTAGTGTATGGGTTTGTTTAAAATAATTTGTGTTTGGTTTGGACAGGGATTTTTTTATTCTATAGCGTTTACATTCATGTTTTTCTCATGTGCCAATTAAAAAGCAGAGTTAAGTGCCTTGGAGGAAACTGCAGAATGTAAGACATAGATTGGATTTTTAGGTGGGCTGAGAGGCTTCAGCACCCTTTTTTCTTAAAATCACTCCTCACTAGCTCTGCACTTGAGTTAAAATGTGTTGTCACCTTCATTTTCAAATCCAGGAATCTAAATAGAGTGGGTTAGATCCAGAATTAACTATGCTTAAAGTAAACCCATTAAAATGGACCTACTTTAAGCATGTCTAATTCTGGATCCAACCTAATTGCAGGAAAAAGTCCAAGCTGAATGCAGCAATGAGAGGGGGAAAATGAAGCTGACTCTATCTGGTCATTCTTGGAGCAGAAACGTCCTTTAGAAGACCTGCCAAAGATCTTTAGAAGCCATTTGGAGTAGGGTTGTATCTAAGCACAATTTAAAATGCATTTAAATTTAGAAGGGTGCTATTGAAAGAAAATGCATCGGATCCAGATTTGGCTGTGTGCGACAGGGCTGGCAAAAGTGATCTTCCCTGCCCCCTCCTCCCTCTGACAGCCCTCCAGCTGCCTGAAAATATTGCACAGAGGGATTGGAATCATGATATGGGTATGGTGAGACTCCTTGAAAACGGGGTGCAGGCACCCACACGTTTGGTGCACCACACAAAGAGTAATGGTAGCCTGTATGGGGCCCTGGGACCCTGGTTGTGGACCCCTTCCCTAGAGCCTTCATAAGCCACACTGGCTTTTTAAACCCTTCTTTCCAAGTTTACATTTTTATTATGCATTGTCATGTATTGTCACTGAACTGTGATTGCTGTTGAGCTGTGTTGTCTGAACCTAGTCCCACCGAAGGGAAACCTTGGCTTTTTGCTGGGCTGTGAGCTGTGGGATGTTCCTGGGTATGTATTGCAGAACTTACAGTGCATTAATGTTTCAAACAGATAGATGTGTACGTATTGGTTATATGTTAGTTACATATACTGGGACCAGCTGCTACGATCAATGACAGCCATGAATAGCTTAGGACCAGTTTCCCTGAAGGAACATCTTCTCCCATTCCCCCTGCCTCACTGCTAACATTATCCTTGAAGTCTGTTCTGTGGAGCTGCTGCCAGCAATGGTACAACGGGAGGCTACCAGGGCAAGCGCCTTTTCAGCAGGGGCCCCCGCCGGCAGGATGCCTTTCCCAGGGAGACCCACTGGGAATACACTGAGATCTTCAGCGAATACATTTAGCTGCCAAGTAAGACCTTCCTCTTCCTGCAGGCTTTTAATTTTCATATGTTGCTTTACTAATTTTGTTGCTGACTCTTTATTGTTTCTAATATGTTTTAATGCTTACTGTTAAACATTAAGCAGGAGCCAGTGTGGTATACTGGTTAAGCGTGGGGAACTGGGATTTGGGAGATCTGGGTTCTAGTCCCTGCTGAGCCATGAAATTCACTGGTGACTTTGGGCCAATCACAGACTCTCAGCTCAACCTTCTTTATGGAGTTGTTGAGGATAAGACTGAAAGGAGGAGGAGATCTTCTTTGAGATCCTTGGAAGGAAAGAAAGCATGATATAAATATAATAAAAACAAACAATATGATTTTGATATTTTTATTGTTGCATTTTGTTGAGTTTTTATTTTCAGCTTTTTTATTATTGTAAACCATTGGGGGCATTTTAAAGACATGGTCTATTTAGATTCATTTCAATCAGGCTTCAGGACTGGCTTTGGAATGGAAACTGCCTTGGTCGCCCTGTGAGAGGACCTTTGCCAGGAGAAAGACAAGGGGAGTGCAGCCTCATTGATTCTCCAGGGCTTCTCGGCTGCTTTCAGTACCATCGGCCTTGGCATCCTTCTGGATAGGCGGGCTGGCTTGGCGGAGGAGGCACTGCAGTGCAGTGGTTCCCCTCCTACTTGACCAGCCAGTTCCAGAAGGTGATGCTGGGGCTATTGCTCTGCACCATGGCAGTTATGCCCTATGCTATTTAACATCTACACAAAACTGCTAGGGGAGGTTATTTGGAGGTATGTGCTGAGATGCCATCAATATGCAGCTCAGCTCTACCTCTCTTTTTGATCAAATCCAGGTGAGGCAGTTGCCATTCTGAATCAGTGTCTGAGCATGGTGATTGACTGGATGAGGGTCAACAAACCAAGATTCAGTTTGTGTCTGGGTCCAATTCAAAGTGCTAGTATTGACATTCAAAGCCCAAAACACTTTGCCCCATCGGTAGCTACCCGAACCCTAAGGTCTGAGAGCCCTCTTCAAATGAAGTGAGCAGAGTGGCCACCGGGAGAAGGGCCTTCCAAGTTGTGGCACCCCAGCTATGGAACGAGCTCCTGAAAGAGGTGTCCTGGCACCTAATCTTTTTCTTTTCTGCACCAGATGAAAACTTTTTTTTGTTCTCCCAGTATTTTAACTGCAAACTTTTTAACTTTAGTTTTTATATTGTGTTTTATCATGCGCTGCTGCTATCCCTCTGTGTTGATTTGGTTGTAACTGCTGTGGTCTTATCATTTTAACTTTTGTTATTGTTTTAACTTCTGTCATTGTTAAAATCTTATTGTTTTTAACTTTGTTAACTGCCCAGGTTGCTTTGGCTATTGGGCAGTATAAAAATGGAATGAATGAATGAATGAATGAATGAATGAATAATAAATAAATAAATAAATAAAATTTGGTGCTACGTAGAAATCTAACAAACGAAATTATTGACATTATGCACATTATGGAGAGATACTTTTGGTGTGAATATATATCAATGTATTTCTCTCCATGTCAACAACCTGCCATTGGAAAGCTGGCTTGCACAATCAAAAAGAAGCAGCAGCAGCAATGCTGTTCATTTTGTTTCAAACACGATGCTATTTGATTTTCTCATTGGCACCAGCTGTTACATATTCTCAAGCCAAATGGCAAGGTTACCAATAGAATGAGGCCACTTGTTTTGTTTTGAGGTTTCTAGTCCTCATGGTTGCTGAGAAAAACCTGAAACAGCGACTGTGGCAAAGCTCTAAATATAACAGAGGCAACGCAGGGAAAAAAAAGAGCACAAAAATTATGATTGTATTTGGAAGAGCTGACCTGAGGTTAGCATTCCTGCCGGTATCCAATCTATTACAGTCTTCCGCCTACAAGCTGACAGCTAGTGAAGTATTGGCTTCAGATTGTTTAGCACGGGCGATTCCTTAATTCTTCTCCCCCGTTCTGTTAATGGGAAGAAGAGCAGCTGGGGAGAACATTTGCTCTGGGTCTCGCGTAGGCTGCATTAGGGATCAGTGCTTAAGCGCACCATTTTGACACTGATGCAGAACCCATTTAGATTTCAGCTGTGAACATGTTTAATCTTGTTCAAAACTGAGCCTCTTAGAATCTTTCTGTAAAAGCTGAGAACTGCAAGAAATTAAGCCTGCATGCATTACCTTTGCTGCAAAAGGTCGGCAGCGCCACAGGCCCTTCTCCATTTGCCCTGGCGAAGCAGACATTGCCCGGTGCTATAGCCTGGATAGGCAGCCCTCGTGCTGCGTGCCTTCCATACTTCCTGGCCCCTCACAGGACATAATTCGCACCTAAATACAACAATCTTTGGGCACGTAAGAGGGAGCAGTTTGGCAGTCCTCTCCAGGGAAAATATCCACAGACATTTCTCGCCTATCTACAACCAGAATTCCTCAGGGACTTGGAGCTGAGCTGAACTGATTCCATGCCCAGCCAGTATGTAAATTTGCTCTCGGTTCTGGTGAAATGCTGTGCAAATTTGAGTACTTTGGATGACAACCAGCCATTTCACCACCCAGACAAGGGCAAAGTACGGCTAAAGCAACGTCACCACCTTCATACGAATGTTGGCTTTGGCAAGCTGAGGAAAAGTTCCTTCGTGTCTGGAAGGACTCGTATTGATCCAGGCACATAAAGGAAAGGGGAGCTTAGATTTGCAGAGCTGGGGGCATAGAAAGGGGAGCCACCCCTATGCAGGGCAGAGTGAATCCCACCCTTAAACATACACATCCATAGATCCCCTTGGCTGGCAGGCTGGCAAGCAGGCCAACCAGATTCTGCACCAAGAAAAGCTAAAACAGAGCCAGCGGGCATAATTTCTGCTACATACACAGTTCATTTCTGGTTTGCCAGGCACACAGAGGAACAAAGAACTTGGTGGGCCAATGAAGCACCACCCAAGCCACTGAAAAACATACAAAGTCAGCTTGTGGCTTTTGAGCCAGGTGGCTATTCTTAATTCATCAAAAAGAGGACAGTTGAAGACACAAATCTGCAGAAATGTGTAAAGGTGTGTGTATATCTGTAGAATATATTTTTAGAATACACATTATGTAAATAGAAACTTAGTAAGTCCCACCATAGTGGGGAAGACTGTGGCCAGGTAGCCTGTATGCCTGCCCGCCCGCCCAGACTTCCATGTTAAGCTTTTACAGGTCTTACATTTCTTAATCATAAACCAGAATGGGATGGGACAGCTCTTCCGAAAGAAGGCAGTCCTCTGATAGCCCTCAGAATAGAGGACTCTCCTCTGCAAAATAGCACATTTGGCCACCCTGCTCCTGAGATTGAAACAGGCATGGTTCCAGAGCTGATGGCAGCATATGGGCTGTTTCTTCGGAGAGCAGCTGTTGTCCCACTGGCTTGGACTGAACAAGGACCGAAGAGCTTTGCCAATGGACAAATGAGCAGCAACTTGAAGCACAGGCAGGACTTCCCAGAGGAACTGACACAGCTCTCCTTCCTAGCTGCATCTTTCCTTCTCCCTTCCCCTTGCTCAGCTGGGCTTGCTTGTGAGAATATGCAAAGGGGTTGCCGAAATGTCTGTTGCTGCACACAGAGTAGGAGAACTGAGGTGCTGTTGTCTGAGCCTCAGTTTGGGAGAACGTGGCTTGGCTGCATGCTCACCGAAGGGGGAGAAGCTGGAGGACTGGGGTCACAGGCCAGGCCTCTGGGACCCAGCTCAAGACCCTAAGCCTCTGCCTGCCTATTCTTGCTTTTCTGATTAAACCCAAGTAAATACGTTGATTCTCTAGCAGGCTCCAGCGAGGACTTCCTAAGAAAGTCAAGCCTACAGTGGACATCAGCAACATCCTTCCAGCACAAGTGGAAAGCTTTTTTTCTGTTGAGGGCTACATTGCTTACATACGCTATTTGCCACTTTCTTGTAAACCGAGGGATTTACAGGAATAAGAAAAACATAATAATAAAAACACAATCAAATAATCAATCAGTCTTTATTATGCACTCACAGACCCAACAAAATCAAACAATCACTGATCAATTATAGCAATAAACTTTGCAGGCAATCTGCTATGGGTGACTCTTCTGAAAGCAAGGCCACAACTAAAGTGGGTGGGTCATCACTTTTCTCTTTTGTCCCTCCCTCCTTCTTCCTCCCCTTACTGATACCTGCCAGGAAAGAGGCAGGTTGCTTTTGCTAGAGGTTTACATTGTGTGAATGCAGGGTGATTCCGTGGTTGAGGGCTGCATGAAATTAGGCCTGGGGTTGCAGATTGTCCGCCCCTGTTCAAGCTGCAATGACACAGGGGTTCTGGTAGCCTTATCCAGGTTTGTCTGCATGAAACATGAGACCAGGTTATTCATCTCATCCAAAATGTGACGGACCTCTCAGGAACCTTTACTCAGCTCTTTCTAACCAGATCTACCTGCATCCATGCTTAGAAAGTCTGGGCGCTAGGGGACAACTCTGACACTGGAAAAGAGTGCACATTTTGGGCACCTAGAATTATTATTCACCATTATTGTAGGCAATTTGATCTGTGCTTCTCTGAATTTCTATTTGTTGTGTTTACTCACAAAACAGCACATAGCTGGGTTGGATAATTTTCTGGTTTTGTTTACATGTTAAAATACTTCAGCATTACTCATTTTAAATGCATGCCAAAATGTGTTCTTCCTCTCACTTCTGCCCAGCAAGAAAGGTGAGTTGACATTGTAATGGTTTATTTATTTATTTAGGAGACTTCTATGCCGCCCCATTTGCCGAAGCCTCGGGGCGGCTCACTTCCATAAATAAACTTCCATAAAATAATATAAATTAACAGTATAAATTAAGTTGCCATAAATTAATGGTTATTCAGACAGAGAGTACTGAACTGCCTGCATCTCCACATTCTTGGTTGCCACTTGTGCAGTTGTGTGTGACTATATCTGGATGTGTTTGTGTGGGTGTGCGCCTGTATTTACATGTAGCCACAAAGAGAAATTCCCTCAAAAATGTGTTGTAGATGTTATCATAAAACAAACAAGAATAAACACATTCCTGCCAGACTTGTCTCTTCTCAAGTCCTTGCATATTGTGCCCAGGAAAATCTGGTTACAGTTTTTGCTCTCTCTCTTTCTCCTGAAGCTGCCATTCCATTCAAGTCTATGAAATATTTTGGCCCTTGAGGCTCTTAGGAACCATTTGGATTTTCAGCTCCATAGGTTGCCTAGCACATCACAATGACAAACAATTAACACATTCTAAGGATCTTCCCTGGATGGTTCAAGTAATCCCAGGATTCAGATGTTATTAGACTTCCAAGAGCTTCGGAAAGTTCAAATTTTTTCCTGCATGCATTATCCTTTCCCAGGGTATCAACAGCTGTTTTCATTCTTAATAGCTTTGTCCCAGTTGTGTCTCCATAGCCTTCCTAATGCCCTCTGCAGATCTCTCTGCAATTATAAGCCTTAAGCTCTTCATATATGCAGAATACTGTGGGCAGAAGAAATTTGTAGGAGAGCAGAGTTTCAGTGTAGATTGGTGAAGTAAAAAGAAAGCCTGAAGCCTGGGTTCAAATCTAGGCTGAGCCATCAGTTCAACCCGGGTGGTCATTAAGAAATCTTTGTCAGACTCAGCTGCTTAATGAAGAATGAGGATGAGGGGTGTGTCCAGATGGCATGTTTTGCACCATCTGCTATCAATTGTCAAATCGGGAGGTGTAGCCGGGCCAATATCAAGGCCGCCCAGGGAGAGATGGGGACATCCAGTACCTCACTGAAGAACTACACATGTCTTGCAATTGGCAGGACTGGAAGTCAGTCCTTCTTCCTGGCCATCATCCTGTTTCCCCAGTCCTGGATCCTCATTGCTTCTTTTCATCTTCCAGCACTTCTGTGATGAATGCACCCCTGTGGACACCATCAGCTGAAGCAAAAGGAGCTCTGGTCCAACACATCTAGAGGGCACCGGATGGGAAAGGTGTCTGCAAGCCAATTTTTAAAAGGAATCCAAGGTAAACTGAGATCTCCAGGATCCCAGATGGGGGCATGTTTTCAGCCAGCTGCCTGAATTCCTTTCAACTGGAGTTGGTGGCTGAACCTGGACATTTACTCAGGCAAACCACATGCTTTGTCCACTGAGCTAGAGTGAATGGAAGGACATGGATTCAGCTGCACACAATTAAAAGTATTTATTTATTGCATCTCTTCAGTTCTCAGTAGCCAAAGCTCTCTGGGCGGTTAAAACAAAGGACATTTAAACACTGAAATATGATAAAAAAGAAATCCTAAAAAGTTTTAAACAGAATAAAACCAGAGTAAAACCACCAGTGAGGTGAAAATCTAAAAACTCAACAATACATTTCAAAACAAAATTTTAGAACTAAAACTCATAGAAAAGGGGGTTTAGCCTGCTGATAAAGAACCACAGTGTCAGTGCCAGGCAAGCCCCAGTGGGGAGGGCATTCCTTAGTAGCTGATTTAATAACATTGTTACATTATGCTAGATTATTACAAAAGCAAACCAGTAATGTGCGAGTTCCTCTCCCTTTGATTTGAAACCAGGCTTGGAAGATCAGGCTATTTTCTGAAAAACTTGGTCAGCAGTTCAGGTTTTCCAAGGCCAGTTCTGAACCTGGAAATGCAGTGATGTCATTGGGAGCATAACAGGATTTCCATTCACTTCCCACAATTTCCTTCATAATCTCCCTAGATCTTGCCCTGTTCCCTCTTAGCCTTCCTCATACTTACTTGGAGGAAGACCAGATGGGCTGGCACTGCATCTCTCCTGCCTGCCCATCTGTCTCCAGAGCCTAGATTGCTGTACCAGCTTCATCTCAATTGATAAAAGTTCTAAGAAATGTAGTTCTCCAGGCTGTTTTGGCCCTTAGTATGAGCTACATTTCTGAGGCTCTTGGAATGCTGGATGTGTACCATTTGAGATACCAGAGCAATAGTGGGCAGCCAGAAGTGGTCCTCCAGGACCTGTCACAAGTGAAACCCACCATAGCTAACAGTTAGAAACTTGGAGAATGGCCTTGAGGGACATCAGTTCCCTACCACTGGAAGGAGAGATCGGGCAGGAAAAGGAAGGGGGTTGTGATGCAGGAATGGGAAGGATTCTTTGCAGGCTTGAGTTACATTTACCCAGAAAAGAACTCTCAGTTAAACACTGCAAGAAGCCAGAGTTCATATTTCTCACACTGAAAATGAGAAACTTGGGCAGTGTGACTAGATAGGGCAAAACGCTTAATGGAGGAGGAGGAGGAGGAGGAGGAGGAGGAGGAGGAGGAGGAGGAGGAGGAGGAATGCTTTAAAAATGCAAACTTTCAGTTTTAGAGGGAGGAAGCATGCAATAGCTGGAAATGTTTCGGGAGAGTCAGGAACAAAGAGGTTTTGGTGCTGTTACAGACACAGCCTAACAGTGACTTGTCTGAAAGGAGAGTTGTCAGAATGAAAGAAATGATGAGAACATCTGTTCTGTATTTCATGCCTGATTTGCACATAACTCCAGGCTATGGTGTGGGTTGTTTAATGATGGCTTGTTGTTGTGTTGGAACTCAGTTCTTTAAACCACCCATGCTAAGCACAGCTAGAAGCATTGACTTGGTTTGCATGACATAACTGCTCACCATGGCTTAATTTACCTGCAGGAGCTGTTACGATTTGCTGGGCACCATTCTTGTGTTGCTCTAAGAAGCACCCAACTTGTTATGTCATGCAAACCCTCAAATAACCCATGATTTATTTTAGGCAGGAGAAATGTAATAAATGAATGCATGTATGTTATTTCAGGGATGAATTCTATTCCTCCCCATGTCATTCTAAGCTGTACAACTGCTTCTATTGCCCTAATATATTAGAGAGTGAACCATGATTAAAAAAATACTCTGAGCATTTTCACATTTGAAGCTCATTGAAACTGTAATATTAGCACGAGCATGGAATAAAATAGAGATTGTTTCTGCTGCCCTCATGTGAAATGTGTTTACCCCTTTTTGTAGAAAGGGATAATATATTTTAAACTTCTCTCTGTGTGAGAGAGGACACACATAAGGACTATTCCCATCGAGTGGGATGCGACACGCCTGCATCACTCACATGCTAAAGGAGGCCTGCTTGGCAGGAACCCTGGTGGTCCTTTGCAGGCCTCCTGGGTTATGCGCGCCAGACGGTAGCCTTGCGGCCCAGGCCTTGCTGCATTGCTCAGCGAGCTTACTGAACACCTGCTCTTCAAGGTCGACTTCCTTGCAGGGCTTCCTCGCAGGCTGTTGCAAGCAGCCCGGCAAGAGCAGCACGAAGCTTTGCAGAGAGACTGAAAGGCTATGGGCAGTCCCTGGTGGCCTTCCTGCAGAAATGGCACCAAACCCACTGAAGCGGAATGAGGGGCCCCAGTCCTAAGTGCAGCGTGGATGTCCTTCTCGGATGAACAAGGCCCCAGGCACACAGAAGGGCTTGTCCTCCCATGATGAGGCCAGAGCGCTAGTTGTGTAGAGAATGGAGGGCTGCTCTGGAGCCCAGAGGGAAGGGGGATTAGCCCCACAAGCACTCCCGCACATGCTTAAATGTGCGGCCCGAAGTCACATGGCAACAAAGGAAACACTGCGGAAACACAAGCGGCTTAGCTCTCCCCGGAGTGAAGGGACACCTAATTAACAAAATAATCTGAAGCAGCAAGATAAGTTCTGGGCAGAAAGGCAGGATGGATATAAGGTATAAAATGAAATAATGCATGCAGCATTCTCTCGATTTCATCCTTTCCCCAGTTAGCCTAAGAAAATGCCATTATCTGTACTGCTTTCTAAACCTGAAGCAATAATGCCAATAATGGCATTATCCAGGTTTAAAGAGAGAAAGAGTTGAATGAGAAACTGCAGCATTGATTATTTTAAGTCTTAAAGAGAACAGGAAGCAGGATAAAACAATGGAAATGGGCTGAAACCTCTTCAAACAGATTTCCTCAGATTTCTTCCCTCTCTGATTTCAGCTGGAATCAGGGATGGAAATGGAGAAGCAAAATAATAAAATGGCCAGTGCATCTATTGAAATCAGCAGAATTGCATAGTTTTAAGAAACTTCCCCAGCCGTGTGCCCTGAGGGTGCATTGGCCGGGGATGATGGCAATTGTGGTCCAACATACCATATTTTTCGCTCTATAAGACGCACTTTTTCCCCCCTCAAAAGTAAGGGGAAATGTCTGTGCGTCTTATAGAGCGAATGTGTGTGTGCCCAACGCCCGGGACCCTGCCGGCCGCCTGCACCATGTGGCACCACCTGGCCGGCACGCGCTCGGCGCGCGCCACTCCACACCCCCCTCCAGTGCAGGTGAGAGCTGTGCCGCTCAGGGGGAGAGGTGTGGAGGAGGAGGAGCCACAGGCTTTAACCCGCTGGCAGCATGGAGAGACGGACTGCTCACCCCCACCGCCCGGGAAGACCTGCCACGGAGGAGGAGGAGCCGCGGGCTTTAACCTGCCAGCCACACGGAGAGACGGACTGCTCACCCCCACCGCC
>NW_025336087.1:9764209-9997613 GCF_004798865.1 Varanus komodoensis | reverse complement strand
TGCTCACCCCCACCGCCTGGGAAGACCTGCCACGGAGGAGGAGGAGCCGCGGGCTTTAACCTGCCAGCCACACAGAGAGACGGACTGCTCACCCCCACCGCCCGGGAAGACCTGCCATGGAGGAGGAGGAGCCGCGAGCTTTAACCTGCCAGCCACACGGAGAGACGGACTGCTCACCCCCACCGCCCGGGAAGACCTGCCGCCGCTGCACCACCCGGAAGACCACCGCCGGCACGCTGCCGGCCCGGCTGCACCACACCTGGCTGGCACGCGCTCGGCGTGCCCTGCTCCGCCCCCCTCCTCCGGCGCAGGTGAGAGCTGTTAATCACAGGTCGGTGTGTGTTTTCAAATGGCAACCCGTCTTTTAATGAAGCCCACGGGGAAGTTATGGGGAATGTGCCTGTGATTATCAGGAAGCTTTCCATGGATCCCTCCTCTAAAAACTAGGTGCGTCTTATGGTCAGGTGCGTCTTACAGAGCGAAAAATACGGTACCTCCAGAGCACTGAGTTGGGGAAGGCTAGTTTAGAATGTCCCAGGTGTTCCTCCTTTAAGTCACAGATGGGCTCTACGTCTTGAAAAGATGGGCGGGGGGGGGTTGCATGTGACAACAAGCAATCATGGCTTTTTTCCTTTGTGGGCTTGTTGTCCACAGCAATGGCCTAGTCATGGCATCTCACCATGGCTTGTTTCAGGCAGGAAAAGCATGATAAGAAACAACGGCCTGTTGTGTGGTTTCTACTTACCATGATGGTCTGTCGAAATGACCAGGCATGAGAGCTCTTTTTTCTGTTCATGGTGAAAAAATCATAGAGTCCTGTGGAAGGAATGGCAACAAACAGGCCACTCCAAGCACTTGATCTCTGCTGTCCACAGCACCCTAGCAAGACACGTCATCCTTTGCTTTGTTCCTGTTGGCTAGGTGCTGGAGCTAACATCCTGTTTTCTACACAATGTAGAAAGCAGGTAAATGCATGGAGGGAGAAGGGGGGAAACCACAGCGAAAGTGATTGTTTTAGTGTAAGAGAGAAAGCACTTTGGAGGTTGGGTTGGCTAGGAAGCATTAAAGAGATGAAGATACAATCAGGAAGGGGGAGAAGGAAAACCCACAACCCAATCAGGAAGAGTCAGGTGAGATAGCTAGAGAGCAATGTAGTAAAGAAGGGGATGCTGCTTGTGGGGGATGCTGGGATATGTGGTGAGTGGGAGGATGAGGGAGGGGAGCAGGCAACAATGGAAGCTGCTGAGCTTTGTGATCACCAGTTTGGGAAAATTTGGTAAGTTCCCACCCTTGCTTGTCATGATGTGCAAACCTATCCAGAGAAAAGTTACTGATTCTAATGCAATATTACATGGGGTTTTAAAAATCGCTTTATTACCGGGTGCCTATTGAATTAACAAAAACACACAGGCTGCTTTTTGTAGTACAAAGTGTAGGAGAATTCCCAGTGCTGTCAGTGGGACAGCAAGGGAGCTTATGCTGCAAGGAGCAGAAAGGAAGGGTGAGGCTTAATCTGGGAAACGAGAGGGGGGAATAGGAACAGCGTTGCTGAGTCATCAAGGTTATAATCCAGGGGTGGCCAAACCGAGGCTCAGGAGCCGCATGCCGCTGTTGGGGTTTATTTGGCAGCTCACCACTTGCTGCAGTGGGTGCCCAGGGGCACCTGCTTGCCTTCTGCTGCCTCCACCACCCTTGGTGCCCGTCTGTGGCTCTCAAGCATCAAACGTTTACCGTATGTGGCTCTTCCGTTTAGCAAGTCTGGCCACCCCTGGCATATTCTCAGATTATCCTGCATGACAGAGCTGCAAGGAAGCAATGACAATTCCCCTATGACTTGTTCTGACCTCTTAAGAGCAGGAGAGACATATCTGTGAAATGGTCACAATACTGGGGGGGAGGAGGAGGTGGAATGAAATGTGAAGGAACAGTGGCTGCCTATCCTTTAAGCTAGGATGGGAAACTTCCCCCTCTCCACCCCACGCCCGGTTGCTCCTTAAGGCTTGCCTTGCTAATTTGTTACAGGCCTGCACTTGGAACATGCTTGTTTTCATTGCAGTATTTAACCTATTCCCTATTTGAAGTCATATCCAAGAAGAAATATTAATGAATGTGTTTTCAAAGGATTAGCAACAACTCATAAGAAACATTCAATAATCATTTAAAAATATATTAAATATTTTTATTGTTTTTTCTGTGCATTTATACTAATTTCTTATATAAATTTCAAGGTAAGGAAAATAAAAATTAAATGTGAACAGACTGCATTTTTTTCTCATTTTTATGCCAGCATTCTCTAGCTATAAAGCCTGCTTCTTCTGTTACTGTTTCTCTAATAACCCTTAGATTGTTTAAAATTATATTGCTTCTCTGGACTTAACATGAGCTATTACTGTTTTGGTAATCTTGGTGTCTATTCACCTGCATGTATAGCTATTTACATTTCAGTGTGACTTTTCACTGTTAAATGTTTTCCGGTGTAGGGCACTCCCTCTAAGCCACTTGGAGCACGGTTTGGGCACTGCAGAATGGCATACAGATGATGATGAAATGGGAACACCCACTACTTCCATCTCCACCCTTCATTATCAAAGCTTGGCTAAAGGTGCAGGTCTACCTGGAAGGAATGTACTTTTGTCCCTCTTGCAGAGATGTGTGAGGAGTCTGTTTTGGAGGTGGGAATCCATTGGAATCCCTGGACTTGGCTCCCTGGATTCTGGTCCACTCTGACAAGGCTGAGTTCGTGCGCTGTTGAGTGCGCCCAGTGCTTGTGCGGTGCTCACTAAGACTCTCGCCCCGTGTGCTGTGCAAGCAGCATCTGTCTTCCACACCGCATGCAGCAGCCTTTGTGCTGTTGCACATGGAGCAGGAGGTTGTTTGCACAGCGCTTGCTAGGAATGGAGGTCCATGCGAATGCTGCACAGCATTCCTCCTCCATGCTGTGTGCAGTAGCCTGTGCAAAATGGCAGCACTCAGTGGTGCGCTATTGTTAGGGGTGATGGGCAATGGGCCGCTCTTGCCAAGCAGCTCTATGGTCCTTGGTAGTTGTGAAAGAAACCATGGAACAGACGGTTGTTTATGTTTGTGGCTTCTCAAACCAAACACTGAAATACCATGACAGAGTTTGAATGACATGACAGACCAAAAAAAGGTAACAAAACCCCTGTTGCTTGTCATGTTGTGTGAGCACATACATTGTCTCATAAGCTGCTTTCAGAAGTCCTTTGATTTGCCATAGTGATTTGCCATTTGGTAAAGGGTTAGAGAAATGCAATCCTGCATTGCCTGTTAGTTCCCCACTGTGATTCTGGATCATGGTTTCACTGGATAAGAGTCTGCAATCAGTAATCTCATGTTTTCTTCAACAGCCACTTGGGTGACAGCAGATGTACAGCAATGCCACCTAGTACACAGGTAAGCAACATGAAGTCTTCAGAGGTTTTGGGCTACAAGTCCCATAAGCCCCCACCATGGCCAGTGGTAAGGAATCATGAGGGTTCCATCACATTTGGAGGGCACCATGTTGCCTAATCCAATACAGCAGGTGGTATTCTATCCATAGTATCAATAAAGGCGAGTATACCCATGCCATAAACTGGAAATACTGAAACTACCATGGTATTAAGCAAGCACAGCAACTCAAAGCGGCTGGTTAGGCTGAGAATTCGTGGAGAAGGAAGAGCTCCGGGGCTGATATGATCCATCCTGGGTGGTGTAAAGATAATGGGTGGGCTTTGAATTCAGCTGGTACGGACAAAACATCCTCGATTCTCTCATGTTGTGTCCCCTCTTTGCTGGTACAACTGTCAGAGTGGCAAGGAGGAAATGTGCAATGGTGGGTTTCCTCTCCATGTCCACATCTGCCTTTTCATGGTGGTGGTGGGATAGGAGAACAGCAGCATGAACTTATCCCACCCCCACTCCCCCCAGTGCCTAGGAACACAATCTCAGTGAGTTAATTCACGTTCATATCTGGGATTTATTTCGGGGGTGGAACTAAACCTTAGCACCATCTACTTTCTTTTGACTACCAGCTATACATCAGAAAAACAGACATGTAAGAGATTCAGTTAATGCTCTCACTGAGGAATCAAAGCATAAAGTGCAGTTTCAAAACAACCTTTATTCTGGTTGAAGACCCAGTACATTTTTAAAAGCAACTTAAAAACAGGACACAGCTCCATCAATTTCAGAAAGCCCACAACATTTTTTAAGGAGGCGCATTGGTTATTATTGCCTTTTAAAGGCAATGTACAGCTAATCCATTTAGTCTCTGCCTCCCTAAAAAAACATTAAAAACAAAGAAATTTCAATGTTGTAAAGACATTTAACAAAAGAGAGCTTAATTTTTTTTAGGGGAGGGGATCTAAGAATAAAAATAGCAGCATCTTGGGCAGCTAATGCAGTCTCATAGGGACACATGGCAATGTAACTTTTCCCATTTTTTGTATCTGGCCCATTTTACACAAATATTTTAAAACCAGGATATTGCATTTTGAACCATGTCCCATGGGAGGCATTGTGCTTAGAAGTGCCCGTTCTGAAAGCGAACCTGAACAAAAGCCACCTTAGGAATCGCTTTCCCAAACAAATACCATGCATAGCAAAAGCACTGTGTTAAATCTTACCAATGTTCTCCCCACTGAAAAACATTGGAATGATATCCCCCTCCCCCCAGCATCATAGCTCATTTTAAAGTACAAGACAAAGCCACTTTTCTATATAACAGCAGACACTGAAACATAAGATTTGGCTTCACACATTAAAACATTTTTTTTTTTTAAAAAGTGACCTTTCCAAGCTCCCTATGCCTTTCAAACAGGTTACTTGAATTTAAAGTCAGATGCACCTATGTCATTCACTCTTCACTAGTGAAGATCTAGTTTGGGAAAAAACACTTGTTTATTCCTTTCAAATACAGGTTAGAGATGTTAAAATGTGCTAACTTTAGTATAGCAACTGCATGGACAGCAGCCTTACTCCATATAAAAGAAAACCCAACTTATCTGAATTGAATTTGTCTCCATGTGAAGAGCACTCCATTAATACAAACTTCCAATAACCAGACTTCGATTATATGTGATTCTTATAAAGCATCACCTGTCAAATGGTTTAGAGAGCCCCCAGGGCAGCTAACGGCACATAAAATGACAATAAAATCCAAACACTAGATTACAATTAAGAACACTGCCCAGCCCAGCCTGTCCAGGATGTTTAGAGAAATGGGAATTTTGAAGAAAAGTTTCACCACATGCCTAGATTCACTGAAAACTGCAGTTAGAGCATGGCACATTCACTTTCTCTCTTTTAAACACACAGATATATATAGAAGTACACTAGAGACCACAAATCTAAGCCTCAAGTTAAGGAACCCATAACTTGTTTTGTCTGTAGTAGCTGTATTCATGAAATAAACATGGGAGCTCATATTCCAGAAGCCCTGTTAACTTTGTAGCTCAAGAGTTTTGGTTCTCTCTCTCTGCATCCAGAATCAGAGAGATCCATGCACAGAAGTAGCTTTTTTACATATGTGTACATCTCAACAGGAAACCAAACACAATCCAAAAGGGAGTTTCCAAGGCTCAACCATTGTATCCAACCCAGCAAATGTGGTTCCCAGAATAGGATTGGTAATGCTGCAAAGCACCAAGCAGAAAGGGTAAAACTGAAGTATTGATCAGTTGGAGTGAGAGGCCTCATCTTTCCCTCTCCAAAGGAACCTACATTCAGGTTCTTTTCCCTGCCAAACAGGTGAGCTGAACAGACAGTGCTCTGTCTGACTTGGCAGGTGTGGGAACTCAGTGATGCACATTCATCTCTCCCTGTCAAAGTGCATTTGGTCATATTACAACAGTAAATTATTTTCCATTTAGTGACCTGTCATGATTTGCCCTTCAGGAACAATAATCAGAACATGTGCATGTCTTTTCTTACTCTTGAGAAGTCTAGTGGGGAAGAATAAATGAATGGATTAGAACTAGAGTAAGTTTTTGAGTTGATCTTTGCTCCTTGAGATGAAATGAAATTTTCAGTCCACTTCCTCCTGGGTATTCCTGGAGTAGTACCATTGACTCTAGTCAGACTATTCCAGTACAAGAGGATTTCCTGCAGCTGCAAACCTGACTCCTATCAAAGCTTCACTTAAAGCTGGCAAAATCTACACTGGCATTCAAAGAGGGTTTGAACTCAGTCCTGAAGTATGCTGAAATAAACTGCATTCCTCAGGAAAGCAAAGTCAACACGTTATAAACAAACTCCTCATGCACCATCAGATATAAATGATACTGGTAAATAAAAACAGAGGGAACCAAACTAATTTATTCATAATGTTATCGAACAATAAAAAATATCTACAAGTAGTTGTTAAATGCCTCATTTTAAGAAGCACAGATTGCCTAAATCATAAGGAGCTCCACATCTCTATTTTCTTTTTGCTATTAATTGATGAAAAATGAAAAAAATATTCCAGAATTCCTTAATATCAATCTGCAAAAGATAAAATGCAAGCATGTTTTTATTGTGTTATTCAAGAAATCCAGAATTTGGTGCAATACTAACACTGAGGTTTTATGTTTTTTCATTACCTTTACTACAATGGTATTTAATATTTTTTGCCCTTTCAGATGACAACTTCTGTTTTTTACTTAATAGATATAAAAGTAACAAAATAGTAATTGTGGGAAATAAATGTCACAGAAACAGGACTTCTTAAAATTATCATTTCATTATTCAGAACAATATGAAATATAGAAGCCAAATGCACACGTACTTAAAGATGAAAAACCAAAAAAAAAAAAATCCAAAAATGGTCTCCCATGTGATATAGAAAGTACCTTGATTCAGTGTCTAGAACAATTCATTAAAAAATCACATGATTTAGGTTGAAGAGTTAAATTTAACTACTCTAGTAGTCATTTTTTCCATCTGTTCATTTACAGCTTTCAAAATAAGATGGAAACGTTTTCCAAATACAAACACAACTGGGACAGAAATCTAAAACTGAATCAAATGTAATGGGAAACCATAATTGGAAGGTATTTTTCAAACAATATTGTTGGACTCAGTGATACTTTGCAAAGTTCATATATTTTTATTGAATAAAGCAGCTTTGAAGCTTATCAGGCACTGCCCAACAAAAATTTAGTAAAAAAAAAGAAAAAGAAAAAAAAAAGAAATCTTGAATTTTAACCTTGAGCTAACAGCCCAATGCTCTATACAAAGGGGAAAAACCCTGTTAAAGTAGTTCATAGTTTTAATTTTCAAGCCAACTTTAACTGATGTCCTGTACATTTGTTTCTAAAATAAAAAGGGGTGGGGAGAGAATGAACAAAATGAAAATTACCACAAAAATATTAGTTAAGGGAACGTTTCGAGATGAGAAAAAGGAAAAAAAAAAAAAGAAAAAAGCTTATCCTCTAGTTACACTTGAGACAAATACACCCTATAGAAAATGAAGTATTGCATAGCAGTGTAAGGGTTCAGCTTTTGGTAAAACAAATAATGAACAGAATGAGCTTGGTATTGACAGTATCCATCTATGATAGTTAGTCATCCAGAACTATGTACATATTATACTGTATATCATAATAGTCCATTTATTCAGTCTTAAATATCTTCTTAAAACAGGATTTTAAATGTCTAAACAAAACACTTCCTGGCACTTCTATTTCCACGTCCATTACTCCGATGAACACACTGTCAAAGTCTTTTAAAGTGTCCCTTAAAAATGAAAGTGCCATTCTGCTACATATCATTCACCAGAAAACCAGCAATCCACAACGCTGGGCATCTGCATCCACTGCACACGGCTGCATCACCCAAGTCACGACTGAGAAATTCTGCTGCCATTTACACAGCTCCTGCTGCAACTTTGCGGTCTTCAGAGTCCCAACATTTGAGCTCTTAAAGCTTCAAAGGGATGGTCAGCAAGCACCATGGTTAAAGGCCTCTATGTCCCTGCAGGGAGACAGGTATAGCACTTCGCTCTTGGATTTTCTTTTTGCCTCTGCTTAGTTTTTTAATTAAAAAAGCACTTTAGACTAGAAATGTATGTTCACAGCTCTCTCCTGCGATCTCTCCCACTGCGGTTGTGAAGAAAGCTTCAGTCCCATCTGAAGACAGATGGCTTTGATGCCTTAGCCCAACTCAAGAGCCTTCCCTACCCATAGGCCTCAGGATTCTTGAATTTTCTTTGTGGGTGTTTCATTAAAAGAGACAAAACCCAGCGTATTAACATCTTCATCGCCTCTGCTGTGCATATACTGGATAGGCTAGTGTGACATTGAGAGAGTCATTGTGCTGCACTAGCGATGTGTGTTGATAATGTAGCACCAGTTCTTTCAGGGAGTTGTACAAATTATATGGCTCTGCAAATCCATACCCGGTAGGCGTTTTGTTGATAACACAGTGCTTCACTTCACCATCCACACTGGAAAGAGGGAGAAAAGAAACTCTTTTAATGTTTTTCCAAGGAAATTACATTTTTTCTTATTCAACTTGCTTTTTCAACAGGATGTTAAAAATCCTTTTATCCATTATTTCTGCATAGCCTAAAATTAGTTCCATTATTTTATTTGTGTTAAATTAATAATACTTGTTATTCCATATTTCCAACACAGGTAAATAAAGCTACATCTTTAAGTGTAAGAGAGTAACATCTTTCAGATTGTTCCTTACTGGTACTGGACTGTAATCCTATACACACTTACATGGAAGTCTCACTGAACTTAGTAGGTTACATCCAACTGGCATCCCTCCAGCAGGAGAGGACTTTGATCCAATGGAAATGCTTGCCAATGGACAGGGATTGGGCAGCAAGATACTACTGCTCCCCTTGTCCTTGCAGCCCCCAATACTTCAGAGAAGGAAGGGGGTGATACAAGAGGCTTTGGAAAGTGGAGCCACTGAAAATCACAATCCTCGCCCCTCCAGTTGTGCTGGCAGAAGCTTCTCCCCTGATCCAAGAGTCTTCTGTCAGCAGAGGAATACCAACTGGATATAGCCCATGGGTACTTACAGGACTGTATTGTTCAACTTACATAACATTTTGTACAACCGAGTCATCCACTTACAACTGAGTCATCCACTTAACAAGATAAAGAACACACACAATTTAATGTCTGCACCCAGGAATAAAGTTAGGCACTGTAGCACAAATCATCAGCCATGTTTGCAGAAAACTTCAGAAAGCATTTAAAAACAACTCAAGCCAACAAATTCTGAATAATAAGGAAACAGTATAAAGCACTGATGCGCACAGAGTCTTCCTTCAGCATGGTGAATAAACAGATCAATAACTAAGATCTGGTGATGGGACCAATAAATTGGTACCACTGCAAAATTTGGTAAGTACAAAGATAAATAAATTTTAACTAGATTTATACCTTGCTGCACCCTGAAGACTCAAGGTGCATGTGGGCAAATGTTTTTCAAGTCATCAAAATTACATTAAAATAACCACTTGAAAGACAATCCAAACAAACAAGGGTTTGGACATGAAGTCTAGATGATCACCAAAAGAGGGGGATTAAATCGCAGCAGATATGGGATGAGAAATAGGTGGGATTAAGTGCACGCTGTATTCAATGCTTCATAAATAGGGCAAAAACATTTGAATACATACACAACTGAGCAGGCATAGCAACCCTGTTTGCTACTTTCCCGAACAAGGAATGTTCCATCTCGTTTTCCACGTAGTAAATTTTCAGCTTGGCTTCTGTTGATATTTCCCACATTCCATGTTTGCTCATCATGATGAGGCAAATCCTCGTCATCTTCTACCATAGAGTATTGGCTAATTAAAAACAACACATAATAATCAATAAACCAGTAACTAATTGGTTTTTATTTATTTCTCTCAACCAATTTCAGGACTTAAAAGATAGCTCTTTGAGCTTTGTTAAGTAGAACCCCTTAGTGAGAACAAGATTCAAACTCTTTATCTTCTTACAAGCTGTCTTACAAGCACAAATGCAGACTTGTTTGACTCTAGAAAGCAAAGAACGGCTGCTTACAACTTTTTAATGCAACAAGTTAATGAGATTTTTGTCAAATTCATATTATGTTTTTTAAATGTAATATTCTTACATAGTTTCCATTCAGCTCTTCCAGTATTGCCACCACTCATGGCAATATTGGCAATATTGTAGATCATGGCAATATTGTAGATCATGAGACATCTACAATCATCAAATTGCTTTCCAAACCAGTTGGGCCAGACCACAAGCAATCTAGATTGTTCATGATAACCAGGAGTAAAGCAGCACAGGATGTTTTCCCCTAGGTATTATCGAATAAATAATTAATTATTGTGAATTTTGCTATTTGCCTTGTTTTTCTGGTTAACTGCGTCATACGTTTTGCAATACTCAGCAGTGATGTGGTACAACACTGGACAGAGTAGCAAAGGAAGCTGCCTCATCATGAATAATGCCATTGGCCCATCTAGCTCAGTGCTGTCAAGACTGACAGGCAGCAGTTCTCCTGGTTCCAGACAAGATCTTTTGCTAGCTCCACTTAGCTGTCATGTCTCGACTCTCCCTTTCCCTTAGGCTCCAAAACACCAGACGGTCTCTTGCAATGCAGATCTTTATTGGCACTTTGCAGCTATAAGACAAAGTAACTCCAAAAGCCCTCTAGGAAGATAAGTCTCTGCTCATGTGAAGAGTGCTGAAGCCAAACTGGGGACTTCTCCCCAAAATCCTTCCCTTTCAGTAACTGTGGGCTCCACCCTCAGCATGGCTTCTGCTGGTGAAGGGCCAGCCAGCAAGACTTAAGCAAGCCCTCTAACTTGGCAGCTCATCCCTCCCAATGCCTTATCATGGGGTCAGGGACCAGCCCAGGCTAAGGCTAAGGAATGACTCTCTCTCCTCTCCTACTTTGACCCCTCCTGTTCTTTCCAAAACATTCCTACCCTCCTGGTCAGCCTGTGAACCTGTGGGCAGTGACCCTGATGGCACTTCAAGGGCCTGCTGCCTCTTCCTGGGCTCCCAAAACTCCCATCTCTACTTCCTCAAGGTCTCTTCCTCCTCCCTCAGAATCCCAGCCATGAAGACCCTGCGATACCTGCCAAGAGTGGTGGATGGCATCACTACTTGCTACTTCAGAGATGCCACAGCTGGGCCCAGAGGCTTCTGTATGCAAAGCAGGTCCTCTGCCCTTGAGTTACTGTCCCTTTCCTTGAACACCCTTCAAACACTAGCACTCAAATATTGTTTTAAGGTTCTTTCATTCATACTTTAGTAAGCTTGTGATAAGTGAGAGAATTAGAAACCTCAGTTATTGATACATTTCTTTTTTCATCTTAAACCACTAGACTCCCATTGGCAGAAATGCCCAAGCTGGTTTTCCAGGTGAAACAAGGTATTACAATTCTTAACGTACAGCGTTAGATGCTTTATATTCCACCAGTGAAAATCTAAGTGAGGTAACAGAAATGCTCAAAGACTTACTCTTCTGTATTTTCATTGCCAAGCCATTCATTCAATTTCTTTTGCCGAACACCCTTCTGAGTCAGCCACCTGGAAAGCAGTTTTGAAGACAGGGTTAGTCATGGTAAAATTCATAAAAATTGGACTCTATAGAAGAAGTTCACTTAAAGTCTGGCAACGTATTAGTACATACATCAAGTACTGATCTCTAGTTTTTCTGAGCTGTATGAGGTCTGGTTTAATGCTGTTCATGCGTTTGTCAATTTCTCTGTATTCAGCAGCTTGCTTCTTTAAATCCTCTTCCAGTCTATGCCGACTGTCCACAATTTCACTGATTCGAGATTTGAGCTTTTCATAGTTGTGCATAATTCTGGAGAATATGATTTTGCATGTTAGAGTCTGTTCATTTTCTTAGGCATTGCTCAGCATTGAAATTTCTACGGAAAATGTTTGCATTTTAAAATATTAAACAACTACCAACCTTTGTATTTCTTTCTCATTTCCTTCTCTTTTGAACTTTTCAATATACTCTTTGCTGTATCTCTCCTGTGTTTGGCACTGTTCTTCAAATATTTTTATGGTTTCATTAAATGCTTCGATAGCAGTTCTTTTCATTTGAATTTCCTGAAGGGAAGAAAAATCTAAAGGTGATTGGCTATTCTCTTATTGAAGCACATATGTGGCAGATTTTTTTCTTCAAATATCAGTAAAGCAGCAGAAGTAGCTATCTGTACATCCTTCTAATGCATGGACTTTGGCCATAGAACAAAGAAAGCTGCCTTATATTGAATTAGGCCTCTCCTACATTTTTCTTAGTACAACCTCCAATGGCTTCCCAGGCTTTCAGAGAACAGTCTTTCCCAGTGGGGAATTGAACCTCAGACCTTGTGCATGCACAGCACGTACTGTACCCCTAAGCAGTACCTCCCCTTCAGCTGACTTGTACTTCTTGACCAGTAGCCCCAGCACCCTCCCCAGGGCAACCTGCTTTTGAAATGTGTTGGGATATTCAAAAGCAGTCTCTGTGGACATCAAATGTTCAAAGAGAAAAAATAAATGAGAAAACACTCTGAGGCATGTATTAGCCCTTGGGTATGCTTCAAGTAATAGTTCTAACATGTACTGTATTTATGCAAGTTTACAGGAAAGGGAATGAATTTTATGGATAGGTACAGCGTTACAATATTTACACTCAGCATTTGCTCTACTTTTAATTGTACACACAGTTTATTCCAGCGTTAAGATCATCTGAGTAACTGGTTAAATTTCCTACGGTTCTACCCTTCTCTACTGCTTTACTGCTGAAAATATCATAAAAAGACTCCCCACGTATCACACCAGAGGCTGGGCACAAAATCCCATCTCTAGGTAAACCCTTGAAACCCTCTACAAGTAAGAGAGTTCTCTTGTACCTATAAAGCAGTTCTATCAGCCTGGTATTTCCCTGCCAAATCACAGTTACATGTGGATAATGTTAATTTTCCTGCTGTCCTGTATAAAGAGTGTACCATCATTATGAAAGTTGCTAATTAATTATTGTGGTAAAGCACCTAGTTCTGATTGGAAAACAACCCCTGCCAAGCAAATGGGTATTTCGCACACCAAATGCCCATAAGAGCATTTAGCTGCTCCCATATCACTAAATTAGACCAATAGTTTAGAAGTGAAACTGACATTCAAATCTTTTCAGCTATTTAGACTGTGTAGATTTTTTTCCCAAACATGAACCAAAAGCTCGCTTTGCATTCAATTTTCTGAAAAATTGAGAAGTAGGGCAAAATCCTATGCAAGTATAGACAGAAAAAATTCATACAGATCCCAGCTTTCTCAAGACGGTCATGCTGAAGGTATTGATTGTGCCCTTAACCTTCAAATAAAGCTGCCACGAGCCTTATTTAAGGTCCTTATGGTTGCTACTGAACACTGTTTACCTGAGATGTTCTTGTGTAGTCTTCATAGAGTCTGTCATACTCTCTATTCTTCTCTTGGAACTGGATATTATATTCATGTAATTTCTTTCCAACAGCTTCAATGCTATCTTCTTTAACCATTTGATCCTGGGAAGATAAATAAATTAAATAATACCCAACGAAGACACAGCTTCTTACAGTATCAATGTTTTTCATAAAACAGTAATTAAAGGGTGCCATTTGTAAAAGAATGTGCATCCTTGTGTTAATCTTTCTATAGCAAGATTAAGGGATTCAGCATATGACTGGACACTTTGTTTATAATGTTGCCACCAAAGGCAGGCATATTCCATACATGTTTTTTTGTATGGAGTGAGCGTACCTATTCATCAAGGGCAACCATAGGTAACCAAGCTTCAAGAAAAAGCTTATGCTGAGATTTACTCACAGAATTCCTAGCACAGCTTCTCCAGGAGTTTGCACATTATATAAATAAAGAAATTCTAATGATCAGCAAGAAGGTTATTTGGATAATAATGCACATTCCAGGAGTGGAGCTGTATTATTTCTCTGGCAGCAAAGACAAATGCGGCATCCTGTGGCATCATAAGATGAATAGGCTTATTGTAGCATGAAGTTTTCCTCGTAGGCCAGAGCCTCCTGCTGCACCTGATACTGACCAGTTAATTTCTAGTGGAAATTATCCACAGCACTGAAATGCTTTTTGGGAAGCAACAGTATTTATAGAGGCCTTACATTCCTATACCTCATGAAGTAATTTAAGGCATATTTGCTAGAAAATGACCTTAAGAGTATATTCAAGCAGATGAACAAAAGGGTTGGGGGAGAAGAACAATTTTTTACCTGTTGGTACTTGGATACTGGGTAAAGCAATTTAACATCCAGTTTGGGATTATATTGCGCTAAAGACTCGTTCCGGTAGTGGTTTATTAGTTCAACCACAGAATTGAACGTTAATGGATCCGAAAAGCCATATTTCCCATCTCGGTGAAATATTTTGATTAATTTATTATTTCCTCCTTTCCTGTAGGTTAAATTTGGAAAAAAATCAATCATCATATTTATGCCAAAAACTTTTCTTAAATTGAGTCAATGAATAATCTGATACAAGTGTCTTTACCTTAGTGTAAGTGTATAGTCCCCATGCATTTTGGTGGAGGCATCTCGTACCAGGAATGTACCATCAGCAGTATCACGAAGTTTCTCATTGACTTCTTCCCTGTGATAAATCAAAAACAACATGCAATTTAGCTTCTTATTTTTTAAAATACTAACATTTTACTAGGAACATAGGTCCTGCTATTTACTTTTTTCATATGGTATAAGCATTTAGAAGCTCCCTATGAACTCTTACTTTATCCATTACTGTTAATCAAATGGAATAGTTCTTTTCTTCCTTGTTAAAAGAAGTTTATACCAAGGAAGGATTTGATGGTAGCCTACTTTCTTCTCTATACAAATAACACTGAAAAGTGCTAGAGAAGCATTGCACTTCTCGATCTTCCATCATCAAGTGTTTTAGATGTTAAAAGTATATATCGATACTACTGATATGTTTGCAAGTGCAGTATATTAAATATTAAATACATTAGAGAAATATTTAGAATATCTGTGGTTTATTTTACATTTGTAATTAGTGGACATACTTTTTAAAGCTTTAACAGTGTACAAACTAAGCCTTGCACTGCAACTGTTTCAAAAGGACCACCAATTACCTTTCTAAACAGACTATGTGGGAAGAAGCCCTATGCAATCACCAAGATAAAAGGCATCCTCTTGCTCTTACCTTGAGATATCTCCCCAGTACCATTCAGCATCTTGCAGAGACATGTTGTTATTCATACCGTTGCTTGTTACAGTATTGGGCTTTGGAGGCTTAGGAGGCAGTGCTGCAAATGAAAGGGGAAAAATCTTTAGCTTACCTGTATACAACAAACAGCATTAGTTCTGAAAAGGTTAATTACACTATTATCAATTTAAATTTATTTAGAGGCAACACATTATTACAGCTTGGATTATTTATTTTTTATTAACTGAGTTTTCATTTTTTCCCACTAACCTCCATATATAACTTGTCAACACAATTCCTAAACTAGCAGATCTGACACAAATACATATATAGATAAGCAAACCCTATTGTCTTCATTGTGGCTTTCCCTGGCATAAAATTGCAGCCTCAGTTACCTCAAAGTCTTCTCCACTAAGGAAGAACAGCTCTTCCCCCATTTCATCTAGAACAAACTGAAACGTAGGTTTCAGAAGATATAAACTGAAGTTTTTATCAACCCCATTTCCCATCCTGCATATTATATCATTTTATGTGATAAAATTATTGTGCACTCTTCTCCACTCCCTTCCCTCTGCATTTAATCATCCAAGAGGAATTATTTTTTGCTTTTGAGCTCCAGTAGTGCTGTAGCTAAGAACAAATCGGCAAATCCACAACACTGCTGTATATTTTAGGAAAAGAACTGGGTTTCTCTGATCCTTCTGCATTTTGTATAATAATCTGCCAAAAAGAGCACTTTAAGGAACCCATCTGTGACCCAGATAGTCACTGATGTTAATCTTAGCATTCTATATGATAAAGCTGTTCTAAATGGCAAAACTGATTTTAAAAAATCACATCCTTTTGCTCAATGTCAGAGCTGCATACGTATACCAGTAATGCCAGAGAAGATACTGCAGCATTCCTAGCTTATTAGCTAAAGGGGGAACAACACTGGAAACAGGGTTAAAAAAACAAAAAATAAACCAGCTTTTTAGTTCAATGGTAAGTTCAATCCTGCTTATGTTCAACAATGCATGTATTAAAGAGAGAAAGCAACAAGAATGATTTATTTTTGGTGGTTTAAGACAAGTTACTGATCTTCTAATCCTGTACTAAATGATTTCAAGTAATAATGGTCAGATTTAACAATTGTAACTTCCTAATTCAAAATGTCCAACTCCCACCCCCAAAGCATTTTGTGTTTGTTATGTTACTGAAAGCACGATTAGCTTTACTGTATTACAAGCCGACCTACAGGTGAGAGAAGAAACTAAAACAGACATCACATGACAATTATAGTTTCATTAAGCTGGCCAAAATAATTTTGTGCAAAACCCCTTCCTAATTCCTTTTCCATGCAATGAACACAATTCAACAGTACAATAAGTTAACCCTGAGCACCTGATTTAGCTCTCAGCATAGGTACTGTAACATCCAGAATAAGCCAGCCTTCAACAATAATGCTGCAGTATTACCTGGTGGGTCCATTTCTATGTAAAACATCAAGTCCGTGCCACAATTTATATCTGTCCTAGGATAGTCTATATCCAGTTCTTCCATGTTCCAGACAGTGCTGTGCATTTGTATGAGTTCAGCGAGAAAGCTCAGTTATAAGGAAACAGTCAGGATCTCTTTGTAATGGTGTCTTGGAATTCATTTTAAAACCTATAAGGGGCTGCACTGTAACCTATTACATCATAATCCCCAGCCAATCATGTCAAAAATAATGTCACTGGACCACTCCTGTTTCATCATTGTCATTATTCATTGTTAATCTTATAACAATTGTCATTTCAGAAAGAAAAGATACTTATGATCGGCACCTGATCTTATTTATGAAGACTGAACATGTTTTCAGTTTACACTGATTTTTGCCCACCCCCTTAATCTTTTCTGTCTGCTACTTGGTACATTCCACTGCTGGCAGGTTGACAAAAGGCTGATAGGCTGCAGCAGGAAGCATTTTCTTTCAATACTGTAGATTTCTTAGTCTTCAGAGAGCTGGATCACCTCTCTGTTACAGTATCCTACTATCAAGTAGCCCATTAAGGCACACTTTGAATCTATTGTGATGCTTTTTCAAGACAGATGTGGAGAAAAGCCTGCAAGTGTTCATTTTGCATAATGTTGTGCTCCAGATGTTTAAAAGAGCGACAATATCTTGTACTAATAAAATGTCCCCCAGATATGCCTCTTTTAGTATGGTTGACAAATACAATGATCTAATCATTGATGAAGTATGCTGAAATTATATTCTGCTTTCCTGTTTTAAGTTTCGATCTAGCTTATTAACCTAAATAGCAAATCCCCTCAAAAGTATGCACTGCAATGAGTGAAAGTCAAACAACTTCCTTTAGAATGAATACGAACCTCTCAACCATTAAATGCCTAGCAAATTCAGAGAAATATTTCACTACACCTGAGTCATGCATCTTCTTTTGACCTGCTTTCATCAGGGCATTTGCCATTTTGGTAATTTCTAAAAAGTAAGAATTCTTCAGCAGTTTTCTCTGTAATAAACTTGATATTCCCAAGAACCCTCCTACAGACTGTTTCTGAATAAAAGTGAACTAAAAAAACCTTCCTTTTTGTGGTCATTTCTTGCCCACCCTCTTAAGAAAAAAAAATCCTACTTATTATAGAACTTATCAAACAGATGTATTCTAAATATTTATTACAGTAAAAGAAAGCCAGACATGGAAAGTATTTAACTCATTAGTACTACTGCTGCCATTCAAATATAGGATGCATATTGCAAAAAGCCATAAATAAATGCTAATTTGCTTCTGCAAAAGCATAGCACATATGAAAAACCTCTTGCCCAATGTTATGCTTCCAGATAAGCCAATATATATAGACATGGTTACAGCACCAACAGTAGCCAGAAAAGGCATACATTTGTTGCCCTGCAACAGCCTCACTAAACTCATCCTGAAGTAGCCTCCCACTCCTATCCATTGAGGTGGGCATCCTTCTGAGATTCCTTCCATTTGCCTCTCGTAACAGGACACTCAGCCAGTCCCAGACACAAGTCCAAACATTGAACTTGAGGGTTTAGCCCACCTGCTATCCAAATAGCTTTGTTGCCAAGGTACATTGCTGAAATTAGGTTATGAAAGACTCAAAGCACACATAGCTAGTGTTGTCTGTAGTCTGATGATGCCGTTACTGTACTTTTTATTGACATTTTCTTCAAATAGCATTAAAAAGAAAAACAGAGGTAAGGAGGAAAGAGGGCTTGCTCACCAAGGTTCCCCTACAGAATAAATCCTAGACAGTCACACTTGCCTGATCAGGTTACTGCTTATACCCAAACTAGTCTAGCTTGCTGTGACACCATGTGGCAAACCAGAACAGGTGAGACACTGATGAACAGGTGATTTTCCACTGTTCTCACATACTGTGAGTAGGTATCACCTTTCACTCGATCACATTTTTAACTATGCACATTTCATTTGCTATTCAGTTTTACTGTAGCGTACAACAAATACAGATACATACAGACATGTATGCACATGCACTCCCCGACAAACTTGATTCCTTTAACTATATGTATATGAGAATAACATCAAATCAAGAAGTCACTTACTTTGTATACTGCGCATGGCACCCCGTCACCCTTTTAAGAACTTGTATGCAACAATATGAACATTCCAGATTGTAAGTGGTCTCTGCCCAGTTCCACAGAATTAAAAGTAAATAAATCAAAAACCAAGAACAGATTATCCTTAAATCCAAAAGTTCTCTTGAAACAATCAGGAAGAGGTATATTCAAAAGTGTAGCCTATTCTCCTGGGTCCATTAATCCAGAAGAAAAAGTTGCATTGTGCAGAATTCAAAACCTCCAAGTTCTTTTACCTTTGGAAAGAAACAACTTCAGTGCTCTAGGAAGACTATCTGCTCATTTCTATTTCATCACTGATTTTAGTACAGTTTTTTAAAAAGAAGTCCTCTGTAGCTTGCACGTCTCTCTGAGATAAAGATCTCAGTTTCATGATTAACTCGGGCAGGTTCAAATATTTGCTGAGCAAGGGATTTCAGGTGGGGGAGGGGGGCCGGAGTCAAAGTCAGAGTTGTCATCAGCTAACAAGTGGCCAAGGCAAGACTAACCGGTCTTGTTTCAGCCAAGGAAATGAGAAGACCATTGTAAGTGGCCTTAAAATAGACTCTCTAGCTGGCTGCTGCATGCAGTATTGAAGTAGATGCCTGTCAAGAAAAGCATTATGTGCAGCCAAATACAGGAAGTGGCTGAACTCGCGGGGGGGGGGGGGCACACACAGAACAGAATGAAAGCCGTCATTGTAAAGTTCTGTGCCTCTGAGAGCCTACAAGCGCAGAAGAGGCTTGTTAGCATTCACTGCACCACCTTCTACACACTTTCACGGGACCACAACGACAGGTGTTGTTTGAAGACCCATAAAATGAAGTCCCACACTGTCAAGTCAAACTGAAATCAACTTAAAGCCAAACCCCTCCCCAGATGCCCGTTAGTTTCAGCTTGATAGATTGCTACAGAGCTTTCCAATGACACACAGCACAATTTTGTGCATGCTTACTCAGAAGCAAGTCTCACTCTTTCTAATGGAGCTTACTCTTTAGTAAGTGTGTGAGGATTGCAGCCTTAAGTGCAAGCGTTATTTTGGTCAAATGTGGTCAAGCTGCACAGTGCAAGGTAAGGACTCCGGCATGAAGTGATTGCATCAAATGAATTATGCTGCATGTGATGTGCAAATGTGAAATAAAGAACAGTCTCTTAGTAATCCTTGTATTAAATTACTAGCCTGTCAAGAATTATATAAATGCAAAGAATAAAGCCACAGACTTTCAATCAAAGGCAAAAAGGTGTTGAGATAACCTCTCCCATTTATGTTCCATCAACATACTCAAGAAAAAAAGGACACTTCTAGGGACCCCCACTAGGGACCAGTCAAATAATGCAAAGTACTTTAGCACATACAAATGTGTCAGCTACTGGATCTTTAAAAATATTCTAGTATATGGAATGCCCAAATACGCTGGGCATTCCTGCTCTTACCTTTCAACTGGGACATTGTTGTATCTGGCAGGAGTGGCTACAGTTGTAGGAGGTACTGGGGAACTCAAGTGGCAAGAAGCATACTGGTTGGCTGCTTTCGCTTTCTAATGGCAGCCCAATCCCTTGCTGAGGTGACGCCATGCTACTGGCTTGAGGGTGAACGGGGACACAGGGAACAGGCAGAATTGAACCAATCTGTTCTCAGCATATTTAAAAGAGGAGCAGTTGGGAGAGTGACTCCTACAAATGTTTAAAGGAGCCTGCTTAGGGAGTTTGGGAAGTGGACGGCTACTCATGATCAAGATATTCCTGAAATTGGCAGTGTTTAATACAATCCCTCTGGTGCTGGATGCTTATGGACTGTACTCATCGGTTGGCATGAACCCTGCCTTCAGTCATTCTCCTGGGTGTTAGAGTCATGATGCTTGGGGCCCTGCCCTCTAGCCAAACTGCTTGTATACCCAAAGAGCCAATAAAAGCTGTGCAGTGCTTCTTCCCTAGAGCAGCAGGTTTGCTTTCCTCTCTCCTCCCTCCTCTTACTGCAGCCACAATGGAACTACTTTCCATACTTAGTGTTCTGCAAACTTAATTTGGTGTATTAGACAAAGGCACAAAGGCATCAGAAATTTTTGATACTGAACAAGCTTCCCACTCCTCTTTTGGTTAAAATACAATACCCTGAACCTCACCCTGTTTTCTTTTTGTACTGGCTTATAACCATACATCTTTGGTGACGTGATGCTTGTGTAGTAACTGGTGTTGCTTATCTTAAGCACATACTCACTGGATCACAATGTAAGCAAGTTGAAGAAAGAAAGAACTTAAAGAAAAGTCCAGAATTTAGGCAGAAATGGGGTGAGGGTGGGGGTTAGATATGTTACTTGCACACACATTTCATATTTTTTTGCCTTTTGCTACACATTGGCTTAAAATTAGATGGCCACACAAGAATCTAGTTTTCATTCATTAGGAAAAGTAACTGGAGACACATTTGTATCTTCCACTTGGATGTGATTTAAGTGTCATGATGAAAAACGGAATGAATTGCTAAGTTCTTAACATTTCAAGGAAGAGTCCACTGCTGCCATAGAATGCACAGGCACCTTCAGGAGTCAGTACATAGACTTACAGCTGCTCCAGGTACTTGTCCGGGCCCAATTTAGCCCTTTCCCTATAGGCAGCAATGCACACATATGACTCTGCACATGTATAAAGGACGATGCATTAATGGAATTCATTTATATGTGCATGGCTCTGCATGCAGGAAGCAACAATTGCAGAAAGGGGCTGGATTGTGACTTATGCCTGCAGCAAACTTTATTCTTTTATACAGTGTTATATGCAGCAAGATATTACCACCTCTTGTAGCATTTGCTTGGATAATTGGTAGATGGTGCTTGGGAGACTGAATCTACAAGGCCTCTGAAGCAGAGACTAAGTGAAGTACATTTAACTCAGTATCCAACTGCCACGACTGCCTATGTAGTTACACATACAATAAAAAACAAAGAAATATCTGGTGTCTATTTCAGAAATAAGAATTACTGACAAAATTTGGGAGATACTTTACTCACTAAAAATTACAGGAATCCTGGTTATTATTAGCTTAGAAGGAGAGCCCTCTGCTGGAAAAACAGCAGAATACAAACTGACTTAAAGCTAAGAATGAAGGGGAGGGGAGAAACAATGGTGCTTTCCATGTCAGATCACTCAGTCATTAATTTCCTCCTGGAGATTTATGACTGATGTTTATACTGAAATCTATACAGAACTCAATAAAGGTACTGCTTAAATGTATTATCAATTAACAGTATATGCCAAATGCTCTAATATAATACATGCTATGGTCCTATACAATCAGAAAAGCATCATTTTCCATTTACTGCTCAACTAAATTCATTTGACATGCAGCAAGTATCAGTTACATTCTACATAATTTAAAATAATATTTGTTTGGAAGTCTCTCAACACTGCTACAGAGTATGGTAGAACAATTCTATACATGTTCACTCTGAAATCAGCATGCCCGTGTTCAAATGGTGTTTGCTCTCAGGTAAGTATGCATACTGGAGAAGACCCTAATGCTGGGAACAATTGATGGCAAAAGAAGGGGACGGCAGAGAATGAGGTGGCAAGATGGAGTCACTGAAGCAGTTGGTGTGAGCTTAAGTGGACTCCAGGGGACGGTGGAAGGCAGGAAGGCCTGGAGGAATGTTGTCCATGGGGTTGTGATGGGTTGGATGTGACTTCGCGACTAGCAACAACAAAGTATGCATACCAGTGCAGCTAAAAAGTACTTTACTTCAACTTTTTCTATCAATCTGTTTTTTAATAGCCAAAGAGGTTTAAGAGTGGATAGAACATTTGTGCACAATTCATATGTTCTTGTCCCTGATCTGACTCAAGATACTCATTTCAGTGGTGAGCCAGTGTTGGATTGGGAATGAGAAAGTGGACTATCTAGCACTCTCTCCTCTTCAGAAGAGCTCTCTACAGTCACAGATTAAAGGAGACTGAGCATGTTGGCAGCACTACCTGCTATTTTTTTCTGGCAGGTCCAACTCCTGCCATTGCTCTACTGTGGGAAGGGCTGCAGATCAGAGGCGGGGCACATATTTTGCATGCAGAGGGTCCCATGTTCAAACCCCAGTATCTCCCAGTAGCTCGGGGAAGGACTCCTGTCTTAAACCTGAGAAAGCCAATGCCAATCACTGTAGGCAACAGCAAGCTAAACAGGCCAACCGTTTGGCTTGGCATAAAAGACCACTTCCTATGTTCCTTTGCTTTGATAACTCTGCACATATGGCAATCATATCTTTGGTATCTGTAGAAAAAAAGTATACAGGAAAGCTCTGCAACTTGTGTATTAAAAGTAAGCTACTGTGCATGTCACCTCAACACAATTAGGGTTCCAACCCTCATAAAGGACAATGTGATAGGCATAGAAAATAATGGGAAAGTCGCTAAACAAATGGAGCTCTGAATAAGAACTGTTAGCCAGTGTCCGCTTCATTTTAGTTCATGTATTTCTGATCTACTGTTAATCTGTGACATTTGATTACAACATTCAAATATTCCTAGCTTTTCACACTGAAGTTATCAACTGACTAAGCTGCATAAGGAATAAAACAGTTTTGCAGAAAAGTACATGCTTCAAATTATAAAAATAGATGGCACTATCTTAGAATAATTTCATGATGCTAATAAGCAAAGGAGGGGTCTCCCTTCTAAGATGCCAAGTGGGCAGTCTAATTAGCCCAGAACCTTCTTCTAGCAGATCAAATGTTTTTAATCTTTCTGCTTAATGCTGCAGTTCTACTTCACACATATTATCTAAGTAACCCCGTAACACCTCTGCAATGTCGACAGCTCCTCTCATCCCCAACCGTGAATTGACATGCAGTGTTCAAAATTCCATGGTTCTCTAGAAACCAATCATGAACCAAAGTTGAAACTGTACAACTTAACATCCTTCTGAAGAAAGTACTCTCCTTTCAGATTAACAAAAAGGCCGTAACATACTCAGTTGATATGTCTGTGTTTGTTGCCAAGAAAATTCAAACAAAAATAGAGGTAGTGAAATATGGCATCTTCTTTTTGAGGTAATACATTTTGAATTGAATACATTTGGATACTGGATGCTCTTTCCTACACTGTGTTGAATACATTTGGATACATTTGGTCTAATAATACATATTCCTTAAATCACCTCTGGTATTAAGCATCTAAGTAATGATAACAAGTGAAGGGATCCTATACTGAACTCTCTCCTTTCCATTAGGACTTCCTCCCACTAAGTTTTCTGTTGCCAACAAACATGATCAACCCTTATAGGAATGTTGGGTTTTATCCCTTACTAAATATTTTCTTTCTAAAGATTTTTGTATTTCTACAAGGCTTGGGGTTTCCTTGAGTCGGCTAACAATTTTACCTTGTTTGTAAGTGGTATAATTTTGGTTATACAGGGACTGGTGCTCAAAGAAAGATTGCTATGGGTATATACAATTATTAACTCCACCTGACTGTAGCTGACAAATTAACTGTTTAGTAAGTTCACTGCAAACATAAAATATGAATCCACAATAGGTAGTATTGTGATAAGCTGTATGTGTCCTCCAGGGGTTATTGTAGTCCTAATGTCACAAGGTATGAATGCCTTGTGCATTGTTGAGGGAATTCACTGTATTTCATAAGAGTGCTATTCTGTACGCTGACCATAAGTACCAAGTCATTAGCTATATATGAAACAGATTTAAGTACAAAAACATGTTCTCAGAACTGGGTCAATGAAGCTTGCCACAGATAGGTTGGTTCATTCCTGAAAGTGAAAAGCTCATCACTGCATGAAGAGCCTCTGAAGTTAGCTGTAAGCCTGGATGCACTACAGAGAAAACTTTGAAAATCACATGTAGGAAGACTTGGTCCAAAACACCATGGTGCACAGTAGTATGTTTAAGATAAATTATGAAAAGCTATTGCTAGGCAGAATGCAATAAAATTAAAAGGTTCACATGGTGGCCAGAGCAAGCCTGAGGAATGGAAGCCTATTAAATATGAGCATCTCAGTTCTGCCAACCATGCCTTCCAGATAGGTACCACAAGATCACAGTGGTAACTGCCGAGAGAGGAACACAACTTTAATTTTACCAAGAAATATGCTACCTGCTAAATAACCAAACTGGTTGGATGAATTGGAATGGTTCTGTCACCTCACTAATAAGTATGGATTCTGAAATATACGTAAGGAAATGAAAACCATATCTGAAAAAGTACAGTGGGACTTTTTCTTTTGGCAGGACAGCTAATAGAGGCTTTGCCCTTGACTTTATCTTAGCTTTGGATAAATCAACTCAAAAGCTTCTCTTATTCTTAGTTTAGTGCTTAATCATAAAATCAGACAAACAGGAAGATACGATCTTTGCATATCAGCCTAAACACTTCGCTACTTTGCACAATTCTAGATTCCCCAGAGCTATCTTGGGGCCAGTTTTTATTATCACCATAGCTTGCGGCAGTAGCATGTTAGACTCCCGAAAACCTTCTGATGCACTTACTGCCAACATTTTAAGGCTAAAAAGTTTCAACAAATCACTTGGTTTTTCATTTGTATATATTCTAACTGGCCAACAAGAGAAGGCAAACATATTTTGCTCCATCAAGCTTCCATTTCAAAAAGAATCACTAAAAGGGTAAGAATTGGCAAAATCTCATTCTGAAAAGGAAATGTGCATACTTTAACACAAAGTTTCTATATTGCTAACAAAAAACAGAAAATGCTACATTTATTGGCTCCAGAACAAAATTATATCAACAAAATTGTATCAAAAAAAGTTTCCAATATACAGATTTTTCTTACCTGGTGCAGGTTGTCTCTCATTACATTCGCTTGTAATTAACACTTCTAGGATTTTTATGTGGTGTTCGGTACTGTCGGTGCTGTAACAATAATTACCATATATTAGAACAATAAAGTGTATGCTGAACAAATTAAATATTTTGCACAGTCAACAGATACACATATGTACATCTTTACCTTGCTACTGGAGACCTGAACAGAAGAAGGCTGAAAATTTCAGCTAGGGATCTTGCATTCAAAAGGTTTTTGGCAGAGGTCTGACAAAGTCTGGAGAAATGTTTGAGTAGATACTGGAGTGTGAGCCAATACTGTTGAGGTATATTAGGTGATCTGATGAACCGTTTCAGCACTTGAGCATATTCCTCTGAGTTCTGGACTTCTGCAAAGAAATAAATGTCTCTCAATCAGCTTGGCTTCATTGAACAATTGTTTTAAAACCTACTCTGAAAAGGATAAATTTTCGAGGAAGACATTAATTCCTACTCTAAAACACAAGCTCTGTTTTCTTTGAAATAATAACAGCTTAATAAGTACGAATGAGAAAAAGAACCTGCAGTACTAGAGTCAAAGTGAAACAGAAGTATCTTTTGGTAAAAACCACAGATTGTTCAGTATGTGCTAGTAGAAGTCTGTCTTCTGTTTAGTATCATACATGATTGGGTAATTTTGAGATGTAGCAGATAAGCCTCAGAGCTGCTGTTCCAACTTTGAAGGTTATACCACCAATAATATCCTGTCCCTAGAATTTGCAAGTGAATATGAAGCCTTCCAGTGAAAAGTTTGAGTTCCACGACCTGAATTCACTGTTAAAAGAGATGAGACTTCTTTGTATGTTCTGACTGCACAGTAGCTCAGAACTGCCAACAGGCTTCAGAATCTTGTCTACTCTAATACATTTACCTTGTGAGGACTGATAAAAAGTTAACAATTAGCCCTTTCTACATACAGACAAATCCTTGATTTGTCAACCTGTGTTTGTACAAAAATTGTACACTCCAAGACACAGTGAGTTCTTAACACAAAGATCTGCTTTGTACATTATGTTTTTAAGCTGTACCAGTAAGGTATTTAAATAAAAATATAAGGTAAGCACATTGCATATAGGCATTTTCTATAACAATGTGCTAGGAAACCAGGTTAGCTGCAGATTATCCCCACTATGACTTTACTGTACTAAACAAATCTCAAAGGCCCCGGGGTCCGGTGTTTGTGCCATCTCCAAGTAATTTATGCAAGTCTTGTTTAAGGACCTTTTCCTATGTTAAGCCTCCTGCAACCTGACCATTCTGGAACCAGAAAAAAATCTTTGGCACTGTTAGGGATTCCACAATCCTAATCCTGTGCTGAAAAAACTTTTGGGTACATACCTTGTGCTATGGAAATCATTTCATTGTAAACAGATGCTGGAATGACTGGATTTGGCAAGTCAAGAAAGTACCTCTTCAAAGCATCTGATAAAATCTGCAGATCAATGGCATCAAAATCCACTGCAGAAATATCTGAGACAGAGACACACAGAGAGAACCCATCACACTTCGGACAATTCAGTTTTTTCTTCAGTACTTTTACTTCAGACAGACACACACAAAACTTAAAATTTCAGTTCAATTTTATCATGAATTATCTGTAGCAAGCAATACACCCAAATATGTATTTTTGCTTATTAGTTCATTTGTCTTTATTTTGGCTTTTGAACCAGGAGGATCCCTAAAGAGGCTTGCATAAAATGACATGCAACATTTAGGCTGTTTCTACCCACTCCACCATATGGCATAGTACAGTTTCTTTTTACTCTAGAATTATAGATCTTATACTATCCAAGGGCAGAGCGGAAGAGCTAGGTGTTTCTTTTAGGTGAGCTGTTGGACCTTCTGTTACTTGGCTGTGTGCTTCTCACTCATTCTCCTTAGGATTAAAGATTTTTTGTGTCTAGCCCCAAAATTAAATGGAACTTCACCTAAAATACAGTCCATACCAGCATACATCTAAAAGACTGACTATAGTGTAAAAATTGGCTTCTTAATATAAAAGCTTTAACAATTGTCTATGCTTCCACTTGTAATGGTAACTTAACACACAGATAGTTGAATTCAATTAAGCCGTCCCACTGTGGAAATGGTTTTTGTAACTGGCGCACACATGTGTGTTTATTCTTTGTCCCCACCCTGCATTCCCCTCCAGGTCTGCTCTGAAGGCTTGAACTCTTTGGAGATGGTGAGGCAGCCTGCAGGCCTGCAAGAGGAAGGAGGGGGAAGTCCCTTTTCATGAACACATGACACAGGATTTCCCTCACGAAGTAGAAAGTCATGTGGTGATACTTGTTGAAAGTTCAGACAATCCCCACACTGGCAAAATGGACATAAGGTGCAGCACAATAAGAACATATCAGTGTTACCTTGAATACATGCTTACGTCTATTTCACGTGGCAATATGTGTGGAATATTATAGGCCTTCTAAAGAATCCAAGGTATTTTTAACTGAGCTATGTTTTACATACTAATATTTTGTGTAAACAGTAGTGTAGTAAAGTACTACAACAAATGCTAAGGCCAGTATGAAAAAAAGAAGTATATTTTTGGCACTGAAAGCAGTAACTTTTAAGATTTCTAAAATATCAAGTACATAGTGCTATAAAGAAGGCACATTTATGCAGGTAATCTGTGGGTGCATGATACAAACATTAAACAGACATACATATATTTGTAGTCCTTATTTTATTTAACAAAAATCTTATGAATAGAAAGACAATCTCAAAATGCCTTTGTTTTCTAAATCTATTATTTTAAAAGTGCTATTATTTTGTGATATTATTTTAAAAAATATTTTAGTTTCAAGAGTTTAAGCATTGAAAGCCACCTGTGAAGAAATTTTAGTTGAATCAGCAAACTAGTTGAGTAGGAATATTCTTAACTCTCTTCAGCTCTACTGACTAAACCAGCTTAAAAATCAAACACTCAGACGTAAAATGTCATTTTTACATCATTTTTTTCTTAGCCAATCACACAGAAACATGAAGATAAAAAACGTCAATAAAAATGGAGGTCTGTCTTATTTTTCTGCAGTTTTCGTACTTTTCACTTATGTGATCCTCTCTCTCCCCTCCCAGCCTGAACCTACTCTGGATCTGGCCATTGTTTCACTAGTGGATATGGCAGCTGTTCCATTGGCACAGCAGCAGTGTATCTTTTGACCAGGCATAATATGAGTATAGGATTGCTCCGTCTGTCTCAAAGATTCTATTTAAAGGTAGCCTTGTTGTATCATTTTCAACATTCCTTTTGTTCAGCTGAAAAGAAATAACTACAAAGATATTTGAATGTACCACATTTTGGTTTCACTACGGAAATTAACCAACAAGATGCAGTTACAGACCTACTGATCAGGATCCAAAGAACCACTCAACTAATTCTTTATTCCCAAAGGGGTTTTGAACTTATTTTTCTGGAACAATTCCCCATGCAAAATAGAAAAACCATTTTTGAAAGGAGAAGACTTCAAAGTAAGTTTGTGAAAGGCCCAATGTCTGAGGTTTCAAGGAGATTTTTTGTTTAGTTCACATGGCTGTGCATGCCCAAACCCTTGGGCTGAGCCTAAAGGAGCTCTTTGGATATCAGCCTTTATGAACAAGTTGTCATTTGCAAATAGGTTTTGTTGTTCAACTTATTTTCAAAGTATGCAAAGGATCCAACACAAGTTATTTTTACATTCTCACAGTTATTTACCCAATCTAATGTCTTTAAAGTGCATACTGTCCAAAGTACTTCCCGGAATGCCTAATGCCTCCTAATACTATAACTGAGTTAGAATGCTAATAAATACGAATAAAACATGTACTAACCTCAATATTTACAGTTTCATTTTAATATTAATGTATCCTGTATATGGAATTCCAATAGAGTAGCAAGCATAATAGATACATCAAGCATACTTACTTGGAAGCAAATTACACTGAAATCTATCAGCTTACAACCCAATCTATTTGAAAGAAAAATAGCTGTACCTACCACACTCAGTAATTTGTCTTAATTCACCAGTGCTGCTTGTCCCTTGTGACCTATACAATGTTGAACATTCCAGACCTTAAAAACAGAACAGATTGGTTTTGTAGAGCCAAACTTTTTCTGTGGGTTTGCACATTTTAAGATCCTCAGCCAGATGCTACTGAGCTAGCATATACCTGTGTGAATGTATTTTCAATCACTCACATGCAACTGCATCCCCATACCAAGGTATGCGTATCATGTATATTTACAAATTTACTGGATGAGCAACACTAGACATCTAATTTATACTACTTAAAATATTGACACTGAGGCCAAACCAAACATGAACTACGAGATGTGTCATTAGATCTCCTGATTAGAAACCACCACTGCCACCTTAAAAGCAGTTTATGGGGAGACTGATAGACTGCAGCTTTACTGGGGATGGGGTGGAGTGAGGTTAACCCGTTCTTCATGCAATGTTTCATCCATTAAAATCCCTCTCCCAGCTGTCAATAAGCCCAATTATGGGGAGGGGTGTTGGACAAACACATAATGCTTCCTATAACACTGTTTTTCTGAACACCTCTTCAACTGGTAAGTTTTGCTAAAAAAAATGTCCTTGGTGTAAGAAACAACATTTATTTATTGCCAACCTTCATTGCCTTTTCTCTCAGAAATAACTGATTTAAAATTTCTGACTAGTTGCACACACATTTTATGCTGCCTCTTTTCTGTACAGCGCAGCAGGAGACTGAGAAAACGAAGTTTGTGTTGGAGGTTAATACCTTTAGGTAAGGCTCCATAACAGAATATGGTATATTGATATCAGTGCTATCAATACATTTTGAATCAGCTATTTTAGGTAGAGGTGCTACTTCCTATCCATTTGAAGTATTAGATGTGGCTGACATTTAACATTGGCTCTATTTAAAAGAGGCTAGCCAGGACAGCAAGAACAGCACGCAGGGATTACAACCCCCACCCCTTGCTCTAAATCCTTGTTTTCAATTCTTCACCAATGGCCAATCCAGTTTTAACCTCAAAACTAATGGCAAACTCATAAGAACAGCCCTTCAGATCAAGAAAAGAACTCCATTTTTTTTCCTCAAGAACTCCATTTTTTTCCTTCATCAGGCAGACAAGTTGCTTTGTTTGCCTGCTTGCTTTGTTTTATTCGGGTAGAGGTACAACTTTTCTTCTGAATAAAACACAGAGATTTAGCAAAAGCCCCCAAGAGGCTTGACATGAAACAGGACAAAATAATGGTTCCAAGGTATTAAAATTAAAAACAGCAAGACAGCTCTGCACCCAGCAGTTGAGGTGGCAAACTGTACAAGCTGAATTACTATGTTAATAAAACAAGCAGGTATAGGGAAAACTGAAAAAATCTTTTCAGTAAGGGAAATCTGGAAAAGATCTGTGTGAAAATTCAGAGTTTTTTTAAAGGAAACCTATGGAATCTGGATGCAATTTGGACATGTACTGTTGAAATGCAAAAGGTGGCATTTGAATCATTAGGTATTCAGCAAACTAATATTGTAGCCCCATTCGTTATCTACATACCTTTTCTTTCAATGGCTTCCACTAACTTGGCAAGGAGGGGAGGGGCATTTTCAGGTGGTGAAAACTGTTCTGAAAGATCTGGAAGTGCAAACACTAAAAACAAAAGAATATATAAAAATGCATTAAATAGAGCGGCTGAGCTACAGTTAGAGTTTATGAAAATCATGAGATGTAATGCAGCTGGTTAAATTTTAAACACTGAACAAATTCTCTTTATCAGCTGTCAAAGTCTATGCAAACAATTTGTTCATCAGTCTTTGCTCACATATTAGAACTCTATATAATCACTTTGTTTAAAACAAATTCAGGTTTGACTATCAAATATCAATGTTTATATTGCAACTAAATGATAAAAATTCAAGACAGATTTAGCATCGACTTGGTTGATATTTTTCTGCCATAATTACAGTTCCACTTAAAAACAAAACAAAAACACCATACTACTTCAGAAGCACACACATCAATTTCAGATATTTTTGTTCACCCTTAGATAATTTAAATCAATTGGCACTAGAATCAGAAGTTCTCAGTCAATTATGACGTTTCACTGCAAAGACTTCAAGTCATATTACAAAAATGTATGCTACTCTTGGAAAAATGTAAATAAAATAACAGCCACAAATCTGATCTGGCTTTTGTGCATGTATAATGGTCATGCATAAGTGTTACAACAGAGTGAAATAATCACCATGTCACAGGGATGCTTTATGGTTGGTGTGGCTCTATCAATTTCTTGTTTAAAAAAAGTGAGTGTTATCCTGTAAGCTTGGGACTTTCCTTGGCAATCTAATGCAGTTTATGAGAGCAAGTCTTGGCCCATGTGTGTCCACAGAAGCAATGGTTCCTCTTGGAGTAAAGATGGTATCATATTTTTACTCCTGACTGTCACGAGTACTGACCACCTCTACCAAATATGCAAAGGATCTTATGGAATAGAGTTGTCATACCGTGGTTCTCAAAAAGTGCACACCGGCATGGGACTGGCATGCAATTTCTGCTCAAAGGCTGATTTATATGAGGTCTAGAAGCTGAAGCATCTTTTGGGATTCTTGCCTTGCCTTTCCCAGGTATGATGATGCCTAGTCTAAGTCTAAGCCTAGATTCTGTACAAGCTTCTAAGAAAAACAAAAAACTCTTCCCCCTCTAGCTATCAGGGTTAATATCTAGCACCACCCAAAGAAGTTATACACATTTATTTGGAAAGCAGCGGGTACAATTATGAGAATGCATGTGCTTTCTTACAAACCTCATTAACATATCACATTTTTAAAACAACATTTATTCCAGCTTCCAGAAAAAACTCTTGAAAGTATTTTCTGACAAGAGAGCAATCTAATTCACAGAATACAACTCTGAAAGCATTGTATGTGGTAAGGATTTGAAGTTTCTCCAGAAAAAGAATGAACCAAAGTGGATGGGGTGATGAACTAAGATCCAGGAGGTTTGGGTTCTAGTTCCCTCTCAGCCAAAAAGATCACTTTGGTCACTGACTCTCCTAAGCCATCCCTCAGGGTTGTTGTAAGAATAAGATTGAGAGGAAGAATATTTATTTATTTTGCATTTATATACCGCCCCCTACTCTTAATGGAATATTGTTATATAAGGTGGAATATAAATATAACAACCTAGGATATCCTTCCCTATTCTAGAATACTGAAGCCAGAAGTAATAATATGAACACCAGAAAAGCTATGCTAGATCAGACCAAAAGTCCATCTAGCCTAGCACTCCATGCACACAGTGGCAAGCCAGCTGCCCACAGGGTCTCTCAAGCTGGATGGGTAGAAGGCCTACTCCTGCCAAGCTCCTCAGCAACTGGTGTAATAAGGAGGCAGCACGAAGTCAGCAAGGTTATCAGCCATTGGCAGCCTCCTTCTTCCTTCAATCTGTCCAACCCCCACCCCCCTTCAAAGCCTAGTGGGCAACACCACTTCCTGTGCCAGTGAATTCCATAGTTTAAGTACACATTAAGTGAAGAAGGACTTCCTTTTATCACACTAAATATACAATTTCACAACAAGGGATGATTTTATTTAAGTTTTTAAAAGTATTGCCTAACCTAGAAAAAAAACATTCATTTTGAAATAACCATGCCAGAAATATCTTGCCTTATTTGTATATACATTCACAATATATAAGTCAGTGTTAAATCAATGTATGTATGACCAACTGCCCCTTTCTTATGCATACCTGACTGTATACATGTAGTTTATCTACAAGGAACTGTGAAGCAGTTCAACTGTCTGTGAAGCAGTTCTGAGAAGGACAAAGATAGAACAAAAGATACAACTGAAAGTATTGATGCACTATCTTGTTTCTCCTACTCCCTCTAGTGTTTTCAATAAGTAAATCAAACTAAAGCATTTTCTGTATTCCTTTGTGCACAGCTTTGCTGCTTTATATCAGAAACAAGCCAGGGATGGTGAACTGTGACTAGCAATCTGCTATGTAGAATCCCATGTCTCCTTTGCAACTAAAGCCATTTCAATGGCATTTCCCTTCAGATATCTGTTCCTTTTCCAGAACTTCAAGATTGAGTTATCTGAATTATCACTGAAAATGAAAGTGTCCTAAAAAGATAATATCTGACCACACAATTAAAAATGAACAGACTCAAGGCAGTGGCCACCTCTGCCAACTGTGCCTAGGTGACTTCTCTGGCTTTCAGCCATGGGTTTTACATATACATGTACAGGTGGACCTAATTTTAACTGCTAAATATCTGGGCAAGCCCAGTTTGGGAAAAGCACAGCAGCAATGGACTAATATGATGTTTTATATAAAAAAGAATATTTCCACAAATATATACAACTGCACTGCAGTTCTGGAACGCTTATAAGAATTCAGCTATTTTAAAAGAGCAGCTTCTCTCTTCTTTCCAAATATTCTCTGGTTAAGAAAACAAGGCAAATTAGTTAGAAATAGTCCTACAATCAATTGGGTTTGCTATATAAAAATAACTCTGAAAGCTTCAGTGTATTGCTATCTTATGCACATTTACTCAGAAGTAAATCCAATTTTCAATGAGACTTCCTTCCAAGTAAAAGCACACAGCATTGCATCCTTAATCTGTTAGAAAAAATGGTTCAGATCATTTTGATTATCTAAATTATCCTTCCCTGGTTAATTATGAAAAAAAAATTAAATTTGTTAATAAAAGTTCTTACAAAATCTGCAAATTACAACCTTAGATCAAGCATTCTCTTCTCTCACAGAAAGTTGGGTGTACCTCTTCAGCAAAGATGCTAATTCCTATATTTCTATCCATCATCTAAAATCATAAGATGGATACTTTTTGTTCCAGAACTTTTTTACCTAGATGCAAAATTAACACATTAACTTAATTAATTTAACTCAAGTTGTATAATTAACTGAATTTAAAAAACAAAAACCTGAATGGCAACCCTGATTATTTCACTTTTTGAAATCATACTTCTATCTCACGGAATTTAACATTCAGATTAACTTTGTGATTTTTTATTTAAATGGAAAACTTAACAATTCTAGTTAAATTCTTTAACTGATGAAAATTAAAAGCACTTAAAATGCAATGTGAAAAAATGATGAATGAACAAACATCAAACTGACACAACCTCACAGAACGTCATTCTAAAATACTATTTTAACAGTAGGTGTCTTTTTTAAATAGAACTTTTCCAGCAGCTAGTTGTCCTGTCATGCTACATTCTTATATTAAATCCCCATACCATTATACTGCACTTGGTATTTTCAGCAATAAACTTTCCACCTTTGGCACAAAACTGAAAATTACAGTCATCTAAAGTAAAAAAAGGGCCTTAGGAAACATTTGTCTGCCAAACTAAACACTTTCTAATGTTCTTAGAACTAAATGCCATTTTACAAGTCTTATATAGAAAGAGGCCAGGTTTGTTCATTGTGCTTTTAATTTTTAAAACAATGATATGCTACAGCAACAGAGTGGAATAAAATTCAGTATTCCAGCTACCAAAGCCAAGATAAGCTCTGAATATGGATTAGATGTAACAGAATAGAACATGGAACACATCAGAAGGATTACAACCTGAAATGACCCCCCCCCCAGCATGCAATTTTTAACAAATGCACAGAAATAATGAAACATGATAAGCAACCAGTACCTGACTTTAAAATGATCTTCTGCTTTGAAGTGTGTTGTAAAACAGCATAGATGTTTGAAAACCCAAGTCCGTTTTTAAGAATCCGGGCAACTTTGCAGATGCCTTTGCTACAATCCAGTATCAGCCTTTCTCTTAAAGCAATCATTTTACTTTTCACATAAAACCAAATGTATTATTCAGGTTTTATTTTATATTCCACTCTCTCCAAAATTTACAAGCTACTGGAAGTATCTTAAAGATATTTCACTAGTCATTAAGCATTTCTGCCAGGTTAAAGTAGGCTTCTGATGACATGTCAGAAATCTTGGATTTTCCACTGGTTCTATTTTTACCTTGCTACTGTGATAACCAATCAGATGGAACACAAGTTGGGATTCCCTCCAATCCAAGTGCTCTTCCCTTTCACTAATACAGACAGGCCTGAACAGCATTTAGCAACAGCAACGTGTGGGAGCTGACAACATACCTTGCAACTAAGTACTGCCAACATAGCTACAAACTGCAAGATGAAACCGGCACACAGCTGCACCTTTTGGAGGAGTTCTCAGTAAAAAGAGATTTTCAGAGTTATTACCTGGCACAGGCCTATGGAAAGTTAAAGCTGGAAGATTAGCCCTGAAGTGTCTGAGCCAAACCTTTCATTACTGCTAGAGGAAGCATGAAAGTGGATAGAACAAAAATTATAACCTAACCTGCCCTTTAAAATGTAATATGATACACTATGAAAAAGGGACTAATTTACTAGACGATATATAGAAGGTGACTATGGTCTAATATTACGATTTAAATTCTAACTTTTCTCCTAGGTTTTAAGAGACCCTCTCTCGCATAACAAGTGTATTGAGACCTTGGTGTATGGGTAATAATTATCCCGTATCTGCTTTGCAGGAATAGCGTTCCATCACAGTTGCTTTCATACCAAAACGTAAAAATGCATCAAGTGCCGCTAGTTGTAACCTGTCTGTAGCCAGCAGGGCTTGCATTGCCAAAGTGTCTCACAGAGCAAGGTACTTTTCGATTGGAGAGGGCTTACAGTGTTTTACTCTTTCAGAGCGAAGGAGAGAGACCGTGTGCAAGAAACCAATGAAAGCTTGCTGGGACTCCAAGAGATCTCAGCGGATATGGCCAGAATTCCAATGGGGATTTCTCTGGGACTGCTTTCTCTGGGACAAAAGTATGTGGCTTGCATGACACAACTGTGGGTAACCAGTCATGGTGGGTGGTTGTGACATTTGGAACCAAGTGTGGCTTCTGCTGGTTCTTTTTTTTTAATGAACAGACCACCCCTGGGAACCCATGGCTTAGTCTTGTTTTATCTGAAATCAGCAGGGCCACTTTGTCATGGACTGTGGGCAACAGTTGCAGAACCACTCAGCAAAGAAGCAAAAAACCCCAAAGCTGCTTGCTTGTTGCAATTTCACCATTAACTATTCATTCAACAGTGCTGAAATAGCACTTTGGCAGGACCATCATCCATTCCCCAGCATTTTTTTCTTGGGACAATTGGGATCATATTTTTAAAATTATTGCATCAGTAGTTTACATGTGCTAGCATGTTCTTCCAGCTATCCAGTATGTGTATTCTTGCTTTGTTAATTTCCTTGTCTGTTTCAGCTTTCAAAGGGAGCAGTTCTGGTAAGTAGTAAGTAAATGGTATTTCCAGAAGAAACTGTTACTCAGGTTTCAAAATATTTTAACCAGTGATATACAAAGAAATATCCCTTAAAATACATCTCCAATACAACAAAGCAAGAAAATCTAATACAAATCAAAATACTGGCAAGGTGGAAAATGAACCTGACCTCAGGGACAGAACCAATCCTTTGTAAAATGCATCTCCCCAGTAGTGAGTTGCTAGCTCTAAGTCAGCAATTTGCAATAATGAGGCACTGGAATTCTTTATTAAATTTTAATTATTATAACAAGTGCTGCAAATTGCATGTCAACTCTCAAGTCAACATATAGCAAACCGTGCTGTCCTCTCTTAGAAAGAAGCAATATTGTCTGTGAGGTAGGGAGGAGTTTTGTACATGATGTTCTATCAGATTAAGCTTTAGTAACTTTATAAATTATGAGCTGTCAACCACTTTTTCATCTGCTATAGAATATACTTCTTGGAAATGGGAGCTATAAATAAAACAACAGATGTTTTTTATTGGCTCCAATTGGAACTTTTTTTTAAAAAAAAGCATGCCTGCCGTTAAAGTGGCTGTTATATTCTATTTCCCCTATGGGTTGCTGTTAAAGTAAATCTTATATAAAAAATGGACACTTTTTTCAAGCAACCTTCTTTTTTTTAAAGAACACGTTCATTATAAAGTTAATATTCTTAATGATACAATCTGAGTAATCTGGGTAGGTGAGGCGGTGGAGTAATAATTCAAAGAACCTTTGGGTTATGGGGCTGCATAGAAGTATTATGAAATAATAAATAAATAAATGGGATTGTAAGCTCTTCAGGACAGAAAACTCTTGTTTTTGTTTAAGTTGCTGTGTAGAACACCATGTATATGATTTTCAGAAAAGAATAGCCATGCTAGTTAGCTGCAGCAAGAGTTACACGGGATGGGACTTGACTTGCACATTTATTGGTAATTAGATGCCTGAAGTGTTAACCTCAAATTTGCATATTTAAATACCAATGCTGTAGCCTGGAAGAAAGATGAAAGCTACAGTTATAGGTGGGGACTGAAATGCAAAAAGTACAGACAGTGCTGATCACTGCAACAGATGCCATCCATAAAATGCTGTTGGGTGATAATGCAGAGATAATTGCACTGATGAGACAATTTGCATATGATAATTCAAACCAGAGGAAATAAATGTTAAATTGCTTGATGAAGTGCACTTCAGCAATTTCATACTGATCTCTCTTTGAAATTCTTTTGTTCTGCCATGGCCATCTTGGGGAGCAATCCTATTGCCTATTTTATCTCAGTACTTGGATTCTGAAGGCCAAGCCTCCCCAGAAGGACAAAAGAACTGTGTTGGAGACCTCTTCAGAAAAAGCAGGGGCAGCCACAGGAGGCAGCTGAGGCCAACCACTTCTGCTGATCCCTTTCAACATTTCAGCTCCTCCCCGCTTTACCTACACAGCCAAAAATGTCCATCTAGATGAAAGTGAGGGCACAGACCCCAGCAGAAATTGCTACTGCCACTCCTCAGTCAGGGCACAGGATGCAGGTAAGCCTTCAGGTTTGGAAGTCTATGTTCATCAAGGGTATGAGTGATAGGAACATGCCCTTCAGGTTACAAAGTGTCTTTGGAGTTTGAAATGCTCCCCTGCTGCTTTCTAAACATTTCCATTCCTCCCAAATTCATTTTTTTAAATTCTTCTAAGTATCTCACACAGGAACATAAGCAGGTGTATGAACCTATGATGTTGTGTGTGGCATTATGAGGTTCCATAATAGTGTTCCAGACAATTTTGTTTCCCCTTTCTCTGCACCCCAAAAATGTGTATATATCGGCCACTTCATGCAGGCAAAAATATGTTTTCTACTCAGACGCTCAGTTGTGCATGGGTACAACAGCACTCTAAAGAAGAATAGGACATTGTAAAAAATGTTAACATTATTCATTCTTGTTTGATTGGCAAATATATGAACACACAATATTAGCTATCATGGCAGGGTGCATGACCTATGGCTTGCAAAAGCCAAAATCAGCATATTGTCCTAGCACGGAAATCGTTGCCCGAAACATTGTGTACTACAAGGAGAATAATTTTTAAAAATCAGTAACTTCATATTGTACCAATGTGCACATAGTACTATATGTGGCCATGTAGTACTATCGCCTTTTTCTCTCCCCCTAACAAGGGGGATGCTCAAATTCTCTGATTTCTTACAAAAAGTCCTTCCACATTTAATTTTCACCGTAATCTTGAAATAGATTTATTTCCTTAATTTATATCCTTTCTTGCTTCCAAGAAGCTCTCATTCGCACTGTTATTTTCATTTTATCCTCACAACTGTATTGTAAGGTAGGTTAGGTTAAAACAGGGATGCAGAACTGCAGGCGTAGGAGTGAAATCCTGAGGGCTCCAGCCCATTTTCCGCTGTCTGCCCTATTTTTTCCAACCACCAATTGCTTGGTAGTTTCCCAGTTTTCGTGCAGTTTTTTCCCATTCTAAATTGCTGCAATTCCAGCAATTGCTCCTTTTGCTTTTTAATATCTAACACCAATTGAGCATAAAATGAGCTCTGCATCTGAAACTCTATGAAGACTAACCTGTTATTATTTTTTGTATATTGTCAGGAAAGAGCAAGTTCCAGGTAACATTGGTAAGTCTTTGTTATTAAGCGGAAAAATATTTTTTCTAAGAATGGATAGCACTAACAACAGGATTTTAGAAAACTCATTAGAGATTGTCAGTGCCAAAATTAAAGTTCAAAAAGTACTTAGTGGTATACTTTGATGGTATACCACTAAGGAAAAATTGTAAGCAGCAACACCTATGAGAAAAAAAGAAATACAGGAGTCTAGTTATCTCATGACTGTGCAGATTGCTTTGAGGCTACTCCACGCCTTGGGGCGTCAGAATTTTCCACCAGTGCCTCCTGAATGAATCACCTACTCAGCAGTAGGTCATTATGTTATGTGAAGTGCAATGCTTCAGAGATCTCCTTTAAGCTTCTACTTATTCCTTAATTATAATGAAGAATTTTGGTATTGACTTTAAGATTACTATCCCAACTTTTTGACCTTGCCTAGTCCTGTGGGAGAATCATATATAGTCCCTGACTATTCATTATTTTGAGCAGAAATGAAAAGCATTTTGACTTCTCTGGTGACTGTGCAAGCATAAAATATTTCTCCTCTACAAGAAAAGAGACTGAGAAGTAACATTTTGCCTTTTAAATCTGAGGAGTTGGTTTGGAAGTAGACTATTTGCTCCATCAGTATTCTCTGGAGAATATATAGATACAAATGGTTTGATTGAATAAAGTGGGAACTCATTAGTCATGTTGTGCAACAAATGTAAATTAGGGAGAAAATCCCACAATTACATTTCAATACTTTATTCAGAAAATCAAACTACTAGTATAAATACCTTCTCCACTTCCTTGCATAAGAAACCCATGACTCTTCATGTGGAAATCCTGAAATTTGACAGTGTAAATCCATAGCTCCTCTGGATGTAACAAAGGCAGCTTATTCATGTGCAAATTCACTCACAAATTGTAATGGATGGACATTGTATTATATCTGAACAATGCAGTGTCAAGTGTTAATGCTGTTAAGGAGAATAAAATAAATCTATGTAAATGCATCAGTGGGTTAATTAAAACATGAGTATCTGGAACATACTTTATAAGCAATTAACATCCAATTTCTCATAACAACCCACAGATTTGTAGGTTTTCTGTGGCATCCAAACTTGGGCTGGTTCATAGGTTAAGATACTCAATTAACACTATATTTGTTGGCCTAGAGTGGCCCACTCCATCCTTCTTACCCTCCCTTTTTCAATCAGTCTGCTAAAGGCCAAGTAATCTGGTTGCTGGCATGACTATGCAGATGACCTGGCTTTGGTCATCTTGAGGCCAAGTGTCTCCACCTAGTAGACCTAGTAAATAGTAAACTACCAGGGCTGAAACTTCTAGAATTCATCTCATAGTTAGCAATGCATGATCATGAGACAGCCAGCAGACAAAAAAAATAAAATAAAATAAAAAATAAAACAGAGTCTTCTGAAACCCCCACTTAGGCAAGTACCCAGAGGAGGGCTTTCTCTGCGGTGGTGCCCCGCCTATGGAATGTGCTCCCCAGAGAGGTTCGCCTGGTGCCGTTGCTATATGTTTCTTGGCGCCAGGTTAAGACCTTTTTATTTCAGCAATATTTCAATAAGTTTTAATATCATGACTTATATGTTTTATTGCAGCCAGTGTGGGTTTATAATTTTATCTATGTTATATTTTATTGTATTTTATCTATGTGAGCCATCCTGAGGCTTTCGCAACAGGATGGCATATAAATACTTTAAATAAATTCATCTGATTAACAGGAAGTGATTTTTAAAGTGTTGTTTCCCAGCTAAGTTTTGTGGCTCTCCCCTTCTAAAAGCCCAATGCATTGTTTTTGAGGATAACTGAAGGGAGTACCACTTCCAGGACCCAGAAGTATACTCTGTACATGATTTTTGTCTGTTAATCAGATAAATTATCATACTGAGTTTGTGTATGCATTTACAACAAGCTGTATGCAGAGCATGTACTGCCACTATTTTGAGTATGCAATCTCCACATGGTGGCAGTTGTGTCATGGAACCTGGAGAGCATGGCTAAACATTCCTTGCATGACCCTAAAACAGACCTATGGATCATTCCCTTCTGAAGGTGCCCCCTCCTCAGGAAACAAGAAGGGTGGAGACAAGAAGGGCCTTTTCAAGAGCGGCACCCTAACTTTGGAATGAGCTCTTCAGAGAAGTTCACCTGGCACCCTCTTTATATTCTTTTCAGTGCTGGGCAAATACCTTTTAATTTTTCTGGTATATTTATTCATTTAAAACATTTTTATGCCGCCCCCATCGCAACAAAGCCTCGGGGTGGCTCACAATAGAAACAAAATACATAAATAAATAACAATATAACAATAAAAAAATATTTAAAAACCTCCGGTGCATCTTGGCTAAGAATTTAAAATCCTATAAATGCAAATAATTTAACAATTAAAATAAGTTTTAAATAAGAAGGTCTTAGCCTGGCGCCGAAAAACAAATAACGACGGCGCCAGGTGGACCTCTCCGGGGAGCACATTCCATAGATGGGGCGCCACTGCAGAGAAAGCCCTCCTCCGGGTACTCACCCTCCTAATATCATTCACAGAGGGTTCCTGGAGAAGGGCATCTGTTGCTGATCTCAATTAACAATTTTAATTGTTAATCTGGTTTTAACGTTCTGTATAATATAGAATGTGGTATGCCTTTTATGTAATCCTTGATTTTGTTAAGATGTGTGTGCTTTTTATTGTTATTTATTGTTTATTAAGTGTCTGGTATTGTGTTTTAAAAATGTTTCATAGTTTTTTACATGCTGTTATTGTCTGTAACCTGGCCAGGGAGCCATGTGGATAATGGGGTGGGCTAAAAATCAAATGAAGAGGATGCAGGGATTTAGCCCCACATAAGCTATATTCGCTCTGTTTGCATGGCACCACATCAGTGGTGAGTGGGGATAGCAACTCAAAATGGTGGTAGCATGTGTCTTTCATGTACTGCAGCTTCGCCACTCAGTCATGTCATGCAAGCAGTCCATTTTTCTGAAGGAACTTCTCCTCCCATATGTACCTTCTTGTAGCCTTAGGTTACCTTCAAGAAGGTGAGTGTCCTCACTTGTGGCATTCTCTTGGAACCCCAGGAGGTTCACCTGGTGTCTGTGCTGTTATGTTTTATGGCTGTCGCATTTTTGATACTTATTTTCTCTACTTGCTGTTTCTACGGTTTGCTGTTAGTTTTATGGAATCAACTGGATAGACTAAAATCTAATGACTAATAATACTAATCCTATTAAGAACAAAATTTCCAGTCTTTTCAGAAGAGCTAAGTCAGGTATTTTTTTAAAAGGTGATCCAGAAATTTGTTTTATAAAGCATATTATTCCCAAGTTCTGAAAGACTTCGGACCAATACAATAAATTAGAACCACATTTAATCCAACTTTTCTCTAGTAACTATCTAGTTTCTTTACACAGTAACACTCCATATTTCAGTATTCCCCCTGTCCCCAATCCCATTAGGCTGTAATCTTACCAGCAGACAAGCTTTGGTTTTAGTAAGCTCTGCTGCCAACTAAAACAACAGTCTCCTGAGACAATTCAATTATGAAGCATATGCGTGTACTTGCACAAGCTTGCTCAACCCAATACAAATGGTTCCCCAATATTAACTGTTATGCAAATATACATTCACAACTATTAGGTATTAAAAATCCATTTACTGTGTTCCAGCCATCTCTCATTTGCCCTCTTCTTCTATGCTTCCTTAAATTTCATGATTTACCAAAGCAAGCAAGAAAAGTCAAGTTATACAAACTGTATTTTAGCTTTACCTGACCTGGTGCTCTCCAGATGTTTTAAACTACAGAATTCTTGGCTGTTGCCATGCTGACTGGGGCTGATATCCTGCCCTGCTAGTTGAAGTCCAAAGCTTCTGGAGGTACCACATTTGGGGAAGTCTGCTGTACACAGAGTAAGACCCAGGGAAAAGGACCACACATCCAGCCCAAGTCAGTCTTTTATTTTTTCTAAATATACTGTATGTTTTCAGCTGCTTGTATATTGCTTTAATAGAAAATACAGAAATGTTATTTTGAAAAAAAAAGTTGCAAAAGCTTCATCTGTTGTTTTTCTGGCAGTAGTTCCCAATGCTGAAGAGACATTCAACTTGAAAAGAAGCAGCATTGTACTTTCACAGTGGGAATACTGCAGTAAACACACCAAATAAAGATGTGACTGTGCACAGCGGCAACTGCAAATTTAAAATGCATACCAGTCCCAAGACTGCTTTATATGCTATACAGTGACAAATGTGAATGAGACTACAATTCATTTTGATTGTTTATTGTATATATGTGGCATAATTCTGTGGAAAGGTGCTGGAGCATGGGCTAGTTCTACAACTAACAGCTTCCAGTGGCATTGGTTCGGACTGAATATTACTCAACAGGTTTCAGGGCCAATTAAGGGACAAAACCAGCCTTTGTCACTCTAGTAGATGACCCACAGGGAACGAATGGGGGGAATGCAACCCTATTGGTTTTGAATGGACCTCTCAGTGGCTCTCAACACTGAGACCATAGTATCCTTCTAGAGCATTAACCTGAACTGGGTTTGAGAGACATAGTCTGAAAGTGGTTCCAGTCCTTCCTTGGGAGCTCCCAAAAGACAGTGCAGCAAAACTATTGTTCCTCCTCTGCTCATGATCATGGGTTTCCATCTGATCCCTCACCCATATGCAACCACCAGAGGAAGTCAGCAGGAGGTTTGAGCTCAGCCACTGAGAACTCCTCTGAGGCTGCATGTACTAACTCCAGGATGGTCATTTACTTTAGAGAGGACCCTTTTCTATTTGAAAGGCTACCTCAGTCAATTTCAGTTTAAAGATAAAGAACCATAAGAAAGAAGAGCAGAATTCTCATAGTTGCTCATCAACAGTTAGCATCTGGACCACAGAATATGGAGGCATACAAGTCACCTTGTCATTGTTTGGCATGTTGATTGTATTTCTGTTTAAACTGTTTAAACTACAGACCCTCCCTCCCTCCCTCCCTCCCTCTCTCTCTCTCTCTCTCACACACACACACACAGCATTGAAAGTATGAGTAAGTATGGATTATCACTGTTTCATGGGCTATTGCTGTAATGTGGGTTTTAGTGTGGTTTTGTGAACCACACTAACAAACTGTGGCTTGTTAACCATGAACAATTCATAAAGAGAATCCATGGTTTGCTGTTAGGTAGGATAGTTTTGGTTAACAAATCACAGTCTGTTAGTGTGGTTAGTTTCACACAACGGCTCACATAACTGCATACTTCACACCTGATTTATTTTGAATTCAATATTCATGTTGAACTACAGATTATCAAGTGAAAAGCAGTTATTAGGATAAGTAAAATACAGGAAGGAAAATGGGACATGTATATGAGTGAGTTAATATTGTAATGAATAGTATTGAATGGTTAACTGATAAAGCCAACTGTACTACATGTTACACAGTATTAACAGAAGAGACAAGTGGTATCTAATGGTGGAAGGAGTAAGTATTGATACTTGGATTTCTTTTCAAAGCCTACTAAAAATATATGGCTAATACAGTTGCAGACCACTAAGATACTCTGTTTTCAGACAAGGTTCCTAATAAACAGGTTAAAGAGCCAATCCCAGATCATCTTTATAGGTCCAGTCTTTTTTTTTTCCATTCAAGTCAGTGATGGATTTAGCTGATGGCTTTGGTAGGCAGAAGATAAGTTAGTTCCTTCCTATGCTACAAATAAATACTCAAAAACAGCAACATACAGTTTAAAACTTCTTTCGATTTCTATTATTGTTGTTAAAGTATTTTGATGGTTATCATTTAGGTGAGGGAGGTTGTTTCTCTCTCCATATTTTTTTTAAAAAAGGACAATATGTTTTGTTTAAACCTCTCGATACAGACATTCAATGACAAACCCTGCACAGAAGACAAATAAGAATACTTTTAATGTCTGTTCTATTTGGTTCCTTCTTTTACCTAAATATAATAAAAATGGTACATGTGTGTCTTGGAGGAAACATCTGGAGAGAAAAAACAAAAACAGTCTATAACAGTCTTCCCCTTTTCATGTTGGTAAGACAACTTGGAGTGATGTCTGTTGATGAAAATTCTGACGATTCAGAGTTATTTGCAGAATCATTTAAGATTTTTTAAATTGTGTAACCATGAACAAAACAGCCACTTAAATATATGCCTGGTTTCATTTGTCTGGGTAACTCAGGATCCAGGATTTTTAAAAATGGGCAAATTCAACATATTTAGCATTTTTTCACAGCAAGGAGTATGATGCAAAACATAGTGCAAGTGCACAGTCTTGATTCAGAATCAGGAAAAATATGATAATGTTTACATTTATAGTAAGCAAGTTTCAGTAAAGCTTAAAAACAGCAGTACAAATAGGGTAAGAATGTTCTGCCATCATGCTAGAAAATTTTTACACAAGATGGTTCTCTTTTAGAACTTCTAAAATGAAGTGAGACAGATAACTGAGTAAACAAAATTTGTGGACTGTAGCTTTTATGAACTATTTAAAATAGAGTTCCAATGTGTTCAAGCACACAAAAGCTGCCAGTCTGCCTCCCACCACGCACCTAATTTCTCAGGGGGCAAAAAGAGCACCATCTCCTTCAAACTGTAGTGGTTCCCTGCCTGCTCATGTAGAGGCTATTTTTAGACAGCAGGGGCAAACAGGCAAGCGAGCATCCTCAAGCCTCAGACCAGCTGTGAGGTGCTCAGAAGCTAAGTGGGGAGCATGTCTTTCTAGGCACTGTCAGGAAGCAGCAGCAGAGGCAGGGGCTGTCTGTGGCAACAATGAGAAAGCACATGCATGCAGACTACACAGCACCCCCACAGATGTCAGCAGTGCATATTTGAAGTCACTAGCCAGTCAGCAACTGCATGCATGCTTGGAAGTTGCAGAGCATAAGCAGTCTTGCTCCCTCAAACGGCCCTGCAGAGATGACCACAGTTCCCACTAGCAGACTGTCTTACTGGTCAACACTGACCTGTTGAAAAGTGTCCTGTGTTGTCAAATAAATCTTAAAAAAGAAAGATTGCAACATCTTCAGCAACACTGCACTAACTGAAAGGCACATTTCCCTGTGAACTCTGTAGAGTGAATATAGATAGGTGCCAGCTTATTACAAACAGGAATCTTAAAAAGCTCTGTGGCACATGGTGTGATCATCACCAACACACTTGCTGTATATCCCAATGTGAGATACTTGGTTATGAAAACCTGACAGTGCATGTTGGAGCTGCAAATTATTCAGATTAAAGTGGCCTGTGACTGTCAGAAAAAAAATCTGCCCTAAAGAAGCACCTGCAAAAAAAGAGAACTGGTGGCTATTACACATTTAAAAAAAGAAAGAAAATACAGCTTTTACTTTGTAAAAAGTATCACTATGCAGGATCACTGTACTTGAGGAGACCCCTTTTTGGATGCACAAAGGCCCTTCAAATAAAGGTTAGATTTTATTTTTTAAGTCAACAAGCAATTTACCATTGTGTTACTGAATATGCATTCCTCAACACTTTCTCCTACTAACAGACAAGGCTCTGCAGCCCCCAGAGAGGTCAAGTCTTAGAACAGGCTTATGCCAGGAAAAACCCTCAATAATGCTTTTCATTAAAAATGCTTATGTAGGCCAAATATTATTCTGGGTCTGGAACAGCTGACTAGATCTGAATTGGCAAGAATTCCATTGCAATGTACATTCAATCTACCAGCCACCATTTCTGAACTTCTTCTCAAAGGAAAAAAAATGAACCTATAAAGCAAGGAAAAAGAACAAGGAACATGTTCTACTCCTGTTGCTGCATCTTTCAGGAATGAATCCCATCATTCTGTGCATATCATTGAATAAAGCATTACTTTTTTTCATTTGCCCAAGCTCTACGACCAATCATTTCCTGAAGAGAAAATTTACTGTCAAAATATTTTTTTAAATGATAGCTATCTTTTTCCTGAACTAAGTAACTCAAACTTCTTAAGCAATGCTTGATAACGCTTGCTATATACCAGTAATGGAGAACCTTTGAGAGACCGAGTGCCCAAACTGCAACTCAGAATCCACTTATTTATCGCAAAGTGCCAACACTGCAATAAAACCTGAGTTTGCTGACCACCAGCACAAGGGAGCAATGTTCCACTGACCACCAGCTTTTCGCCAGCCCTGAAAAAGGAGTCTGAGTGTATTTCCTACCTTTTGCTAAAATCACAACGGGTTGTGCAGACTCGAACCGGTGACCTTTCCATCAACCGGTCCAGTAGCACAGCAGTTTAAACCACTGCACCACCTGCATCCTGCTAAAATTACAGTCCATGCAAATCCCTGGCAGCTCACTGACCGGCCATGCAAAAGCTTGGTGAGTTGCGGCTAATGAGTGCTGGAGTTGCCTGGTGCCCTTAATTTTTCCGAATATGCGCATGGCTGCTGGTGTGGTCCCATGCCAACAGAGGGCTCTGCCTGCCCCTTTGGGCACACATGCCATAGGTTTGCCATCACTGCTATATACCCTTTCACGTCTTCTCTTTTGCCTTCTCCCTTGTTTTCTCACTGCCACAGTCCAATAAAGAGGTGACGCCAACAAGCTTTACTACAGCACCAGAATCTCCTTTCATCAGCCGTTTCAACCAATCAGGACACTTGTCACGATGTATGTGAAACAGGGAATGCTTGTCTTTGTGAGCATCATTTTAAATTTGCTCAAGCTGAGTTCGATCTGCTGTTACATTGTATCATAATAAAATCTGGAAGGATCCTTTCATAGTTCTTTGGTTTAAATAAAAACATGGGCAAAATGTTTCAGCTTAAAGACTGATTAAGATACAAACCTGCTGAGTGGCTTTAAGCACTAGTCTCTCATCAGTAATAGAGTAATAACAATACTGGCCTGCCCTATAAGATTTTGCTAAGGATTGTGAAGATGGAAAGGTGTAGCTAAGTCCCACTGACTGCAGTAAATCTTATTCATAGGTAATAGCACACAGGACAGCAGTCTTTGTATTTCTACAATATTTCTTTCCTTCCCAGCACTTCCCAAAAATGATCCAAAATTAAATGCTTTCAGATATCATTATTTTCAATTGTGAACTTAAGACCTCCTTAGATCCTTTTCACTGAAAATAACTGGACTCAGAACTGCCTAACTACCAGGAATAAAGTACAATGTACTGTCATGAACATCTTGGTGTCGTAAACGTACATTTTACTAACAGTAATTTTAATGGCATTTAAGTTTGTAAGTGTACAGTGATAACAAAGAGTTATGAAAATGGAGTGAGAATAAAGGAGATGCACAACTATACTGAACACTCAGGAAATAAAGCATTGGAGAACATAAGAAAAGCATGTCGGATCAGATCAAAGTTCCATCTAGTCCAGCACTCAGTATTCATGGTGGCAAATCAACTGCCCACAGGGGTGCCCATGGGTGCAAGACCTCCTCCTGCCCAAGCTCCTAAGCAAATGATGCATGCAGGCATGCCACTTCTGGTAGGGAGGCAGCACATGGCCCGCAAGGCCAGTAGCCAATGATAGCCTCCTCCTTAATAAATCTGTCCAATCCCTTTTAAATCCATCCAGATGGGTGGCTATCACCACTTCCTCTGGCAGCAAGAAGTGGAGCACAAAAGTGAGTCTATATTCTCACTCTATGTGGCCATACTCTATGTGAAGAAAGCATAATAAAAAATAACCTGTCCAGTTGAAGCAGATCTCTTCCTACAGAACAGGTCCTCAAACTTTATGAATAGGGGGCCAGTTGAAAGGTGTCAGTGATGGGCGCGGGATGCCAAGGCGGTGTGGGCTGGGGTGGGGGGTGCGCACATGCGCACACAGAAAGGTAGGGGCATGCATGCGCAGAGATCATTTTCTCCCGAGTCCAAAACGATCTCCCTGCGAGCAAGCCGGCGCCTTGCTGGGAGATCCTTTTCTCCGAGCGAGTCCAAAACGATCTCCTTGCGAGCAAGCTGGCACCTCGCTGCACGCGTGACGAGCTATGGTGGGCCGGATGAATGGGCATGGCGGGCTAGATCCAGCCCGTGGGCCCTAGTCTGAGGACCCATGCTATAGAACAATCCACACATACACAGTATGTTAAAAAAAAGACTGACTTGCAACAGGTCATTTTCTAAAGCTCTGACAGATGATGTGTTAGGACAAGGTTTGTGGCTGTAAAAATGCTTTGTGTGAAAATGCAAGATTATTGCATAAGGATGGATATAGAAGGACTGAAACAGAATTTGTGTTCTATCCACAGAGGAATACTTACCAAATATTTTCTAGACCTAGATATTAAAATGCCTGTTTTCTAAAAACAAGCCATTACTATTTATTGTAATGATACAGCTGTCCCAAATGGAGTCAATAAAAACAAACTATAATTTCTGCAGGTCTGTTTCACTTTAAAAAAAAAAAAACCATTTTCCTAAGTATTGTTGCTTAAACAATTACTGGCTTGAAATCATTAACACAATGATGTCAATATCACAGATTTAGAGAATTCTGAGAACTGATGAGCTATGTGTTTTGCTTTTTCAGATGCTGGATCTTATCCTTCAGTCATTTTCTGAACACTCTGGAGTAACTTCAAAGAGATAAGTGGCTATCAGAAATAAAATAGGCACCAATATTATACAACATTCATAGAAATATGAAATATCAGTAGCATTGATAAGACTACAAAGATTTTTACAGACTTTTAAATTACACTAATTTGTGGTGGGATTTTTAAAGGAATTTAATGAATTTCTTAAAGAAGAAAAATTCCAGTATACTCATTATCAAACTATACATGGCATTAAATGCATAGCATAGACTGACCCTGTCCTCCTTTCTCTAGGGATACTAACCTAGATCATGACCACCATGTGCAAGGAAGACAGGCTGCTCAAGACAAGAGATATTTTGGGAGACAAACTCCTGCACAGGCAATCGTCTGGACAATTCTCAACAATGCCTGGCTCAGAATAAGGAGCCAATCAAAGCCAGGCATCTGGTGGTGCCAGTAGCTAGAGAAGGGCGCAAACAGCTGTGGAAGGCATAAGGAGTGGCAGGCAGATGGATGATGCAGTGGGGATGAAGTGAGGGACAAGCAATGACAGGGAGGGCAAAGAGAGGAAGAGGGGGGCCTTTAACACCTTATGCCTTATTACTCCCAGTTCCTCAAGTGACTGCATATTAAACTGCAGATTTATAGGTTAATACACAACACTGACAGAGGAGTCCCTTAATCCATTACTGGCCATACCACTGCCCCACATGCTGGCACTGCTAGATCACTGTTTGAGACAAGAACCCAAACAATGCTTTTCTGAATATCAGCTTCTCTTTGGCAAATGTACAATCCCTTGCATTACTATAGATCTGAGCTGTAGCATTCCTCTTGTAAGCAACCTGACTTTTTACACAAGGGAAGAGCAGTCTTTCATAGGAGGCCTTTACTTCTGGATACAGATCAGCACAAGTTCTCCCTGCACCAGCAACATTTGAATCGGATTATTAGTTTCCAAGTACTATCAGATTTCTACTCTTAAAGGTATCCTTTGAGATAGTTATAACAAAGGCCAGTTCTGACTTTGAATAATAGGAAACACATGGAAGATAATGGGTTGGGTGGCTTAGAAATGTTGACTGTAGAAGTGAATGCAATTTTGACTATGTTACTGTTTGCAACAAAAAGCAAATCTGGTGGTGCTGTTCACCTGCTTGCTATTCATCCTGAGACTTCAGATGAAGTTCAGTTAACAGCTAAGCAGCTTTTGTATTAACCGCAGCAGTAATTACTTTTGTATTCAGAAACTGAAGACAGACTCACATTTTGAGACAATAGTACCTTGGGATTTGCCACTGGAAATTCAGGTTTGGGGTTTACAGCTAAACTAGAAGTACCTTGGGAAAGGCACACTCCCAAACTCTACTGACAGTACTGAATACATGGGAGTCATTTGTGGGTGATGACCTGTAAGTTGAATGAGAATCTTAAACTACATTTAGCCGTGCATACTTTTCCAGAAACAAATCCCATTGAAATAAATAGGGCTTACTTTTGACTTGGTTCGTATAGAATTATGCTGAAAATGTGCTTTACAAACTTTTCAGCAATCCCTCACATATCACCTACTGAAAAACATTAGAAAGATTTGTGTAGCACATAAAATTAATATGGGTCACTTTTTGTTTTGTTCACTATAAGTAAATCAAACAACATGGCAATCAATGTGAATTAATGCAGGGCTTCAGAAAGCTTCCTGGAACCCATATCACTGGCTATATTCAAACAATAAAAAGTAGAGAAAGTTCACAGCCTTCTCAGTAGTGGTGCCTCGATTGTGGAATATGCTCCCCAGAGAGGTTCATCTGGTGCCCACTCTTTATTCTTTCTGGCACTAGACCATATAGATCTAGATTTAATTAAATTTTAATCAAGTACTGAAAATTGTTTTGATGTTTTTATTATTTGCAAACCTTCTAGATATTTTCTATGGAAATATAGATTGCACAGAATTTTTAAATAAATAAATTATCCTTCCATTTTTTAAAATAAAAGTCTGGATTATAGATGTACAGAAATGCTGCAAACCCAGTAGCTCCTTCAAGTTAACATCACAATAAATTCCTCAGAATACATAAGCTATAACTATTCTTAAATCACAGCATAACTGTCCCTTCATTCCATGCTATTAAATTAATCTAATTCCTCAGCATTCAGCTTTCAGACTGATTTCATGGTACTTCATCATGGACAGAAGACTTTAAGCAAGATACACATGCAAAGCGTTTAACGGCCAGCTGCACTACAGACATCTGTGTTCTTTCACAAGGAAGTGGGTATCTCCAAAGGCATTAATCAAAGATTTAAGAGGGCATACTGGTACAGAATTTTCATTTTTTTCACAAGGACTTAGTAGCTGCAAACAGCCAGAAAAAATGTATTCCCTTATAAACCCAAATGGAATTCTAGCTTTTGCAAAGTAATAACAACTATTACTGCCAATTGAACATATATTCTGACTTTGTTTAGAAGATTATTTGGGGAAAAATACATATGATATGCAACATGCAATATGAATACAAGTAAGGGGTCCTAAATTATACAAGCTAACCAGTTTCTTTTAGTTTCTACAGGAGTTACCATGAATTAACTGGGCAGGATCCACTGGATACTAAAGCATTCATATGTACCAGTTTAAATCATGTTCCTTTCTAATCAAACTTTCATTCCATTTTATTATTTTTCAACCCATCCAATTGAGGTCTCAGATATTTCCAGTACTATGAGCATTTACCAGCAGGTGGAGTCAAACAACAGCTAGAGGAGCTCACCAGCATCACTACTGTAATAGAGAAAATAGTAGTATTTCTCATTATGGTAGTTGGAAAAGGCAATAGATTCCTTTCAAAAGTGTGTGTCTGTGTGTGTGCGGAGAGAGAGAGAAAGAGGGAGAAAGAGAGAGCGCTAGTTATCAGAGTTCCTAATGCAATGTTAAATATTAAAGAAATACCAAAATAAACTGAAAATTTAGACCTGTTTAGTACATATTACTTTGGATAAATAATGAGAAACCACATGTTCTCTGTACAGTGCGTTTTAGGTATCCCCATCCTATCTCTCTTTACCCAGATTTTCACAATAAAAAAATGTAGTATATGTTTTATCTGATGCATCTAAGCAAGGAATGCAGTTCTGTGAAGCGCTAACCATACAGATAGTATTTCAAAGAAACTACTTAACACAGCAACAGAGTAAATTTCCATAACAGGCAAGGCATTTGAACATTGCTTCAATTATGTACTTAATTTCATCAATTAATTTCTTAGCTGCCTTTCAAGATCAACATTTTCACAAGGTAGCTTACAATGCAAAAATATTCAGTTAGGTGTAAGTTTAAAAACAACAAACCAGATGAAGCAGCAGCAAGTACAATACAACTGGTGTGAACTGCAGCAGCTGGTCTGCTAACTGGTGCACAGTACTGTGACCACGTCAGTTCTATATGGAAAAAGTGCACTGGTTATCATTTGTTTTCTGCATTTAGTTTAAGATGCTTGTCTTAACCTTTAAAGTAAGAGGGTACTCCCTCCAAGGTCTCAATATGGTTCCTCAACAGTGCTCTGGCCCTCCCACTACCTCTAAATTCCCCCTGCCTATAATCTTTAGTTCTTCTCCTCAGAGATCTTTATACAGATCAATGTTTCCCCTTCCATGCTAGCAGTAATGAAAAAGCAATCTATATCAGAATAATGCATGTGCAAACACATGTGTGCAGCTACTTCCTAAACTAGCACTGCATGTTTACCTTAGGGCCAAAAAGGTTATGCACACCTGCTTCAAGCAGCTTAGAACCTGGCTAGTTGAGGGATTAACTGTATTGTTATGAACCTATCTGGTTATTAAGAACTTCAGGAGAATCCCTTTTCAGGATACACCTGCTTACAGGAGTGCATTTGTTGAGTAGACATGAAAGGACTTCCAAACTGTGGGATGCGCCCCATTCAGAGCAAAGATTAGTCCCTGCTCTCAGCTTTCCAAAAAGAAGTTAAGAAAGATCTCTTTAATTTGGTCCTTTAAATAGCGGTAAACAAACTGGCACTTTCCAGATGCTTAAGGTAAACGCTCTCATAAATCCTGGACAATGCGGCCAATAGTTGAGGATGATGGGATTTGTCCAGTACATCCAGAGGGCATCAGGCTGCATTACAAGGTGGAAGATGAAGACACCAATGCATTTCTTTCAACAATACTGTATTTAAGAGCTTGTGGTTGTACCTCTTCAGTTTCCTCATGAGGAATAATGGCAGGAAAAGAAGGTTTCTGTGTATCTTTGCTGCCCTGTGGACTAGACACCTTCATATAAACATTATGAGGAATCCTTGTTCTCAAAAGACAGGTTCCAAGTTTTAAGATTTTCTCTAGTTTCACTAAACAGCACATTAAAAAAAATCAATGAACATGTTCTTTATATTTATTCATCAAGTTATACAGTAATATTAAAAAAGTATTCTATGGCCAATGTGTCACACCTTCACATTAACTTATCCTGTGAACTTTCTTCAGATATTAAGTTACAGGCAGTCCCTGAATTATGAATGTCAAAGTTACAAACAACCTGTATTTACAAACTGCTATAAAGCCTTTTAATTTAAAAAATGACTGCAGAAAATCATCATCACCATAGATAGAGAGGAAGCAAAAGGGCAGAGAGGGAGGCCTCCAAAGCATGCCTTCCTGGCAGCCTGTCTGAACAGGGAAATCTCTCTGGCATTTCCTTGCTGCAAAGAGGAGGCACTGGTAAGTTTGGGGGGTGGGGTGTCTAGAGATATTTGCAGTTTTCCTATTTTTACAAGGGTCCTGCACACCTAACCCTCCTGAATGTGGAGTGCCAACTATACGTGATCGCATACAAATTCAACTTACAAGATGAATTTCCATTTCCTCAGGAAGGCTAGTTGTTTGTAGCCCAGGGACTGCCTGTATTCACACAGTAATACAAGAGAAAATAATAGAGCTGAAGAGTAAACAAATTTGGTTAATCAAGAGCTTGGATGTTTCTATAGGTCTTAAAGAACAGCACACAATTCCCAGGTGCAAAGTTTCTTACAAATATGCTACAGAATGTGTTGCTGCTCCACTGTGGATGTTCTGTGCTTTACTTTCACTGACCACTCCTGTTATTATTTATACAGTTAGCCTTTTTCTCTTGAGGAATAAATCCCAGGGATGATTTGACCCTTTCGGCAGCAAGTTCCCAAATGCATTTTCCCTTCTGTACAAGGCAGAACATAAATGGGAAAAGGCCATGCACCATAGCTTTCATCTATGTTATCAAATGGAGCTAGGCTAAACCTTTTCAAATAATTATTTTAGAAATCCACACACAAAGTTGTTAGCTTATGGGAATACATTTAATGCCCACTGGATATCTTAGCAGTTATACTACGATATTTATGTGAAGAACAACAGAAGTGTCCTCTTTCTCAACCATTTGGCCTTACCAGCCCAGATATATGCATACAAGTTAATATCATACCAGTGAAAATAAGTACTGGAGGGGGCAACATATTCTTTTCTACCCCTGCAAAAAGCTGTTGAAATTGGAAGTGTACAAAGAACACTTGGTAAATACAAAATAGCAGTCACAATTTTCAGGAAATGTTTGTATTTTATTCAACAAGACCTTGTCCTGACTAATACATTATCAGAGCTCCTACTTCCTGCTGACTGCATCCCACATGGATCTGATAATGTCCAAGGTGGGCATCATCATGGATTGAGCAACTAATCTAGTTATTCCCAGCATAATCACCAGTGGAAGAAGTGATGTTGGAATTTGAAGCAATCACATGATTTCCCCAACTAAACCACTGCCAGGTTACTTACTTTGATCACACAGTCTATTTTTCTAGCTATGGCCAAAGCAGAAAGGATTCCAATAGTGCAGCATCATCACCAATCAGATAAAATAAAGCTATGTAAGCTGCCTTTGGTTTCTCACAAGAAAAAAAGGCAAGCTATAAAGTACTGGTCCTTAGTATCAAAATAATCTTAAAATGAGTACACACTCAGATATCATGAGAATCCCATTTGACCCAGGGCAGATAGCAATCAATGTTTTTAAAATAAAAAATGAATTTTTAAAATTTAGACCAGAATTTAATTTAAAAATTTAATTTAAATTGGATTTTTTAAATAAAATGCTTTCTGAGGAAATATCTAAAAATACATTTCTATTTAAAATATATTATAGTCCAAAAGTTATTCATAATGAAATAGGGATTAGTTTTTACTTATGTAGCATGAGGCTGTGCAACGTTTAAATTTTTTGGCAAGGGAATTCCATTAATCCATTCACAATGTCATGCTCTTCCAGATATTTCTGTAAAGTTATACAGCAATTTTTCTGTCTAGAAGATATTATCACAGATGCTTGGTTTTACAGATCTTGAAACCGTGAATTTGTGACTGCAGAGATCACATGCTTCTTCATAGCAAAAATGTTATAAAATAGACATACAGAGAAAAAAGACCTTAATCCCATTGTTCCTTTGCAAATCTAAGTACACAGAATCAACTCCTTACGTCTTAAGTGCTAAGTTTAAAAAAATTAATGAATAGAAGATTGTTGGAGTGGAATAGGTCTGCACAAGAAGCTAAGTGTGAGGAGGGAGGGGCAAGCAGCAAAAATGAAAGCAAAACCTTTTGAGCAGAATACTCCACAAGCCTTTGGGTCTTTCTGTGTATAGCCAAAGGTTCATCATATTATTATTTCCCTGGAGAAGAAAACTTATAATGGCAGCAGGTTGTAAAAGAGATCCAGCATGGAAATATTTTAATGAAGTTCTTTTACCTATGAGTAAGGCAGGTATGCATGCAAATTATGTAGAAACCCATAACTTAAATCACATCTGACTAGTGATTTAATTTGTGATTTAAATTAGATTTAAAATTCACCCTATACTTGACTATTTTTAATTTTCACTTACAGTCAGAAATATGGATATACACAAATAAATTTCTGTAATGTACTGAAACTCCATTTTTTAAAAAAAGAAAAAGTCTTGCAGCACTTTTAAAAACTAACATAGTCATTACAACATCATCTTTTGCAGTTTATAGCCAACCATCAAACAGGTGATGGTTTTCTATAATACACAGACATACTCTCTAAAGCTGAGTTAGAGCGTAAAGCAGCAAAGTCAAGAGGAAATATGATGCAAAGAGAAAAAAAATGTTATGGTTATGTTAAAGCTTAAATATATGTAAAATTTTTACAATGATCATGTGAAAATCAGTGCTAATCTCCTACCAGTATGTTAGTTTTTCAGGTGTCACCAGACTGTGGGTTTATCATGGCTACTACTCTGGAAATTATTACTCGCTTGGAATTTGCACAATTAGGTTGGGAGAACTAAAGCAAGTCTCAGGTTGATTTAATAAACACAAGTAAAAACCCAAGGGAGATGCATATAGCCACTGATAGTTATTTTTTGCCATTACTTTCAGAAACATCTTGTATCTATGAACACTGGCCTCCATGTCCTTTTTTCCAGGTTTGAGATGCTTCAAGTTTGATCCCACTCACATACATGATGTATGTATGTAATAAAATCCAACACTACTCAAGGACATGTTTGAATAAAAACTACATAGACAGTGCATATCCCTTGGGGTCCTCCCCAACTGTTCTCTTCTAAGTAATATTCAAGCAGGAAGAACTCACATTACAGATCTCATCCCAAAGGTACAAGTATTCACACACATGCTGCAGAAGTGTGGGAAGTTGCAGTGGGAAAGCAGCACCCACAGTGCAAGCAATGTGTGTGAGCATGGTTACAGTTCTGACTTATAATGAAATTCACAAAGGGCAGTGCCTTCAATGATGGACAAAAGGAACATTTGTTCTGTAAGAACACTTTAAAGTTATGTTTGCTCTTGTAACATGCTGTTATATGCAATCCCCCGCCAACATGTCCTTACTTTCCCTTCTACTGTGGGAGAGAGTTGCCTATTAATGCAGGTCTTTATGTGCAACTTACCGCCTCAGGGGGAGTCCATCTGGACATATTGCTCCCCAGGCAATATGTGTACAGATGTAAGCAATGTATATAGAGCTGTTTAACACAGTCATGTCTGGCAATTCATTTTCATTCTGTTCCACTACTTAACAAATGCCACTTTTCTATCATCCACTTTACTGTATCAGGTATTGAACATGTATCATTCATACTATAGAATCAGGGTGAGGAATAAGTGGAAGGTGAAGATAAACACTGTTACTGAGTAGTTGAAGTATAATTTGTTCAAGCAGAAGTGGTAAGGACTCATGTTAAGTGAAATTTCTTAAATAGCAACATTTGCTAGATTAACTACTTTTCTGGTAGTAAATGCATCAGGAAGCTTGATTGGAGACTGGAAATTGAGAATATCATGAATTCCTGCATGAGTATCAGACAGAGTTTTCTTACTTAAATGCGACATTGACCTCAGATATTAGTATACATCAGTAAAAAAATTTTTTTTGTACACATGTATTCAGTGAAAAACTACCTAAACATAACAAGCTGTAACCAGTATTGCCCATTCAGCAGCAGAATGGAAATCACCAGTGGAATAGATCCTCCTCTCCTCTGCAACTCCTTGTATGACCCCACCTGTTCTGCAGCCAATGGTGCAGACAAATAAGTACTATGTGGAAAAGGGAAACAGAAGCCCCTTTCTACTAATGGACGCAGGCTCCTGTGACATAAGATAGGGCTCAATATCATTCTTGGATATTGTTTTATTCTACTTTGGCACAGGAACTGGGGGAGGGAGGCAGGGGAGAAACAGATCGAGTCAGAAGGGATCTCCCTGGCTATCTAGTCTGACCCCCAGCTCCAGCTGGCTCCATTCATGGCATGCCTACCATGGTAAGAAGAAAGGTAATGACTTTACACAAGTGTGTTGACACTGACCTCAATGGGACAGTACTAGTATACATGCTATTATCTTTTGATTGATTCAATACACATTCACTCACATATTCTGGCTTCAAACATACCCTAATTAAATTTGCCTACCAACAGCAAATCAACTTTGAAGAAATTCTACATTTGAATGAATCTATGATTTTTTTAAATGCTGTGATTCCTTTTTAAATATCAAGATGTATAATCAGCATTTGCACATACACACAGCAATACTTGAGTATTTTTCTATTTAGCCACAAGTGGTAGTACCTATGATATACATGGTTACTACTACATTATAGGTGTTATTCAAATAGGCATCATTCATGTATATAGCTTGATTGCTATAACTGGAGAAGTTTATTTTTTCAGATATTCTCATGTCTAATTCTTTTCGAAACTTTAGATTAAGAGAAACTTGTTCATCTCCACTTGTCTAGCAGGAACCCCTGTGTGCTGTGAAGGATTATACTGATTTTCTCATGCATGGCAGAATTTTACAGAAGAAATCTTTTGATATTGAACCACAACTACTTGGTAAAAAGAGACAATACTAACCTGGCTGATCACTGTCTGTTCCTATTCTTGCAGGACTTGGTGCCATAGGAAGTGGTCGAACAGGACGAGGCTTTGGAGTTGGGGGAGAAATTTTTTTTCTTCCAATATATTCTACATAAGTTCCTGGAAAGTCCCCTCTTTCTCCAGTATTTTCATTATAACCATTCAACCAACCAATTTCCTCAGGTTTTGCTTCTTCTCCATCACTGAATCCAAGGGCGACTAAAGTACCTTTATTCACAGTTAAAATATCTCCCAAGTGCAAGTCAATGTCTTCTTCTCGTTCCTTTTTGTAATCATATAAAGCTCTGTACTGGTATCCTTCTGCACTCATTGTGGCAAATGTTTTAATTCAATTCTCTTAGTGAACAACAGCAACACAGTGCTACTCAGTTTTATTGTATATACAATAAAAGCAGTTCTAAACAGACTAAGTAATGTATCAGTTATGAGGACTGTAACCCAAATATGTAAAAAGCACCAGGGCCTGTGGTTATTCTGCTGATGTTGTATTTCTGTCTTGATATTTAATCAGTGAAAGTGCAAAAGAATGCACTTTTTATCAAGACGTAGACTTCCAGCTAGTTCCTTTTCAGATTTGTTTGGCACTTACAGGCACAGTTTTTCAAGATGGGTTGAATATTACTTCTTGCTGAACCTCCTTTTGATGTACTTGCCGAAAAACATTCCCTTGTCTTAAAACACTTGCGGTGAAGTTCTGCACACATACTTTACCTATGGGGGAAAAACATTCAGACACAAGATTAGTACAATTACTCCAATTCTAATTTAGGTCTCCAGTTATGGTAAAGCTTAGGTTTTAGAGGGTGGGCAAACAGTATCCTTCCAGAAGTTGCTGGATGACAAATCCCATCAAACCTCACCACTGGCCATACTGGCTCAGGCTAATGAGAGTTGAGTCCAAAAATATTTGGAGGGCTGCAGGTTGCCAAACCCTGTACTAGGGGAGCATTTCTCAAAAACAAGTGTGTTTTCACAAAGTTTGATTAAAGACTCAATAAAAATCTAATGTAAGCAAAAACTTTAGAGAGACAACCAGATAAATAAAAGATTCCCTTGCAGATGCAGAGGATGTTCCTGCACAGATGCTCCTTCTTCCTTACAATAGATAGGAGATGAGTGGACTGGTCTCAGTCTTCCAAGGATGCCCTGTATAGTGTTCTGCTCTGAAAATAAGGCCAAAGCATCTTTGTGGCCAAGAATGAGCTAAGTCATAACTGAGAAGCCATTCTAATTAATGAAAAAAAAATCTTAATGACCAAGCAACCTCTGTATCCATTTAGTTAATTACTGAACGAACTGGGTGGGACAGTAAACAGAGAAAAAAAGAACAGAGGTGAGGACTGATAAGCACCAGCAAAGCATTAGGAGAAAAAATATTTCTACTGACTAACTCTGACAAATTTCCATCTACAGCTGGAAAAAGTTGTCAAAACAAAAACATGCCAGGAAAAGTCAGGAAACCTGTGACAGAAATCTCTTTGCTCCAACGTCACCAGCCATGCATGCAAAGACTTCATGGATAGAGTTATACCACAAAGGCCCGTGGGATACATGCTGGGTGGAGCTGGAGGATTAAGGGGGAACAAGTCACAGAGTACACAACTGTCTGCTGGACGTACCCCCCCCCCAAAGCGTCCAAACACAAAAAAAACCCCAACCCCTACTATGACTTCAAGTTGGCACAGTGTGACATGCAAACCTGCCCTATCTCTCATAAATCTTTAACAAGAAATGTAAGTTGTAGCTTCATAACAGGCAGGACAACAGGACAGCAGCCAGAAGACAAAAGCAGAATAGTCCCTGAAGTAAGTTAGCTTACCCCTCATCACTTTCAATTAGTGCAAGAGGAGTGGTAACCATCCCTTCTGCTTTATCAACCCAAGTGCTTGTTGATCAGCCCTTGGGTTTCAATTAGACAAGTCCACTGTTTTGTGGAATTCCTGTTGACCTTTGGTATAGGTTTTCTTCAAAATATCTACCGCATGGGAGCTGATGTGGCATCAATATGTCACCTTTTTCAAAAAAATCTGTTTCTTTGAAATAGCTCATAGAAGAATGCATGAAGAATTTTAAATGTAAGATTCCAAGGTTTCAATGTCAAGAAAACTATTTGCATCTCTCATCATAGATTGATTATTCTAGGATCAAAACCCTCCAGCACTTAGAATTCTAGAATCTCGCGCATTCCTTCATGAAGAAAACCATGAAAATCATATATCAAGATTAGTAACCTTAATTTCTGCCCCATGTCACTAATAAATATATTCCAAAGACTCCCATACTTCACAGCCTCCACACATGCAAGCTTCCCTTTGTTTTTCAGCCCACCATTCTTTTACAGGTTTTTCAGGGTCAATCCTCTCCTTTTACACATTTGGAAAACCAAGCAAGCTAAGCCGGAGACTACAAAGACTAATGGGAGTCCCTCTGCAACTCACACATGCACACATGGCAGAAGCACGTCATGTGTGAATTACACATGAAAACAAGAAACTAGCGGTAATGAGAATATCCGCATAGTCCTCAGGTTTCTCCATATGTCAAAAACTTTTCCAATCAAGCTTTAAGAATCTATCATCAAGACACACTAAGGAAACATGAAAAATAACAAATAAATATGATCTCACCCAAATAACAATGATTATAGCTAAGACCCTGGCAGCTAAAATAGTGATGGCATCACTGACGAATCCCTCACAAATCTTCCTGCATTCAGAGTTCTGTTTTCCTATGTACAAAGAGTATCTTACCAAATATATCTATTGCCACCAAGTATTTGATCATCTAATAATTCTGTTTGGGTGATTAGTGGTGTCGCAGCGAATGAAAAAAATGAAGATATATTGACTGATAGAAATAGTTACTGAGCTCTGGGTTTGTTTTTTTAATGTTTCTGGATCTGCGTTCAATAGTCATGCACAAAAGGTAAAAATGAATATGATTCCCACCCCCATATTTTCTGATTAATTAAAATCCATGTAATAATGTGATCTTTGGTTCAAATGACCTCAAAAACATGGGATGCTGCACCATGTTCACTCTTCTATGAACTATGAGGTACTAAAATGCTACCTTATTATTACTTTTACAACACAAACACATGGCAAAAAAAATGAGAAGCATATGACATGACAGCTTACCTGCCAGTCATTCTCCACTAGCTTTCTTATTCTGCTAATCATCACTCATCAGCAATCTTTTCATGGAAATAACTGCATTTGTCTTGCTGACCATAAACTAACTCTAGAAGAGCATTCCCACCTGCACACATACTAGTGAGAAGAGACTTCGTATCAACTACCATGCAGCAACATAATTAAAAGTTGCAACTATTGCAATGAACAAACTGCCCTCTTATAAGTACAGCCCCTACAAGAGCAAACATTATCTCATATAGTTATCTGCAAAAGATTAAGATTCAGTATTAGGCTATAATATTTTTCTCCATGGCATGCCATTCACTGGGTCAAGAAGTTTTCATTTAGAGACATGAATAGAAAGAAAAAATGTACGGAGCGTAAGCTGTCTCTGTATATGTGACCTTATGTCTTAACAAAATCAACACCAAAATCTGATTAACTTTTTAGTTGCATATATAAAATATACTGGTATCTGTATTACATAACAATCATGAAATGGCCTTTGACTAAAAATCAAATCACTTTCTATAGATACAGCAATTCAGATTTTTGTGTTAGATTGCTACCACATCTAAAGACATTCACCATCCATATTATATTAGATTTAGGCTCTTAGTTTGGGGGCAGGGGGTCACAATTAAAAGGTCATGCACTTTAACATACACTACCAAAGAACTGAAAGTTTTGTCATTAACCTGGAAGGCTTATTGAAGCTTATTTTAGAATTCACACACCTATATGAAGGAAAAAAAACAGGAAATGGAAACAAAAGAGAAAAATACATCCTAAGTAGTAATTAAAATGTTCTACAGTCATTTCTATCTACAGTGTTTTCCTCCCTAATTTCTGCAACAAATAAGTAAATGCACTTAAACACATCTTGATTTAGGATTGTGAAACACTGCCAACTTTCAACTAAATATGCAGAAAATTAACACTTCTCTAAATGTCCCAAATACTTTGAAATATTTATTTTTTAAAGAAATAGCTCCAGTTCAATAGGTGCACAATTATACAAAGACAACTCACTTTGTACTTACTGCTATAAGAATTTTGGCAGAATGCCAAATAAGAGCTCTTCTCTAAACACTGTTGGATCTGCCTGAAGTTTCCCCAATTTGAGAGTCAGCACCCTCCCCATACCCATAGTCTATTAAAATGAAAAGGGAGGATTGTACTGTAACGTACAGAAATAACTCCCTCCAGGTTTAATGGTGCATCACATAGGGGAAAATGACCAAAGTACTATTATACTGCTTTGTTCAGCACTGAACTTCCTTACACCCAGATTAGAAATGACAGTGTATTCCTTTTACAAGCTATTTTGCTGAGTTCAATTCTGGTTTTTCAGCTTATTCCCCATGACACCAATCCGCTGGATCTTACTAATACAGCCACAATGTTCCCACAATAAACAATACAGAAATATTGCAGCATTGGCCACAGCCAAGAATATCAGCAAGTGATGGGTTACAGAGCAGTTTCTTGCCTGCAGTCAGTTTGGGAGCAGGGACAAATTTCCTATGACAAGTTTTTGACCAAGATATTTTAGTATGCCTTTTCTTCTTCTGGAGATACATTAAGTGCTATAAGCACTGCCTGCAAACATCTCATGAGCTTACACATTAGAAAATAAAATCATATGCCATTTATTCTTGGCACTACAAAAGTGTTACACAAACTAACAACACTGAATTCAAAACCAAAACATTGTCTCTAGCAACAGTTATATAAACTATCCTGAATTGATTATAGAAGTCTTCACACAACTTCTTGATGAATAAAACAAATTGCATGCAAATTGCACTATAATGTTTTAAATAAAATGGGATTAGATTTTCAAAGTAGAAAAGTAGGATAGCCATTATTTTTATGGCCCACATTTTATCTATTTACAGTTTACAAGTCTGGATCCGCATGAAGGGATCCACTTGCATCCCTAAAGAGTTTGGATAATTCTGAACAACACTTGTAAATACAGGGTGCTGCTTTACATAGTCAAAGCAATCTGTCTCTCTAACCATGTGCAGCGTTCTCTGACTGACTGTAGCTTTCTGGGAGTCAGGCAAGTCTTTCCTGTTGCCCAAGATCCTTTTAACTGAAGATACCAGAAACTGAGCTGAGACCTCATGCATGCAAAACAAGAGCATTACAAGTGAACTGTGGCCATCAGATACTATGTCTCCAAATTTTAGTACTCAAACGTTAACTCATGTCAATAGGACAACTTCAGAATAAAGAGGTTACAGTGACAATCCTGCATGCACTTATCTGGGAAGCAGCCTCAATGAACGACATAGGATTACATCCAAGAAGACAGGCCTAGGATTGCACAGGAAGGGTTATATCATTATCCTGCTCACACAAGAGCAATTTTACTAGTTTCTTTCTCAAATATGCAGCCACAATGATGACTTTATTTACACTTCCCACAACAGAAGTCCACTCATCCTATGGCCTAGTCATACAACTGTAGTCACAGTTTAATCTGTCGTGGTTTCCACAGACTTTCTGAATCTACTCTGCCTGGGTGATAACTGAAAGAGGAAGGATGGAAAAAATCAACAAAGAAAAGAAAGATAATACAAATAGAAGAAACAGATACAGAAACGTAGATACACAATCAACATTAAAAGAAATTAAAATAACTTTATACAGAGGATAGCAGCAGATAATCAGCATCATCTCTGTAATTCTGTCACCTAAAACCTAAGTCTAACACTTAAAACTCATTCAAATCATCATTCTTGCTTCCAGGTCAATATGTGTTTGACTGAGATGTAAATTTCAATTACTTCCATAGTAAAATAGGATATAATTACTCTGAACAATGTGAATATACTTATGACCTAGATTGTATTTTGGTGAGTGACTCAAATATACTTTAAAAATAAAAATCACAAGGCAGGTTTCTTGCACCATTCTAAACATATAGTCTTGGAAGAAAGAGTTTAAGCCCCTGAAGTACATGATTTGTCTATAGCCATTTCTCAGGAGCTAAACTGCTTCAAAGATGTTCACATACCAACCCCACTGAGCAAGGTAGTTTTTGTCAAAAGCAATCAGAAAAATCATAAAACATTATTCCACAGCTATCTGGACTAGCAGGAATTACTTTTAGATAGGGCTTCTAAGTTTTATTTCTGCAAACTTAGTTTGCATCGACTGTTATGATCTATTCTGCAAACAACCCTCATAGAATGTGCCACTGACAGGCAGTCAAAGGGTCACCTAACGGCCAACATCACTGGGGGGGGGGGGGGGCGGAATTGCTTGCCTTCCAAAGATTTCTGGCCCAGAAAATGTATCCCAATCCTGTGCCTCACAGTTGTCAGAACAATCTGCACAAAGAGCCACTCCAATATTTGGTGGCAAGCATTTGGCAACAGGAGACTTTCTCCTCTTGTTCATGAACTGAAATCTTTCAAGCATGCATTTGTTCCTTCACAACCAGACACCTTCCATTTCCAGGAAAGCCACAATGCACTTATTAAGAACTATTCTTCCAAAATGCAATCAATAAGCATCAAAAAACCAGCACAAAACAGTGCTCTCCACAGCACAAGCCTTAAGAGTTCACAGCCCTTCCTCACTGAAATTTAGTTCAGACTACATACACTTCATTAAAAAATCAATGCCAGAAATTCAACACATTGCACCTCAGTTGTACATGGTATCTTAATGAAGTCAGCATGTTTCCTTGGGTATTTAAGAGAAGGTGTTAAGTGTCTGCTTACATTTTCTTTCAAAGGCAGAAATAAAATAAGGTTTTTCAGAAACTGTACTTTGACAGTGTTGTACAAATTCAGGTATGAAGAATAAATTATAGGAATTTAGCAGGAAAAAGCTATCAAATGCATAATTAAAATTCTTATCAGGAAAACCATGTGAAGCAAGTTTCCAAATTAAGTTCAGTGGATTACTCACTTATCCAGAGCATGAGATTTTAGAGCCAATATTTAGCAAGGTTTATTTAGCATCCAGTAGTCTAGCACCTTGCCACATGCATGCCATTGCATACTGTCTAGACCAAGTAGTGCCATTCACTCTTTGATTCGCATTTTTTTAAATCGAAAACAAAATCCAATAGGTCAGCAACAGAACCTTCGACCAGATCGGCCCAGACACTGTGCGAAGTTCATAAAAAGCACAGTGGGTGGGCGGGCGGGGGACGGAAGGCAAACGTATTTTTATTTTGAAATGTAAAGCCAGCACACAGATTTCTTCAATTAAGAATCGCCTACCCGCACTGCAGAATTAACCCAGCCTACCGCCATGGCCCTTCAGTGAGCGACAGAGACAAAATAAAGCCTCTAATCTGGTCATTCCTGCACCCGTTCCCTGCGATCTTTCCCGTCCTCAGCAGGCACCTCCGAAAGCCCTGCGAGCCCGGGGTTAGGAGCTGCCACACACGCAACCATTATGACGCCTGCAGTCTGAACACGCCACTCAACGAACGCGGGGCTAATCGCTTCCGAGTAATCATGCGCAAGGCACGGGGCATCATGAACCGGGTCCCAGCGCTGCAGGGGCAGCAGCCTTGTTGAACTTCCTCCGTCCAGTAGGCTGGAGATGGTGTGGAGAGGAAGGAAGGAAGGAAGGAAGGAAGGAGGGGAAAGGGAGCTGCAGCTGCTTCTGCCCTTGGCGCTCCGGCCGGGCTTGCAGACGCCGCAGCCTTCAGCCTGTCGGGCAGGGAAAGAAGGGGCACGCAAAGAGAAGCTCTCCGCCTCGCACGCCGCCTTCCCGCCACCCGCAGAGGCTGCAGGAGGCCTCGCTCCGCCGAACAGGATGTCGCCCGGCCAAGCAGCGCTCTGGCCCGATTGGCGCCGCCTGACTTCCCTTCCCCCGTCCGCTAGGCCAGCGAGATAAAGCGGCGACGGGCGCCCCGCAGCCCCTCACCTTCGGCTGTCACACCCGCCTGGGCCTCGGCTGCGCGTCCCTGGAGCGAGGAAAGAAAAGGGTCCGCAGAGCGCGCGCCTCGCCGTTCCTTCGCCGCCGCGGAACCGTGCAGCGAGCTCCCTCCGCCTCCGCCAGAGAGCCCGAGCTCAGCGAATCCGCCGGCCCTCGCAACTCAGCTTTCGCCCCGCCTCCTCGCCTTCGCCCCGCCAACCCGCGGCGGGCCTTCGGGACCAAAGCGCCGCCTATCCGCCTGAGTGGGCTGTCTCGGTGGCTACGCTACCGCCGCTAGCGGTGGGGCCGTTTGGGGCAGCGGCCGCCGGCTCCCTCTCCGCGGTGGAGGCTCCTGCCCGCTTCTTTGCGGCTTCCCTCGCTGGGTGCGGGAAAAGGTGGCCCGCTGGCCAGAGCTAAGCCGGGGGCAAAATTTGGGACGCGGCGGGACGACTCACGCAGGCAGGCCGCGGGAAGCCGCGCCCGGGCTCGTCTTCCTTCAGACGCGGCTGCGGGGCTTCCTGCGGCGTGGGCCGTGGCTTTTCTTGCGCCTCGGTTCCTGCTGCAGCTCTGCCCGTAACTATTTAATCGGCTTGTTAAGGCTTCCGTTGGGGTTACCAACTGTGTTTTCTGAGAGGGCTCTTGCGCTTTAGGCCGATGACTTCAACACACGTACGCCCTAGTGGTGTGTGTTTGGCCGTGTAGCATAGGCTTTTCCATGTAGGCTCCGCAACTGTAGCTTTTCCTGCTCCATCCTCAAGTGAGAAAATTCTTCACCTGCTAAGTTCTAAGCTGCCATACAGCTATTATAAACATTGGAGCCTTTCTACGAATAAAACTAAAACTGAACGATCCTGGGTTTCATTAGTGTATTTTGTAGAATTTAATGGGCCGATGGCAGCATAAAACCACACAAAAGCAAACAGAATAGCTCTCTCTCTCTCTATATATATATATATATTAAAAATTGTAGTATTTGTAATAAGAGCCTCCCAAAATAAAAGGAATTCAAAAACCATTCAGATCAAGTATATCTACAGTGTTGTATTCATAGCAGCACGACCATACACTCGCACACATACAACCTGCCAAACCACAGAGCTGTGGTATGACAACAATCCTTAGCAGAGTTATCTGGAAGTTAGCTCCATTGAATTTAGGGCTGTTTAGTGGCTACATGAGTTCAACCTGAAATCTTCAGCCTTCTTTTAGCTTTTGTTATGAATGCAAAGGCCAGTGCAGATAAGTGTTGCCACTTTAAAATGCTAGTTTGTAGAAGGAACCTCAAAGAAAATGAAAGTGGTGTCTAGCATTTGCTTGACTGTTGTCCTCATTCTCAGATTTCATCTGTTAATTTGTCACATTGGTAAACTTGAAAGCCTCATTATCACCTCATCCACTTGTGCTTGCAAAGAAGGTCTATCAGTTATTGAGGGCATTACCCAAAATGGCTTTTATGGTCCTGGCTAGTCCCAGAAGACAAACTTGCTTGTTCAAGAAGCTGAATACAAGACAAAAGCTGGGTTTGAACACACACACACACACACGTGTGTATGTATGTATGTATTTGATCCCATATAACACAACAAAGTACCATTTTTTGTTGAAAACAAGCAAGTTACACTCCGTACATCCCCCACACAAAAAAGTCTCAGGCAAAACATATACCCCCACTCAAAGAACAGCCTGGCAAGATGCATAAGACCCTCCCCCAAACAGCCCTAGATCACAGCCCCTAACCCTAACTCCCTCCACAAAAGAAACCCAGGTATAAACACACAGCTAAACAACCCTAGAAATTTCATCAGGAGAAATTCTCACACACACACACAAGAAACAAGGCAACACGCACATACACAACACCTTGGACATCAGCCCACTCTCTGCTCCAAAGGAAAAGGTACTTGGACAACATCTCCAATAAAACAAATGAAATACATGCACCTCACAAAAATCAAAACACTACCCACACTCCAAAAACCCCTAGGCAGTACTCTCATTTTCACACATGTAGCCACACATTAACACCCCCTCACACACACATGAACCCAGGTTAAGCAGATTCCAAAAATAGGAAATCCCAGAGAAAATTCAGACAATCCCCTAAAATAAAATCCGAGGCAAAGCATATGCACATGCACAACACACACATTCTCTCTCTCTCTCTCTCTCTCTCTCTCTCTCTCTCTCTCTCTCTCTCTCATATGTGAGACCAAGAGGCATTCTGGGGGAAAGAGGAGAGGGTGGGGCAGCTGTAGGCCTGTGCTTTCCCTTTCTAGCATACCCAGCCACCACCCAAGGTGAACAAAAACAAATATTTACATATTTTTGAACAAGTAAAATTTGAGAGAGCAAGGTGCCTGAGCAGGCACCCAGGAAGGTATCTAGGGACACCCACAAACATTGTATTGCTGACTCAGTTTTAAAACATAGTGATATTTTAACACAGAAACACTTCTCTTGAATGAAGATTTTAAAACGAATATTATGTCTTAGGATAATTAAATGTCTCCTGAATAAAAGGGAAGTTTTCTTCATCATCATATTTGCATATCAAGTCAACTACATAGAATGTCTTGGGCTTCCCTAAATATATGAAACAACAGGACAATGATGTATTGGACTGCACAGTTGATTCCTGAAAATGGTCAATGCAGTTCTCCTGAAGAACTAACTTAAGGAACACGTGGAACAGTGGAGTCAAGAGTATTAGCATATTGCCAAGTTCAGAATGAGAGATGCATGCTTAGACTTGTCTGGAATATTCAACTGCACTATGATTAGCTTAGTTTAAGCTTGAAAAATGCTAAGAGAAGCAGAGTTTTAAAAAAGGTGGGGTGGCTGGAAGCTGTTCAAGGTAACCCAGTATTAGTTTATGTGAATAAGTCATAACATAAAACAGGGAGATTTGGGAAAAGCTACTGTATAAGTTTCATGGATGGAACTATGCAGAGACTGACTGGATTCCACCACATGACAAGCAACCATTGATTGGTATCACTGATAATTTGTTGTGTTGCCTCAACTTTACTGTGGTAATTTACCATTGTGACTTACCATGGGGGAGAACCATGATAAGTCACAATGGTCTGTATTAGGGTTTCTCCTAAAAAGGTTGCTTGTTGTAGACAACACAACCCTAGAACACATGAGCTGCTTGGCAGGAGCAGTTGTCACTGGTCTTGCCAGGCAGGTAACCAGAAATGTGCTTGACAGGTACCCCAATTTGGCACAGGTGACAGGTGTCCCTCCCACCTCGTGCCCCAGGGATCTACTGTAGGGAGTGTGGCAGGAGCAGGTGATCATGTGCATGCCATTGCCTTGCACTTGCAGCTGCCCCATCAAGTGAATCCCCAGCTTCTAGTTCTTGCCTGGGAATAAGCTGCTTGTGTAGGAACAGGGCACAGTCTTCCTGGGATGCTCCAAGAATGAAGCAACCCTACCAAGCCCATGGCCTGTCTTCTCAGCTTCTATCCTGAACAGCTTTCTCCCAGGTAAGAGCAAGGCTATGGGCTTGGCAGGGATATTCCAAGAATGGGGTAAACCATTCAAAACCATGCCCCCTTGATCCTTGCTCTTACCTGGGATCAAGCCACCCATGAGGGAGGGTTGGCAGGGACACCCAATCCTCAAGCATTGTTACAAAGCTCAGGCCCACCCTTCGGGTGTCCCCTCCAAGCTTTCTCCTAAGCAAAAGAGGAGGTGGGGGCCTGGGCTCAGGTGGATCCTTTGCACCTGCATGGGAAAAAGCTGTTCAGGCAGGTGTAGTCAATAGGGATGCCTCTTCTTAGCACATCCCTGTTGCCATCATGTGTGAATCTGCCTATTAACAAAGTTTTCAGTGCCGTAAATGTCTACAGCATTTGTAGATTTTACTGGACTACAATGTCATAGTCTTTGATTTAAAAAAATCCAGGTATCCATTCTTAATGCACTACAAAAGAGAATATCAATTTCCTAACCAAATCCATCCATCTGCCTTCCTATCTGTCTTGGATCCTGAAACTGCAATGTTACATTTTCTTCCAAAAAATTGTGATATCTCATTAAATGATATCTCGCTGCATCAATTTATCAGCCTAAAGCATGCTCAGAAATTCTAAGTACAACATTTCCAAACATTACCATTCCTTAAAAAAAAAATTTCTTAAAAGAAATGAAGTACAGAAAGGAATAAAAATATAAAAGAAAAAGAAGAATGCAAGCAATCTTATATGAATATAGTATATATATCCATAACCTGCAAATTCCTTAAAAAGTCAGAAATTTCTATCTTTCTGTCAGTTAGTACTTTGTTGAGGCTCACAAAAAAGATAATTATAGTTCTATAAACCAACAATTTTTCCAATCATTTCAAATCAACTATAAATCTTCAACACTATTTTTACAAGCTACCTTTTGTTCCATATTAATTAAACTGCATATAATAGAATTTCCATTTATCCTTAAATTCTTCAATTGGCCTACTGTTTACATAATTACTTAATTTTGCCATCACTGCATACTCAGCTAACTTAATGCTGTTTTCCATTTAGAAGCAACTGTAATTCTTGCTGCAGTTGTCATACATTGAAATAACTCTGAGATATTCTTTGAAGATGTCTCTGGCATTATATTAAAAAGCATTTTCTTGGAAGTCATAGGAAAGTTTTTTTTAAGGGGTGGGGTTTTTTTTGGTATTTCTGTATGTATCAACTTAAAAAAATTTAAATACAAAAGACAAAATCTTTTAATTTTGTCACAAGTCCACCACATATGGTAGAAAATCCTGTCTACTTTTTTTACATTTCCAAATTTTTCCATTATGATCCTTGTCCATTTTAATATATCTTTCAGAGTAATGTACTACTGGAAAAAAATCTTATACTTGCACAAGGCCATGCTCATCTTGCCTGTATCATTCCAATTTTAGTAAATGTGCTACCGAGGCGAGCACAAACATCACCATTCCTGAGCATCTTCCACAATGATAACTGGTATTTGAAACTTTATTTCAGAGCAAGTACATAATTACAAACATTATCTCTAATTGTGACATCTGTGTTCATATTTCAACCTTGTAAAACTATGACAACAGATATCCTACTTTTTCAAAACTATGAATAAAGCCTTTGTTGCCAAAAAATACCAATAAACATGAATCCCATTATATCATAAATAATTATTGACTGTTTATGTTTGACAATCATTGAGACCAAAGTCTACTGTTTAGATAATATCTGTGCCATAAGGAACACTTTTATAACCATCTACAAATCACCAGTTAAAGAAACTATAAAATAGACCTAACATAACTCCTTTTAGAAGCCACAGTGTACCTTATGCCATTCTTATGTCCTTTAGTATGAACAAATTAGATACCTAAAGCTTGCCATAGCTTCATCCTGGGGTGAAACCAATTAATATTGCTTGCTTTCACTAATCATGTAATAGATAAGGAATAAGCATGGGAGATTATTTCAGTTTTTCCAGAAAGGTTCCCCATATTTGTTCAACACCTAATTGCTATTTTGTTGTGCATCATGTGATCAGTGAATACACGCTATATGGTATAGCCACCCAAGAGCAGCTAAAGTATCGATAAAGCAATCCTACTGCAAGGGCAAAGTCAGCACAGGAATGTAAAGCTGAAGCAAAGAAATGTGGTGAAGATGCAACCTTGTTAGCAAACTGGGGTGAAAATTGTCCATACTAGTTGGAAAGATTGATTTTCCTCTAAGCCCCTTTTGAAAGCAACTATGGAGTGTTAAACATGTGTGTCTTGGAATGTACCCACATTTGTACATGCATCTAGAGAGCATTCAGTAACACTGCATTTCAGAAGACGAGAAACCAAGAGAAACTGGAATTGACATATTATCCATCCATATTGCCATTCTGTTGAGCTGGCCATTTGGAAATTTGAGGATCTTAGTAGTCTAAAAGACTATACCTGACTATTCAGAAATGACCTATTGAGTTTAGGGGGATATACTCCCAGGTAAGGAAGTCAAGGATTGCAGTCCTGAGTGCACACACAGAAAGGCAGCATGTAATATATGACAAAGGAGAAGCAGAAAATTGTAGCACTCAGATTTGGTTACCTTGGGATGGATATGTTAGGAATATCTAGTATGCTTAAATAAACAGTGCTGATAGCACCACATCATAAACTCAGAATAAAATAAAGGTTTTTCATTTGTTCTAACAATTTTAAATAGAAAAAAATGTATTTGAACATAAATAACCAGAGTGAGCATTTGGCAAGATACAACCTGTAGAGAGGAAACACATGTGTGTGGGTTGCAAATGTTTAAGGGAAAAACATTTGCTATGCAATATCAGGAAGGATTGATGAAAATGTTTCTATTTATCATAGCTGCCAGACCAGGCTACTGGAAGGATGGAGGCTATTTGATAAATACAGAAAGGACATCAGATTAACAAGCCTGCTGCATTATTTGGATATCAAACATTTTAAAGTTACTTCATTGTACAGCTTACCTTACCTTAAATGTTTGGTACAAGTAACACAACTGTTTTTACTTCTATATTGTGACTGTTGTAGAATAATCTTGAAGAAGGACCTCTGCCACTGACCTTAGTGGTCGGCAGGGTACATATGGGAGAAGTCATTCCATCAGATAAGCAGGCCCTAAGCCGTTTAGGGCTCTAAAAGGTTTGGCACCCTCAAGAAAAACAAGCAGACTAAAAATTGTAGAGAGTGAGGCTGCAATTGTTGCCAAGTAAACATGCATAGTAACAAGGATATTTTGGCATTTTGTTTATTTCTTACAGAATGTATGAAAATGCAAAGTATTTTTTCATACAAGTGTTTTAAGAAATGTAACTTTTACTACATTAAAAGTACTGTCATAAATAGACAATACTCTGAGATAAACAACCAGAAACATATCTATTTTCTTTTCATCATAAACTGGGAGAAAAATTATCCCCACAATTCAGTTGTTATTTTCATAGTATCAGTGATGCCCAGAGTAACCAATTGATTTAATGTTTTTTTAACACATACAACTCCCTACCAGTTGCTTTTTATCTGTCAAACCGCAAAAACTGTACTAAACTAATAAGGAAAAGCATGGAAGTTCCAAGATAAGACTGAAATTCTGCCCTTTACCTTTGATACTGGGTCTTATCACTGACACAGAAACTGTGTTCTATGGTTTTGCAAGTTCTCTAGCTTGGCATATAGGGACTTTGTTGATTTTCATGAGACATGAACGTACAATGGCTTGTATTGTATTGTCAATCGCAATTGTTAATTTCTTTTTTTTTAAAGTTGTTCTTAACAGCAAGAAAGGGAAAGGGTGAACAAGAACAGGAAAAATGCGATATGGAGTGTGTAGTATCATCGCTATAATGCCAGACCAGAACCAGTTAAATCCACTTTCAAATCCCAGTACTCACCCTACTACACAATCTTTAAGTCTAACCTATTTCATTGGACTGATTGAAGATAAAATGGTTTGGATATGACCCTGGGCTTTTTGGAGAAAGAACAGGATTAAAATGTAATCTATAACATAATCTGCAGAAGCAGCCAGGGTCTTTTACGTAATATACAATTTGCTCCTGACATATTGGTGTTAATGTCTGTGTGTGAATCAGCCTTCATATCAAACAAAAAAGACAGAATGTTTGTATTTTCACACATACAGAATGTTTGTATTTTCTCATGGAGACAGTTCACTTATTCAGTATGAGTAATCCATTTTGTACAAAATTGGGGGTTTAGGCAGGAGACTGGAGCTTGCCATACTATTGAAGAATCCCTTAATAGCCAGTGGCAAAGTTGCCAGACGTATCTTTGTCAGGCAAGCTACAGGTAAATGAAGCTCAGGAAGGCCAGGAGATGGATGGAGAAGAAGATGCAGCCTTATTTTCCTACTCCAGCCAGAGGCAGGGGCAAGCCAGCTGTGCATGAAAAACAGAGGAAGTGGGTGCTAGGGCAGACAGAAAAACAAGAAGCCAGGACAGAGCAAGTGCCATTTTGGGGGCGGCTTCTCTCTGGAGATCAGATAAAGGGAAATGGATCTGGCTGTCAATTGGAGTGGTGTGTTTCCATCTACATAGCACCTGCATATTTGTAAATGAACTCAAATGTTATGAAAGAGCAATAAGTCATCACTGTCCTTCCAACAGAAACCAGGATAAATGTAGTGCCCCTGGAACCTCTCACCCCTCTGAGAAGTGGAGCAAGCACAACACAATGGGAAGCATCCTGTACTGTGGCTATGTTTTCACTTAGCTGCCTTGCACTTGTGGAACAGATTGAGGAAGTAGCAGTTTCTGAAACAGCTGAAAATGAGGGGCAAATGAGTGGAGTGTGACTGCTCAGTTCCAGTTCTTCCAGGGACTACTCATTGATGCTGTAGCCACCCTTTCTGCTAGTGCAACAGAAACAATGGAAGCATAGCAGTAGTAGATGAATCTGGGAGCTCTTGCTGACCTGTCCTGTTCCAGAAACAAGTGCTCCCACTTGCTAGTTTCTGTTGTGCTAATGGTCTATTTTGCTAGTGTGATACTGAAGAAAAAGTGATGTACGTTTGTGTTGGAACTGCCCCTTAAAGACTCTTTACATGGCCAAATTTGAGAGCTACTAACTTAGAACTGGACCGTATGTCACTGTGGCAGAAAAACTGGGTTTTCAAACTCATGTTTCTCTTGTGACACCCCATTGTAGGGCCCAAGAAGTCCTTTGAATGCACTGATTCTCTGCGCCTCCTTTCTTTTAGCTTAGTCCTACACCAGCTGGGGAAGAAAAGCCATGAAGGAGAACTGGAGGTAAACACAGCAGAAGAAACTTCATTTGGAGGAGAACCAGGCAGTCCCTCACACTTGTCCACTCTCCCATAGAAATGCCCTCATCGCTCTGTTTCCATTACTGCAGCAGGCATGTGTTGGTCATCAAAGATTTGCTAAGGTTAAAGTAATATGCAGTTCTGCCCTTAAAGCAGGGATGGGAAACTTGTGGACTTTTTCTGTCTTCTTCACCCATTCAGGCCATAGAATTAGGATTATGAGGGTCTGTCTGGCCTTCAACATCCACATCCTCTGCAAAAATGTTTCAGGAATGGCTTCTGCCAAGAATGAAGCTGAAACTTAAGTTGGAAGAGAATGTAGTAACTTCTAGTTCTGAAGAATCCTGTTCAAATGATTTATATACACTTCCCGGTGAAGTGGTACCTTGGCTCACGAACTTAATCTGTTCCAGGACTCTGGTCGTGACCCAAATCGTTCGTGAGCCAAGTCAAATTTCCCCATAAGGGTCAATGTAAATAAGGTTAATCTGTTCTGTAACCATTTTTTTTAATCACAAAAATTTGAGACAAAGTGACAAAGAACAACAAAGTAACGAAGTACTGTACTGTACAGTAGAGAATACTAATCTAGGTATGGGGGGGAGGTTATGGTTTGGAGGGAGAGTCCAAATGATAATCGTGCAGTAGCAATCGTCCTTGTGCAGGAAAGACAGGTGCGATTTCGGCCATCTCCCCCTCTGAGCACGACCACGATCATGCCTGTCAAATTTTGCCAAAACTTTTGCTTGCAACCGATTTGGTTGTGAACTGAGGCATTCGTGAGCCAAGGTACCACTGTATATACCACATCAGAACATAGCCTCTTTTTCATAGATTCTGTGTATAATATGGGAAGCACATAATTGTTTTGATATTGCCATGTTGTTATCTTTTTGTTGTTATGCAACTGTTTTGAATTTTCTTTACAATGGATGGAAATGTATGAGAGGGCCCTAGTTGCCTCCCTATGTCGAGATTGTGTTGGATGGATTGCATTCTGCCTTATAACCAAAAATTGTGGGGTGGGAGTAGTAGGTCCTATAGCTTATACTCTGCAGATTGATGGCTCTGCAGATTGATCTAAAACATTACAGGAGAGGTTGGTCTGAGGATGTTCTGTGCTGATCTTGAGGTAGAAAGGGTAAGAAACAGCTTGTATAGGAGGTAAAATGTTAACAAGTGACCTTGAGCAATTTGACATGTATTAATTGCCTTCTTTCTCATAGACTTTGCTGAGGTTAAACTTTATGAAACATTTCCGTTTGTACAGCATTTCTCAGGAAACTGTTTGTTTTGTTAGGTTAGGGAGAAGGTCTACTATGCGCTTTGCCCAAGTAGTACTCTAACATGGTTGTAGTTTTTATTTAAATGTGGATTTCCCCCACCCAGTTTAGGCAATGGAGCTCATACAATATATCTGGTAGTCTATCAAGTTCAGTCCTTGGATGGCCAGGAAGGAGGAGGTAAAGAATGGAAATTGTGGCTGGTTACCAGGCAGCTAGGAGAGAATACATCAAAGGAGGGTGTTTATGTGGGTAGGCAGGAAAGAGTGAGGCAAAATAAATTTTGATTGAGATTCTCCTTTACATCTTGTGGGGGTTAAATTCATTTAGCATTAATATCACATCACTGCCACAGCATAAATAGCCACATTTTTCTCTCTCCCTGAAGGCATCCATTTGGGGTGCACTTAGGAAAAACTTCAATTTTGTTGTTAGTTGCAAAGTTGTGTCTGACCCATCAACACTCCTCCAGGCCTTCCTGTCCTCCACCATCCCCCAGAGTCCACTTAAGCTCACGCCGACTGCTTCAGTGACTCCATCTAGCCACCTCATCCTCTGTTGTCCCCTTCTTCTTTTGCTATCTATTGTTCCCAGCATTAGGCGCTTCTCCAATGAATCCTTCCTTCTCATTAGGTGGCCAAGGTATTTGAGTTTCATCTTCAGTATCTGGCCTTCTAAAGAGCAGTCAGGGTTGATCTCCTCTAGGACTGTCTGGTTTGATCACCTTGCAGTCCAAGGGACTTGCAGAAGTCTCCTCCAACACCACAATTCAAAGGCCTCAATTCTTCAGCACTCAGCCTTCCCAGCCATACATTGCAACTGGGAAAACCATAGCCTTGACTATATGCACTTTTGTTGGCAGGGTGATGTCTCTGTTTTTTAGTATGCTGTCTAGATTTGCCATAGCTTTCCTCCCAAGGAGCAAGCATCTTTTAATTTCTTGGCTGCAGTCCCCGTCTGTGGTGATCTTGGAGCCCAGGAGAATAAAATCTGTCACTAAGGGAAAACTGCAATGCTTGCCATATAAAAGGTCGGCCTGCTATCCTTCTTCACTGGGGCAGATTGTATTGGGGGGGGGGGGGGGGGAGAGCCCCTGTGGTTGACCGAAGTACACCCTTGGCTGGTGAAGCCTGGCAAGAATATTTGTGAGGGTAAATGAAAGAGGGGTTGTTTCTTGCATGACTGTGATTCTGTAAAGAATTACAACAATCCTTCCTCTTCAATTTTAGCATTCGCTCCCAGTCCTTGTAATTAGGAACATACCAGTGAGTATCTTTCAAAAAACCGTTGTTCAGCAGGCAGAAATCTGCAAAGCATTCATCCTCAGCAGTGGAGGCTACAGAGATGCTGTGGTTTGCTTGTGCTGCGTATGTTGAGAGGATGCCTGAATGGCCAGAAACCCCATGGAGGAATGCTGTCCTCACCCCTTGCCCCACAGACACTAGCCTTGAGGTGTCTGTGGCTTCAAAGGGAGAGGGAATGCTATTCTGCCCTTTCCATTCCCAGTGGAGAAGAAGAACCCAAATCTTAGTAACATTTAATTGCAGCTATAATCTCTGTATTTCTTCTACCTTTAATCCCACTTCAAAGGCTCTTTGATGACTGGTTCACATCACAAAAATCTCAAAGTCCGTTCATCAACTTGCCTTGCCTTGCCTTGCCTTGCCTTGCCTTGCCTTGCCTTGCCTTGCCTTGCCTTGCCTTGCCTTCTTGCTCAATCTGCTCTACAATGTACATAGCACAACTAATGGAATCCTCATTTCAGCCCATCAGTTTGTTGCCTTGGTTTTGTTTGTTTTGACAAAGCGAAACAAAGAGGGACCAAAATGCTTTGCCATAAAAATCACATTCATGCAGTTTCAGATTCTGTGAAATGGTCCAGCTGAATTTCCTGATCAAAGAGAATTATGGATGTGGAGTATGCATAGCATACTCTGTATGTATCCTATATATGCATACAAGAGCACACCACTGTATATAGTCTGTATACCATATATACACATACATATTTAATAACAAAACAATTCTTTCCACAAATTTCTTAATCCATAAAATCAGTTTTGTTATATTACCTGCAAAATATTTTGCTTGCAATACTAATCTTTAAATTAATTTGAATTTTAAAATGCATATTGTTCATATAAAGGACCCTTGACCCCACACCCGCATTTAACATATTATTCAAATACATAGAGTTGATTCCAGGTTTAGTTAATTGAACAAAGTTCCTGTTGAAATCAGTGACAGTTGCACCATGGCAAACTTGTTCCTTGTTATTTCAATAGGAAACAAATCCAACAGTTGGCCAATATGCATCCAACACATAATAACTTATATACATATCTATCTTTCAATAAATCTGTTTTTAAAAAATCAATCAACTTTTCAGTAAGTTAATTTTGCTGTGAAACCTGCCAGGGAGGCAGTTAGATTGTTGGAGAACAACAGTATAAAGGAGTTCTTACTCTTTATGATCTGGAATTAGGAGTGAGCAGTGAACTGGCCAATGACACCAAACTATTTAGTGTCCAAGAGGGATTGTGAGGAATCCCAGAAGAATCTCTCCAAACTGTGAGAATAGCCAACAAAATGGCAAATGAGATTCACTGTAAGCAAGTTTAAGATAATGCAAGTTGGGACAAAGATTTCCAATTTCAAGTACAAGCAGATGTCATCTGAGCTAGCAGCCACTAACCAAAAAGAGATCTTGGGTTATAGTGGACAGCTCAATGAACATTTTGACCCAGCATATAGCTGCTGTGAAAAAGGCAAATTTCATGTTTGGTATAATTCAGAAAGGAATTGGAAATTAATCTGCCACTTTGATATACTCCTCTTATATAAATCTGTGGTGCTACTGTACTTAGAATACTATGCACAGTTCTGGTCACCTCAGAACGTTATTGGAACAAGTGTAGAAATGGGCAACTCAGATAATCAAGGGGCTGGAGGAACGCTCCTTTGAATAAAGGTTACAATATCTGGGATTGTTTAGCTTAGAAAATAAATTAATAGAGACAAAGCTATTAATTTCTCCTAATCCACTGACCGAGAGAGGAAAAAAAACTGGGGAAAGACTGTTCTCAGACATCAGCACGCATCCTCCCCCAGAATAGAAGCTCCTTTGGAGTGTTCCATTGATGCCTTTTGGCACTTCTGCCTCTCTATCTTTTTGGCCAGAGCATAGCTTAAATGTCAACTGTACAGCTGAAATTCCCTAAAATCCTACAGCCCCTCTGCCAACAGGTCTTTTGCACAGGTTGGGGTGCTACTAATCCTTCTCTCTCTCTCTCCCTCTCCCCCCCCCCCGCCCCAGACCAATTCCTTCTGCTTTCCAATGACTGTATTTAATAATTTAAAGATAACTTCCTAGGAAGTAAAACAACTTTAATGCCCAACATTTCTTACACACTGTATCAAGATAATATTGGGGCATCTGGGTGCTGAACCTACGCTGATTCCACTAAGTGGAAACCCTTAATATCACATGTAATGAACCTTGAAATAAAAACGAAACAGATAGATACCTGTGCAGGTCATGGAGAGGATCTTGACAGTGGGGACAAAGCCCAGAATGGAAGTGGATCATTTGCATAAGGCATCAAACTAGAGTAAGTAAATAGTAAATAAAGTCAGGTCTCGTGGGAGAGCAAGGACCAACCTTGACCTGGATTTATGTAACACTAGTCTCTTAAAGCAAGGAAACTGGCCAAGTCAGTGTTTGTGTGCATGTGTTTGGGTTGGTTGACAACCCCATTAACTGCTACAAGAGTTGTTGCGTAGATACTCTAAAGAATGCAGCCATTCAAATGTGGGTTCACTGAGGGCTTATCATCCCATGTGGGCCCTTGACCACACCTTTTTATCCGCCCAGCATTATAATATTTAAATATTTTAACTAAGTTTTAATGGTCATGCTCAGTCACATTTTATTATGCTTGTTGTATTTGTTGTGTTTATTTATTGTTATGTTTATGTTGTAAGCCATCCTGAGACGTTTGTTAAGGATGGTGTAAAATATTGTTGTTGATGATGATGATAATAGTATACCTTGATGCCTCATTCCTCAGAAGGGGCTGATTTTAGATAAGCTAATTTCTGAAAGGCGAGCCAATCAAGGTAAGACTTGTACAATTGACGCTGAACACACATCTGTTATTTATTAATTTTCTAAGTATTTTCACCCTGCTGCCTTAAAAGAACAAATATGAATATGAAAAATAGCACTCAGTTAAAAAGCAAGGAAGCATTTTGCGTTCAATTCGAGTGCAGTTCCCAAGTTTTCATGAGAAGCATTCCCATTTGTGATAATTGACATTCTCTTTTGGCACTGATGTGCTAAAATGTATTTCATCTTAAGTGAGGCGCATATTTTAGAAATTATCTAAAACACTTGCTTTTGTATGATGGAGTATGAGGACAGTTAATAAGATATGTTGCTCTGATTCCAGAGTACAAGAGTGTGAAGACCAATGACTAATTTGTTATTATTGATAAAGAACAGAATGTTACTCTTCTATGAGAACATCTTGGCTATATGTATGTTTTATCTCAGAAAGACTCAGATGTACTGGGGTGGCCAGCAAATCAGTATTGTGTAAGGCCCTCCTAGACAAAAATAACCAAGGAAGGGACTAGTTGTCACTTCAGATTTGTGTCTTCTTCCCACAAAATGATGTTCTAAAGCAGAAATAGGCTGCTTAAGAGAAATAGCCTTTAACTTTGCCTTTTTTCATGGCAGGAATGCTGGAGCCAGCTAATTCATCTCCCTCCCTATGCTCCTGTAGGTACAGTTAATAACAGGTAGGATGAAAATATTTTACTTGCTGCTACTATTTTATTTATTTATTATTTATTTATTAAAAATTTGTAGGCCATCCATTACTGTCATCTCTGGACGGCTTACAATATTATTTCAATCTTCAATAAAATAAGATAAGTTAACTATTCCACACTGAGCATTATTTAAAATAAATTAAATAAGTCTTACACAATTAAAATTACTATATGTTAAAATATTGGCCAAATAAAAAGGTCTTGACCTGGCACCAAAAAGCATATAATGATGGCACCAGGTGGACCTCTCTAGGGAGTGCATTCCATAGTCGGGGCGCCACCGCAGAGAAGGCCCTCCTCTGAGTACTCTGTCTCCTGACCTCTTTCAAAGAGGGTTCCCGGAGTAGGGTCTTTGCTGCCGATCTTAGGGGGCGGGAGGGCATGTAGGGAAAAATGTGTTCCTTTACGTATCCTAATTGCATATTGTAGGTGGGAACTGTATGCAAAGTGATGTTTGCAGTTCAGCTCTGATAGCTTTTGTAAAATGCACTAACAAACTTACAAACTCATACGTAAGTTTGCATTTTTATAGTAAGACAGCTATCAACTTGGTTCATCAAACATATACCTTGAAATATAAATCCACAGACTAGACAGATCCCATAACGGATGGCAATATTATTTTCATAAGCATTAAGCATGGCATTGTGAACTTCTCAGCCAGTAGTATACAGTGAGACATTGTACTAATCTGTCTTTGCCTCCATAATGGATCTTCTGTGGTAATTAAAAAGATGGATGAGGCAGTGGAAAACACAAGAGGGTTACCAGTAGAAGATAATAGCATCTGCTCCACTTGTAAAATTCTGTGAAAAAAGTGGAACAAGTGTGCTATAAAAGTCTTGTTTAGTAACACACTGGTTCTGTTCATGTTGTATGTGAGCATTTTTGTCTTTTTCTTTAAAAAAACTGCACCAAATATATTGGAAATGTATGCATTTCAACAACAAACTGTACTTCAGTTTGTGCTTAGTTTTCAGAAGCTGGATACGGAAAGTTTGCATTAACAAATGAGTGGAATGAATTTCTTGCCCAGGGATGGAGAAAGGGTCCAGTGCAACTGGAAACCAGGCAGGTTATGTGTGTCTGACTATGAAGTCTATGGTTGCGAATCCTTTGAGACACATAATGTGTGTGGGTCACTTCAGTAAAAGAAAAGAAAGAAGAATGCAGTGGAAGAGAACACAATGGCCTGAACAAGCCCCTAACAACTGACAATAAGAGCGTGCAAGAAGAGGAGGATTAGGGGCAAGGAATACGTGCTGTAAGTTGTGCTACACAGAGAAGTTTCATTAGGAAGGGGAGGCAGGGCAGTTTCCTCCTTTTCTCACTTTCCCATTGATGACTCTCCCTCCCACCCCTTCTGTATTGACATAAAAAGCAGTTGACAACCCTGGACCAGAAAGGAGAGAGTGGGAGGTGATGGTGGGGGGGTGGGGGGTGACAGAGAATGTGTCCTGCCCCTTTCCACTCCTGCAAATCACCCTTGCCCTCAAGAAGCCTCAACAGCACTGTAAGGGTCAGTGGTGCAGGCCGAGTGCGCCTTGGGGCCAAATGCCCCCACTGCATTCCTGGCGACTGGGGCAATGGCCACGCAGAGAGCAGCACACGAGCAGATCCAAGGCTGGCCAGCCTGCCTCATCAGCACTGGGACCAGCACAGGCATGCCGGGGCTCACAAAAACTGAGACTACTTGCCACAGTGGCTTTTCCCCCCTTTCTTGTTTTAAAAGACATTTCATGGCTGTGGTTGGCTGCCCACCAGGCAGATCCGTAACACTTTATTATTTTTACTGTAAAACGTATTATCCTTTTCTACAACCAAACAATGCTTGCTCTTACTCCAACCTGAATGTGTTTACCATTAGGGCAGCAGAAACAAACTCCATGCTATTCTTGTAGTCATAATAGTGCAGTTATTTAAAGGAGTTTAAAATACAACATTACCCATGTCTGGAGTCTTTCTTCCTTTTTTAAACAGTCCCCTACATCTCCTATCAGAAATGCAGGGGTGCATTGTGTTGAGGGCAGGAAAAGACAAATGCTAGCTTTCTGCTCCACAAGTAATATACGCCTATCTAAAGGACCTCCCCATAATTCCACTAAGTTCTAACATTCCCAAGCTGCTCCACTGATGAGGGTCCAGATCCAGGTGGGCTGAATCTCTGAACAAAAGCATTCTTCTGCAAGATTGCTTTTGAGGCCCCTCTTGGATGGGCATTTCCTTATCCTACCACAATTCTCTCTCAAAGTAGGACCAAACAGTAGATAAAGCCCAGGAATTCTTGCACCTATATTGATAGTGTCAGAGTACCCACTTCTGTTTCCCTTTCTCAGGAAAGTAGTTACAAATGCCGGTTTGGGGCGGTTTTGCCCTGATTGTGATCAGTTTCACAAAAGTTGTTGAGCTTTTAGGTCCTTAGTTCTCTTTTTGTTCTTACGTCATGTTTTGGCTAAACAAGAGAGGTGCATGAGAAAGAAAGAAAAAAAGACAAGACCAGGCAGATGAACAATATTAATTCCCATATTAAATACGAACAAAACAAAGGAGGTAAAATGACACCCATTATCAGGTGAACTCTAGCTGACAAGAGTGAAACTATTCGAGTCTTTTCTTTGGGCAGAAATGAAGCTGGAAATTAATCCATGTTTCCATACAAATAAAAACAACAATGCCTAATTACCAGTTATTCATTTTATGATCTACATGCAACCTTTGCTAATTAAGCACTGTTCAGCTAGGTTCAGATATTTGTAAAAAACTGAGTGTGTAATGAGATAGTTTACTATTTGAATCACGGGACAAGTGAATAGTCATGAGTACTGTATGTGGTTAGTTGCAATGTCCTTTTAGTTCATTCTAAAATCCATATTAGTGTAATAATTTTGTTTATGATCAACATAGCCACCTTAGTGTCTCCTTGTTTATATGTTGTCTCAGCCTGGCAGATTTTAGCAGGGTTTTACAGTTCCACAAAGAAAAAGCCACCATACAATAGAAAGGTGGGGAATTTACCAAATCCTGCAGCAGATTCCAACTAAACCAAGACTAGATCACCCTTTTGGCCAGAGGAAAGAATAATTCAAGATGCAATACTATTCAAGTATTGCATACTTGATAATTCGATAATTCTAGAAGCAGTAAATGTAAGATGCAAGTATGTTTAGAAAAAGAGAAAAGGCACTGCAGAGAAGGCAGGCAGAGTATGTTTTTGAGGTGCTTTTGAGGAGATACTGTGACTATACAGGAAATTTCGGATGAATCCACATTCAAAAGCTGCAGGTGTTAAAGGAGGAGGTCACTGGGTTTGTTGTTAGGCCCACAGGTAAGGACGTTGGGAGGAAATTCCTCTTCAAAAATTCTGATGTGAATTGTCCTTGTCCATGCCTACCAAATATATGAGCAGACTGGGACATAATGAGTGTGCATATTTTTCACTTCTCCAAATTTTGCAATGCATTCTTTGGTTCAACACCCCTCACAAAAGTGTATAAATTTGGATAGATGTGCATATTGAGATAAAAATGCCTATTCTGTAAAAATACATTCAGAAATATGTATCTACATATTTATTCATTTACATACTTGTGTATGGTTGCATATCTGTCTGTTTTAAAAATCACACAATGTTATGGAAACGGAGTAGAGCAGACTTACAACTGAACATGTGTAAACTGGAACATCCTAGAAACAGGCTGATCTCACTTTTCTGTGTACAAGTTCTTAGACTGATCTATTGCAGCAAAATTTACATCAAAGTAATAAAGCAGACAGCCGGCAGGTATATGGCAACTCTGAATTAAAACTTGATTAGAATTGATAAAATTTGCTATTCCTTGTTTATCTACACCTGCAAGGCAACCCGTTGCTAATTTTCCCATCCCATCTAATCCTCATTACTATTTATTATGTTTTATCAGTTTGGCACAGATATTCAAATACACCTTTCTTTGAAGGTGTACAGCTTTGAAACAGAGGCAAGTTCAATGCTATAGACTTCCATAAACTAACTTTCTTTCTTTCTTTCCTTCCACCTTTCAAATGTAGCACTGCAATAATTCCCTCTAGTCAAGAAGACTAATTGTTCAATCCCATACTCAGCATGGGAAAGGTTGGAGTTCCAGTTCCAATCTTGGAAACACATTCCAGGGTCAGAGCTGGAATGCTGATGTTGGAGGCTGTGTCAGGATATGATGCATCCTGGCAGCGCCTCATCCTGTCCTCCTCACAAGCAAGTGCAATACATTTTGCAGGCTGAGATCAGCTGCCTAAATGCCTTGCACTTAGAGGAGGGACATGCAGGCTCTCCCACTAGGATGCCCATAATCCTTTTAGAGGGCTCTATACATCCCCACTGGCTTATGTCCTACGAAACGTACACTTAAAAAAAGGGTTGATTCTTGGCTTCATGCTGTTTCTGCTTTCTAATCACTAGGTGTGGACTTGAAAAGAATGAGGAAATTACTTTGTTACTATAAAGACCTTGCCAGTTTTTCCATGTCTCCAGAGTATGTGCTGGCTGGCTGAGGGCCCATTTACATCATCATCACCACCACCACCATCTTTCTTTCTTTCTTTCATTTCTACCACCCATAGTTGAAACCCTCTGGGCTGTTTACAAGAAAGTGTGTGTGTGTGTGTAATCCAATAGATAAAATATGAGCATTAAAATTAATTTAAAAGACCATAAAAGAACATTGAAAGACAATAAAAAGACCTGGGCAAGAGTTAAAGAAAGGCACCTGGCTAATTGTGTCAGGCCCCTGAAGGACTGGGGAGCTCTTTCAAGGCCTCTGCAAAGAGAGCTATCTGCAAAGAGGAGCAAAAAGATGGCAAATTTGTCACCCGGTGGGCTGCAGCAGGGAGGTTGTTCCAAAGATGGGGGGCCACTATCGAAAAGCCCCCCCCCCCTGCAGCTGCCAACCCCCAAGCCTCTCAAAGGGTTGGCATCTGGAGGAAGGCCCCAGAGTCTGAAAGTAGTGTAGTGGGTAGTTTGGAGTTGGAAGAGGGGCTCTGACAGGTATTGTGGTCCCAAGTTGGTTAGGGCTTTATAGGTTAAGACCAGCACCTTGACTTGGGACCAGAAGCAAATAAGCAGCCGATGCAGGTGGGTCAGAACTAGTCTTACGGTTCAGGCCTGCAGTTCCCAGTTATTAATCTGACTGCCACATTCTGCACCAGCAGCTGCTTCCGAACCATCTTCAAGGGAAGCCCCACGAAGAGTGCATTTCAGTAATCTAATTTGGAGATTACCAGAGCAGAGATTGTTGAAGTCAGGTTATCCCTGTCCAGGTAGGGACACAGCAGTGGATGGCACTCCGAGCCATCGACGCCACCTGAGCCTCAAGTGACAAAGATGGATTAAGAAGCACCTCCAAGCTCCTTTTCAGTTTTTTATTTTTATTCCCACTCTTCTGAACTTTTCTTTCTAGATTTGAGAAGCAATAAAAGGACAAACATCCTAAGAATTCCACAGTTGGGCCCAGGCTTCAACTGGAAGCCAGTGTAGGTGGAAAAGGACCGGTGTTCATACCTGGAATACTGATTGTGAACACACAAGTCATCCACTGTATGGCAATCTCTCTATTCCTTGTGATATGAACTATAGACGAAGACCTCTTAGCAGTTTCATTTTCCTAGCAGGGTTGACGCAAGGCATTTTTCTGCCTGAGAGAAAGGGCAAGATGCTCCCTCCATTCCATTACAGAAATCAGTGGGAATTGCAGTTGAATCTTACTATAGCACCAGCAATGGGATAAAATCCCCCACCACACCAGGCGGCAGCAGACTGGCTGGTGATGCCTGCAAGCCAGTCCATGTGGCCCCTGCAGCTTTGTCCTCCAGGATGGAATAACAACAGCTCAGGGGAAATGGCTGACGGGCAGCTGCTGCCGCCCTCAACATCAGCCGCTAAAGTGTTTGCCTCACTCTGCCGAATGGTAGAGGGGGCCTGCCTGCCTTTGCAGTGAGAATGAAGCAGCCTTGTTTCCCAAAATTGGGAAGGCGCCTGGGGACATCCTGACAGGCTCTGCAGCACAGGGAAGGAGGAACTGCATGAAATTGATAGCAAGGGACACTGCCTTTTGTTCTAAGTCTAGCAGGAGGAACTGATGTGTCACTTGCCCAGGAACTTTGGACACCCATGGAGAATAGCCACGGAAAAAGGGAAAGCAACCTTTCTTTTGCTTGTTTATTAATATTCTGCACCCATATTTCATTGCTAAATTGTCTTCAACATGGGTGTTTTGTTTTGGTCTCCCTAAGTATCCTTCTTAGGTCCCCAGCTCAGAAGAATGAGTAAATTATGAATTGCATTGGGGCAAGTTAGCTCATCATTAATTCAGTTGTGCTGGTATTCCCTTCTAAAGCCCTGTGTGGCCACAGTATGTGAAGAGTGCCTCTTCCTCTATATATCCCTACCTGACCCCTGAGATCAGTATCCGTGCCTGGCTCTACATGCCCTTGGATGGTGAGGTACGGTGGGTGGCCACTCAGGAGTGACCCTTTTCAGTCGGAGCCCCTTAATGTTGGAGCATCTTCCCCACAGAGGTCTGCTGAGCACATTTGTTATGCTCTAAGGGTTACCCCAAGGCATTTTTTTTCTATCGGGCTTTTAAATCCTCTGTATATCCCTACTGCTATGTTGTGCTTTAAAATAGTTTTATTTCTGTGATATCTGTGAGCACACCATGCAGTGCCTGTTATTTTTGCCTCCATGGTTCTTGATGGCTTGCTGGACAGCGGCAGCTTCAGGAGGGGGCACAGTGGTGGCACTAATGGGCAGCCCTGGACAGGGGTGGGCAAGTGGTCCCTCATGATGTACCAGCTGAGCGATGGGGCCTGCATTAGGCACTGAACCAGCATAAAAAGTCCCGAGAAGGAGCCAACGCAAATAGTGGCAAGGGCAGTATTTCAGTTGTGCATATGGAGGGGTGTTTGATCCCGATGTGAATATCTAAGCCAGAAGATCCTCTGAATACTGTCGGCATGCCCAAATAGTATTTGATTTGTTCTCTAGTGTGGAGCATTTCCATTCTTGCACTGTTTACATGAGAGAAGAAGAACAGCCCTGTTGGCTCAGAGCAATGATCCCCAGTCTAGCATTCTCTTCACGCAGTAGCCAGCCAGATGCCAGTGGGTAACCCACAAGCAGACAGCAGTGCCACAGCAACTGGTGGACATCCCTATACTGCCTCTGGCACTGGAGGAAGCTTGTAGACATCAGCACCTGCAGCTATTGGTAGACTTCTTCTCTATGAATCTGTCCAACCCCCTTGTATTTCATCCAAACTGGTGGCCATCTTGACATCTTATGGACATGAATTTAACCATGTGCTGTGTAAAAGCAAAACTTTTTTAATCTGTCCCACATCTCTCACCAATCAGCTTCATGGGATGACCCTATGCTCTAATCTTATGAGAGGGGAAAGATGCTCCTTTCCACTTTTTGCACACCATCCATAATTCCATCACATCTCTCCTTGTCTTTTTTCCCAAGCTAGACAATCCCTGCATTGTAACCTTTCCTCATAGGGAAACTGCTCCAGCCCATTGATCCCTGTCATGATCGAGTCCCTTTGGTTCCTTGGTCATGCTTCCTTAGGGACATCTGACATTCGGTTTGCCTGCTCAGATCCTTGTTCAAGGATCAGGCCCTGCACATTCCTACAGCAATCTGGCTCCAGCGTGACTTAGAGGGTCTCCTGTACTCCCAACTTGCCAGATCCTCTTGGTTGTGCTTCTCCTGCCTTTGCCTGACATCCTCATCTGCCGACTTGCTGCCATCTCCAATTTATTTCTTCACTCAGTCCTGTGCATAGTGGAAACCTTGTTGACAAATTGAATTCAGCCTACTCTGAAAACAGAACAGATAAACCCAACAAACTTATTTGCTTTAGGCTTATATAGATGAGTGGGCAAGTAGCATCATACCATAGCAGAGATGCCATTAGCCAATGGGGGCAAAAGTGTAATGCTCTCTCCACTGAAAACTCTTTCCTTGGAAAGCATATTTTGGAAAACATTGCAAAGAGGTTGACTAAATATAATATAATATAATATAGAGCCCTTCCTGCATTTCTGCCTTGGGGAAGACAAGAGGATGATACCTTTTTTAGGTGTGCACAAGTAAACATGAACATGGCTTGACAGCTTCATTCTTCCACAGTGACAGCTGAACTTCCTAATTTATGTCTCATAGTGAGGAGTAATAGACAGATGCTCTCTTTTGCGTTCCAAGCATCACTTAGAATAAATTGATATATATTTTTTCCCAGCACAAGTTAATTGCAAAATTAAGCAGCGACCAATATACAACTGTTTTGTGAATCTGCATACAAATGATTGGTCAAATTAAGGAAAAAGTGGACCTCGAGATGAGGATGGACTAAGCCAATTATTAGAATAGATGGCCACTCTGCCTGTAGGATCAGTCTAAATATACAAGTACAAGAAGAGCTGTGTGGATCAGACCAAAGGCCTACCTAGTCCAGCATGGTGTTCCAACAGTGGTCAACCAGATGTCTGTAGGAAGCCTTCCGACAGGAAGCAAGCAAATGCTTGCTCATGTTCTCTAGAAACTCCTATTGAGAAGCAAACATCCTCTGATACTGGATGAAGTATAAAGACAGTATGGCTAGAAGCCATTGCTAGGCTTAGCCACATATTTTTCAAATCTTTCCCCATGTTGGTGGCCATTACTCCATCTTTTCTTATCTTTCCTTATCTGCCCAGAATCTCCTACCACTCAGCTTCATTGGGTGGTCCTGGGTTCTAGTTTTATCAATGATCAACTTTCTTATTCACTTCATCCACAGCATGCATAATTGTGCTTTCATGTCCCACACTATTCACCTTTTTTCTCAGACCAAGTGTGTGATGGAGCTTACAGGAGCTGAGCAGGGTTGCTAAGGGCAAGACATTCATTCATTGTGTTGCCATAATGGAACACAACAACAACCAGAGCAACCACCTCTCTCCTCTTGTAACCCTTCTTTGTAGAGGAATCCTCTGGTCCTTTGATAATTTTAGTGACCTTTTCTGTGGCTTTTTGGGTGCTGCAATTATTCTTGGATGCAGTGACCACCACCACAGCAGAGTATAGAGCTGGAGCCCTGTGGTCCAGGAGGTCCCCCAAATGTCCTTCTGGGTGACTGTAATGGCTTGGTGTTTGCGGCACTCTGCAAAGGGAAAGTGGAGCTGGCAGGCTGGGGCTGCACCCTTGCATCAGTCTCCAGCGACATATTTGGCTGAATGTGAGGGAGGCACAGGCAGGGATCTGAACCAATGAGATGTTGCCTTTAGGTGCACATGGCTGTGGGGGCAATAAGAAGGCTGCTCCTTCTGCTAGCACAGTGGTATTGCTTCTTCTCTTCTCCCCTTTCCCCTGCAGCTTTCTGCACCACTCACAGACCTGGGAGCACATCAAGGACTGTGGAAGATGGGTGGGGCAATCACCTCCTGATTTTGATGGCAGAAACAGTTTCATCTGCAGAATTACAGCACAGGATTTCATCCACCTAATTTAATTTAATTTGGTTTCGTTTGTTTATTTCCACATTGTCTGCAAGATCCAGAATGCCTGTCTCTTGCATTTGCCTCAGTTCCTCAGTCACTTTTTCTAAGAATACATATTTAGGTATTGGTGTTGGAGACACACAAAAAGTCCCTCAGCTTCTTTTAAATCTCATTGACCTCCTGCAGCTCTTCTTTAACACCTTGCTCATCCAATGAACCAACCTCCTCTCAACCCAGTTTTCTGGTTCTGATATATTTAAAGTTCTTTTTTAAATGCCAATATATTTCCCAAGAACTTTGTTCCCTCGATGCCTTATTTGCATTTCTTTTGTGCAGTGTCTCTCTTTGTTCTCCGCATCTGGGTAAGACTCCCATTTTCTGAAGGAAGCCTTCTTTTTGTCTAACAGTATCCTTGACATGTATGCAGATGGCCTCTTCAGCCTGAAAGTACCTTTCCTAGCCTGTGATATCTGAGCTACTCTTGTTGTAGTTTTGGGAAAGATTTCACTATCCAGACTCTCAACCTTTTACCAGTCTCCTCATTTTAGAGAAATTTCCTTTTATAAAGTAAATTGTGGACCATGTTGGTTTGTTTGGTTTCATTTTGGGGAGTGGGCAGCTGGGGGGAGACAAGGCAGCTGTTTGTTTCTTCTTCCATGAAAGAAGTCTCACCATGAAGCAGAGTTTTATGAGTGCCAACACCAATGACAAATAGCCATTTTCATTATTATGGCTATTTTGCAGTTGTATTTATATAAATAAGTGATGCTGGATGTGAAGCTGGCCATTCAGATAGGCTAAAGGGGTGGGGGAGGCTTTATAACTCTGGCTGCATTATTTGAGATGGACTTGCCTCTGACTTCATTTTTATAAATAGTTTTGAACAATAGGATTGGAAAACCACCGCACATAAATCAAATGGTTTCTCCCAGTCTTAGTTGCCAGAGACTAGCACCACAAGTTTTAGTCATCTTGTAAGGAAGCCCCTGAATAATGGTATTTCATCCAGGAGGCCACAGCAATGGTGCTAATATAAATGTCTCCCCAGGTTAGAAAAGTCTGACTTTTATCCTTGACTTCACTGGGAGTTGGATCTGAAGCTCCATCTCGGCAAAATTAAAGAATCTTTCATAATTGTCAGCCTATTTGTAAGAAGGCATCTTTCAAAATGATTCCCCTCAGAATGTGGGCCAATTGGTCAGCTGCAAACTTGGCACAGCCATGAAGCATGTTTGCTGGGCCGGTTACAGGAACACGATGTACTTTTTCGCCTCTAAGTGCTGAGGAGAATGAAATCAGGGCTCGGCCCAAGACATTGCTGGATCAATGTGGAAAAAAGGCACTAAGTGCAAGCACAAATAAACGGAGAAGCTCAGCTTAAAATGTTGAGGTTGGGAATAGGGCAGGAAAGAAACCCTACGGAAAACACAGACATGAAAAGTAAAGAGTAAATAAAATGTTTTATTTCTTTTTAGAACCCAGTTGTTTGGGCTTCTATCTAAATTGGATCAAACAAGCATAATTCTCTGGCAAAGGTTTATGGAATCTGATCTTTCACTCTCTCCAGAAGGGATATGATGTATAATTCCTGGATGGGAAAAACTTTACAACAGTAAAATCAATTTTAAAAGGCAAAAATATCCCATGAAACCAAACTATTGAAAGCCTGCTCCAAACGCTTGAGATATGATTCTTTTTAAAGGGCAAAGCCAGCATGCTTGTGTTTGAAAGAAATACCATGATATACCCAATTTCCAGGAAGCACAGCAATACCACCACTTGACTTGTCTCTCATAAGCACCTTAGTTCAAAAGGTTACATTCTGAGAAGGTTACCAGACTGGAAAGGATCTCTATCAAAATGTACTAGAATGTGTCCCACCAAAACACACATTGAAATAGAGAAGCAAATGTTCGCCTCCTTTTTGCCTCATGATCTTGTGAATGCCCAGCCTTCCTCCCATTCCTAATTTAATCAAAGCAACATTGCATGATCTGTCAATGGATCTAGCAATTTGTGCAGCTGACATGTGCATACGGATGACAGTGTTTGTTTGTGAGTTTGTTTCTTGTAATATCTGAAGTACATGCAGGAGACAAACACAAGCTTTGCATGTACAGAGAGGAGACTCCTCATGGCAGGCTCAAGACACATCACTGCCTGATGGAGATTCCCAAAGGAGTCCCTCCTGTCACCAGTGCTGAATCAAGGTTTTAGCAGGCCCGCTTCTTCAGTGGGTGTACCTTCGCCAGCTCCTCCTCCTCTTTCCCATCATGGCTACCACTTACTTGCTCAAAAATGCAGAGAATCGGCAAGCAAGAAGAGCATGGCATCTGCTATTCTTCCTTCTCACCCCCCCCCATTGTCTGGGGTGGAGCAAGAAGAAAAGGAACAAGCAGGTTGCAATGGGGAAGAGGAGGACCAAGTCCAGTGTGCTGCCATCTGTGGGTTCCTGGTGGAGCATGGATCTTGACCAAGGGCTGACAAGGGCTGTGTTTGATGCTGGTCCTCTTCACCATGTTTTGCTGAGGCAACATTTTTTAAAGTCTTTCAGGACCAAGTCTTGCCTTCTTGATTCTTTTAGGGATTCATTTGATTTGTACCCTACCTTTCTACCAGGAAAAGTGGCACTTGGCACCTTCCTCTCACCTCTCCCATGAGGCACAGCAATAGGAGCATGGGTCTTTTGAACTTCTGTGGAAAGCCGTACAATTCCATGCAGGTCTGTGCTAGGGTGAAATGGGCCTAACAGGAGAGTTGTGGAAAATGATATATTCCACAAAAGATGTATATTGACAAGCCAGACGGTGACCTGAAGCAAATACTCTAGAATTATAGCACAAAGCTTAACTTTACACGTGGGAGTTATATCTATAGAACATAATGGATGGGCTGCAGCAAGTAAATACTGCATTGAAAAACGTATGGTTATAACCGTGCATAGCCGTGTCTCCTGCCACCCAAGAAGTAGAAACCTCAACATAAATGCGCTTTCATAAGCTGCCTCTATTTTAACTAATTTGATAAATTCATCTTTAAACTAGGATATCATAAAATGGAATGGTGGTGCTTTGAGACATATATATTCTGCGCCTAAAGTGTCTTTTTAAAGCATGCTTTAAAATATACATTGTATTCATGTTTAAAAGAGAACACCACATAAATGGCTGGGCTGCAGCTCTCAGCTGCTCCTTGTAAACCTGCATTTATAGCTTTCAGACAAGAATACAACAGTGAAAGTTCTCATTCTCAGCTGCTTGCTTCTTGTTGGCTTGCTGTGACCTTTCTCACCTAATCCCACAGAGGGTGAGCTGGGATAGGTTTTTTAAAAAGTAAGATCATTCTATCATTTTAAATGTAAACATTTATTTTAACTAATCCAAAGTCTATTCAAAAAGAGATAGACCTGTAAATTAACCCAAGGAAACAGAAGTTCTTACTCAAATGCAAATCGATGAATTGCACATTCAATACAGAAGAGTTGTAATTAATAATAATAATGCAATATTTTTGTATTTTCTTCCTGGTCTAGTCTGCATTGCCAATAGTTGCCAACTAGGAAATAAACTCAGTATATTTTTATGTATTCATTACATTTGTATTCTGCTTGTCCACTTGACCTAGTGCTCTAGGAGTTAAAATGGAAGATAAAATACAAAGTATGATTAAAATATAAAATCAAAACTATTTCTTTAAAAATGCACCCACAAAATAATAGCTTCATTAAGTGAACCCTACTTCAGCAAACATAGTCAAAGTACTACCTACCAACAAGAATTGGGGCATAGGCCCCTAGGACAAAAAACTAAAATACAAATTAGCATATGCTAATTTACATATGCACTAAAGTCTCTCTGTGTTTTTTAAAGACCCTGTTTCCCTATATGTAAAAAGGTATATATGGACAGGAAGGAGGTGATCATCTGATTTTAGAAAGAAGTCCTCAGGAAGAAACGCTGGGATTTATGGCAGGACACAGATGCAGGGCTCCAAAGTAAGGCACTGGGCCTCCAGCCTCCAGCCCCAATGCCACCTCTGAAAATACGAGTCAGTTTAACAGCTGACATGTCAGACTGAATGTCTTTATCAGGTGAGAAGGAGAAGAAAGATGGCACTCGCCTGGGCTCTTTGGCATTACATTCAAGGGTCTCGAAGCAGTCGGTCTCTTGCTTCTCAGTACATCTGCCAGAGACTGTGGCAGGACAAAGAGAAAGGTGAAACCAAAAGAACTGAAAACACAGGCAGCCTCGTATGGGAAAATGCTTTCCTTCAAATAGTCCAGTTCCAAGTTGTAAGAAGCCAGCACTTTCAAGTATGCCCAGAAATGGACATAATAAATTTCAAACTACAGGTTGGAAACTAGGAGTAAACTGTACTCGTCTGAAAAGATGACAGCTTTGCTGGAATTAAACTTCTATCCACACTTAACATGTTAATATAGCAATAAATGTGAAAACAATCTATAGAGCTGCATTATAGGTCATCTATACTTTTCCAGTGTTTATTTTTTCTTACTGAAATTATCAGTTTTTGTTTTGTTTTATTTTTTTGCTTAAATCTAATGAGTATCTAGAAACACCCTGTTTCAGAGCAGAGTTAACCCTCTTTCATCTCAAAGACCAAATGCCATTTGGGTCTTCATTGAGTGATGGAGAGGGCTGAATTAAAAGGGGCTACAGGCAAATGAGGTGAGGCCAAAATACCAAAATATCATCCCATTTTATTTCAAAGCTATTACCACCAATCTTTAAGCCTCAAGAAAAGCATTTCTGCCCTTCAGGATGGGGGGAAATTACCCTGAAACAATCAAACAATCTGTGGGGAAGGAAAGTGGGTGAAGGCAGAGAAGGGGGCATTGCCATCTGAGGAATCTTGTTCAGGGACACTGAGCTGCATTCCTGCTTGAGAAGGGATTCATTTCTAGATACACCTCCCTTTGTGGTCAACACTGGGCTCAGTTCTCAGCCATTTGACTCTGTAAAACACTTACACTGCATTATAAATGTAATGCTGCTGAAGTTCTGTGCAAACATTCTGTCATATATCTGAAGATTGCAGCTATCGGTCTTTACTTTGATATTTTCATATGCAATGTATTTTATATGGAATTCAGGTCTTCCCATGTAAACTGACGCCAGCTATAGACAGCTCTCAGAGTTTATTTTATTCTTCATCACTATTATGGTTTACAGGGTTTTGGGGTGTGGTGGTAGACCTCCATATTTCATTATGGCTTCTTTCCAACAACACTCATGCAGCTAACTTGAATTAATGGGTTCATGAAGAAAAGTGGCTATACCATGCTTGGCGGAGACAGTATAGTGGCACACAAATGCAGAAATAATTGAGCTTTACTTTTTGCTCTGGAAATGTCTGTAGAATTTATCTTCCATTCTTTCTGACCTGGCCTTGTGGACCTTTTGTGGTGGGCAGCAGACCACAGTTAAAAAATTACTACGCTAGACTGTGTTGCAGAGATGTCCTCCTTAGGAGCATGTGCTGCCCAAAATGTGTTAATGGAGCATAACTGCAAAGTCATTTACTACAGTCATCCTATTAACACTCTGTCACATAAGGTTACAGAAGGAGTTATGTTTCATCCTCATTTAATCCAAGGAAAAGCAGTTCTTGGAAAAGTCCTTCTGGGATGACTAACATTTGATGAAGAAATTCCCTTTGCCTAATTGGTGCTTATATTTATATTTTAATATGCTGCATCAGTAATGAGAAGGTAATGTGTCCAAACACATTGCGTTTTGTGCTCATAATCTTAAAGGTCAATGTCTGGAATGTTTCATTTTTGAACCAAATTGCATCATTTATATCTATGCAAAGAATTATATAGCTATAGTGAGTATAAAGACGATCTTCTTAAGGCCCTGACTGATGGTGAGATGGGGCCTGTTACAAGTGAAGATGGGCAAATCTGCCAATTTTACATTCTTTCCATTTCTCATGTTTCCAGTCCTCAGTTCTCTTCATCCTGAAGTTTGAGAATTTTCCCCATCTTAAAATTGGTTTTGGAAAATTTCCTAAATTTCCTGAATTTTGAGGGAAACGTTCATATTAAAATTTGTAGATTATTTGTGCACATTTCTCCAAATACTCCTAATTTATTTACACAGCTTTGCTTAATATACTCCTTTGCAAGCATTTTGTGTAATACAATGAATTTAAAATACTATTTTAATGAAGAGGCATTTTTACTGTATTTTTGTAAACATGTTCTGTACATTAGTCCATTGCAAAATTCAGAGAAATGCAAATTTTGAATGTTGAGTTTTGCCTGTGCATTGGTTCAAAATTATGAACAAGTTTCTCTCCCATCCCTGTATGTAAGCAAATGTTACGGTCACATAGAAAACTATTGCCCTAGATAATAGTGTGCTGAAACAAATGCCACTGGGCTATGGGGTATTAACTCACCATTGAAAGTGAGGGTACGAAGCACTGCTAGCATTTGTATATGGCTTAATGATGCTGGCATGTAGCCAAATCTGCTTGGATATGTGGCGTCATCATGAAGTCTATTCAGAATGAAAACAATCCTTGGTTTATAATAATACAATTCTACACCACATTTATGCACTGTATTTACACCTGCAAGTACGTTGCACCAATCATGGAATCCACCTTTGCTGAAAAAGAGATGAAAGGATCCCTGGTTGGCCCTGTGTCGCATCTTGTGTTCCGATCGTACATAGAATGGACACCTGGTTCTTTGTGCCACTATTTGTAGCTTGCTCCGAGTTCCCCTTGCAGCACAAGGCAATCAGTATACAAACTACAGGTATTTAATTCAGAAGTAATCAAGTAGATTTTCTTATGAGAGAAATTTCAGAGACATTTTCTTGGAATATTCTTTTTCAAACAGTGGGAGAATTTGCTTCCCATCCTTGATAAGAGTTGGTGAAGTGGTCCTCCAATTTTGCAACTCACAGGGTGGAGATTTGGGGAGGCCAATTTTGCTTGCCAGAGTCTAGGTGGGCATCGGAAAGGTTAGACTCCCAGCTCCAGCTTCAGAAATGTGTTCTGAGGTTGCAGCTGGGGCACTGACGGTGGAGTGCCCTCCCTCCTTCTTTGAAGCCCATGTGGAAAGAACCATGACAGCTGTTGCTCTGAGACTATAAGGCTGAACTTGATGTCAATGTTGACTGGGCATTTTGGGGGTAGGGAGGGGCAGAATGAAACTCCATCGGGACACAAAGTTTCCTGGCAGAATCTCAGCCTGTCCCATTGCAAGCAGGTGCAAAAGGTTTAGACGGCCAAAATCAGCAGTGAATGACTGTTGCAGGGCAGAAGAAATGGGTGATTTTTTGCCCCCATGTTCCTCCTGCTCTCGGAGCCCATAATCCCCTGAATTCAGAGGCTTACAGGTAGCCAAGTTGGATCACACTTCCCATTATTAAATTTGGGGTTGGAGCAACACTGAATTCCACCATACAGCCCTATATTAGCCTGCACAGCAATTTCAATTCCTCAATGAGCATGAAAGGCAAAATCAGTATCACTTTACAATAAATATTTCTATAAAATGTTCTCTCATTTGCTCTCATAGTAAGACTATCTACTGTTTTCCTCTTTCTCTCATAACCCTGGAATCAAGGACATCCAGTGCAATGGATTGCAGGAGATGCTGATGGCACTAAATCAGGCTGCAATCCGATGCAAGTTTAAACAGCATATGGTTCTCAGTATGCGCCAGCCAACTTGCATAGGATTGCACCTTTAGCTGGTTTAAAAGAGGTTTTCAAAAATTCTTGGAGGATCAGGCTGCAATCCTATGGTTCCTAGAAGGGCATCCCAGGAGCTACAGGATCTGGAGAATTTCCAAGGATGGAGTGAGAAATCCACCTTGAGAGAGGGAGACCTTGGATGCCTGCCCCAGGTTTCCCTGAAACCTCCAAAGTCCTTCTTGCATTGCTGAAGCAGAAGGTGCATTCCCTGGACACATTGGGAGACTCTGTGGACTTAGCCAACTCTCAGCTCCCCGTGCTCCAGGCACCGACCCAGAAGGACCCCTTTTCAGGGTGTGACATTCAGGGGAAAGAGGGCTCTAGAGATCTCGGGAGCACCCACAGGCTGGGCAGTCAGGTGAAGCGAGGTCAGGAGGAAGAGGAGGCTTTTCTGCCTCAAGGAGCCTTTTGCCATTTACCGGCTATACTTCTTTCTTCTTTGTGTGTGTTTCTGCTCAGCTCCTCTTTCTTGAGCATGGCAGAACATCAAAACTAGCATTCCAAAGGAGGACCTGCCAGTGTCCAGCCTATTTATATCAACAACTATTTAAGCTGAGTGAAAATGCTTCTTCCGCCAAATTTGCTGCCCTGTGCACAAGGACTGAATTGAGGGGAGCATTGCGGCAAATGTTCATCGGGCCAGTTCTTTGAAAGAGTCTGGAGGGAGTTTACCAGTTAGCAGAGGTAGCTGCTTATTCCTACCGCTTGCCCCATGGGTTGTTCTCTGTCTCAGCTTTCTACCAACCGCATGCAGATTTTCCTCTCCCTAATCTTATAAGGTTTGCCTCCAAATTCTTAATCAACTGACTTATTTATTAACAGGCTAATTCTACTTCCAGGATCCTCGATAGCCTTGTTCTTGGAAGACTAAGCACAACATTTATTTGTTCCATAGCATTCATCCAACAAAGTCAACTTCTAGGAACCTTGGGATCTCACTGGCCTTGAAACATGGACAGATGTTTGATATACTGCTTGCTGAGCATCAAGTTCATAAATGGAATAGCAGAAATGTTAGCCATCTCTGTACCAAAATTCTTTGAAAAACAGATGCATCCAAATGGTTTGGGATTTTCCTCCAAGTTATGAAGAAATCACATTCATCTGAACTTAATTTAGCAATGAATAGTATCAGAGCACATAATATAAACCTTTTTTTCAGACAGCGGTTCTAATACTGGCCAATATCTTTATAGCATGCATGTGGAAAATCTGCTCTTTCCAGAAGCTCCTTTGAACACTGGGGGGTGGACAAGTTATCTGGATCACAGATGGTGGCAGAAGATCTAGCAATTTAAGAAAAGGTTAAAATTAAAATTCTTTTCAAGAAATTAATGAGCAGCAACATGATATATTATGAAAAGGAATTTTGAAGGACGAAAATAGAAAAGAGAAGAAGCCAAGTCAGGAAGAGAGAGAGAGAGAGAAAGGAAAATGTACTCAAGGCACATTTGGCACTATGTTTTTGACTCACACGAACAGTGGTATGTGCATGCACATGTGTGCTTGTGTGCGCACACACATGCGCACACACACACTCATCCTGTTCTTACTCCTGAATGTAGTTATTTATTTTAGAAATGAGGCTAGGGATTAGACACAAACCTGTTCACTACAGAATCCAGAGGGAAGGGGAAAGAGCAGAAACCCAAGCTGAAAACTTGTATATTCATGTCAGAGTGACATCTATTTTGGGCACAGGGCCATTTCCTTCTGAATAGAGATCTGCTGGGTTGAACCCCTGAAGCAGGACCTGTTGAATGTTTACTCAGACATATATCCTACTCTCTGCAGTAGTGCTTAATCTCTAGTCAGCATGTTTAGGAGTGCAGCCTTCCAGTCATTTCCCATTAAATCCAACCAATGACTTTTATTCACATGCCACCCTAAGACTCTCCCCTCCAGGATATTCGCCTTCTCCTTTAACTACTTGTGGCTAATTACCTGAGAAGCATCAGATGCAGAAGACTGGCATGTCAGAATTGCTAATATATAAACATTAAATCTATATAGGAATATTATTCTGTGTAGTAGTAATTTTCTTGACTTCACTACAAGTCATAACAAATCTAGCGGGAACATTCAAAGTTAAACAACAAACTTAGCTTCTTCTTTCCTGGCCTGTACCATGAATATGGAAATACACAAGGTAATGTACCTTTCATTGAAATTAAGTTAAATGAAATTCGTCTTGAGCGTAAGCTGAGCCAAATAGTGTTAATGTATCTTACTGGTTAGTCACCTGAAACTGAAGGGATCTAGAGTTGGTTGAACAGCCTAATTTGAACTCTGGGGAGTCGCAGCTGCCTTAAAAGAATGCTTATTTTTCTCTGCTTTTGCTCGGCTTGTAGGCTGTAATTAAGGTAAATATCAGTGCCAACACACCTTGACGTCTTCAATGCTCTCTCATCCAGAGGAAATGAAAGCCAGCAGTCCCTGGAACTGAGCTAAGTGGGGAGCATGAAAAACACGAGTTTAGAGCCTGAGGAAAGGTGGCTGATAATAAAGCAAATATGAACTATCAAAAAAGCAACTCATAGGATAATTTTGGTATGCTGGTTATATGGTGAAGCTACCATGAATGTATTTTTATTGCTCTTTTGGGGGCATTTGGACTTTCAGGAAATAGCTCGGGTTCATCCTCATTTTCATCTCAGTTTGATTAAACATTTCCTGCCTCTCCTGTTGGGATTCAAGTATCTGTCCACAAACACGGTGATAGTTGCTTTCTGTACTCCTATATTAGTGCAGTAAAGGGGAAGCTATAAGAAGAATGTAGAACAGGCCCAGAATCAGCACATGGGATCCTTGGACCATTACCAGAGGCTCGGCATCCTGGGAGAGCTTGCTTCTGATGCATGCCCTGATCCTCCATTTAAAGAAACATGTGAAGGCACCATTTGATTTCCTACAATTCCCTAGATCAGGGGTCTCAAACTCGCAGCCCGCGGGCCAATTGCCGGGACGGCGGGGCACGGGGGAGGGGCCCTGAGGCCTTCAAAGCGCCGGCGGCACCCAGGCCGGCCTCCGGATGAGCGGCCCACCACCACCACGGGGGTGGAATCCTTGATGCGGCCCAGCCTCACCCAGACTCTACTTCCAGCGGCCCCCAGGTAAGTTGAGTTTGAGACCCCTGCCCTAGATGGATGTCACACTGGGGACATTACAGAAAATAAAAATGGTGCCACTACCTATCACCACTAGGTAAGTTAGAAGAAGGCACTCTGAAGAAGGCCTTTTCAAGCCTAGAACTAACCCTGTTGAGGAAACCTGGAGAAGTTAATCAACAAGAAACACATTCTTCTTTTTAAGGTTATAACCCAATTCATATTTGCCAGTACATCAGGAAGCATTCCTATTCTTCTTCAAGGTATATCCCACAGAAATTAAGATTCAGCCTACCTACAACCCAGCTTGGAGAACTTCAGGTTTGCTTCAGGTGGACAAGGATGGTATTTGCTGGTAATATATATTTTCATTTTTGTTCATAAAACACACAGACATGTCTCATTTGTAGCCCTGAGTATAAGCATATGTCCACCAAAATGTTCACAAATGGTGAGACATGCGTTTGCATTTGATTCATCACCGACTTCAAGTTCAGTTTGATCAGAATTCCTAATTTGCACACATTTTTGAATTTGTCCAAATTTCCTCAGTAGATGGAATTGGTTCCATTTTAGTCTATGGAAGAAATTTGCAAAACGTGTTGGAAAGATGTAGACATCTGCTGTTCAGCCACTGCTTAATTTGCACAAATCTGAGTGGGAACCAAGTGCAATATGAGAGATGACATGATGCTTGCAGAATCCTGGCAATTTTGAACATCCCTCATTTGTCCACCCCCAATAATGAAATAAAATTGCCTTGAATTGGGGCATATTTTCACTGGTTTAAGGTGCCATCCTACACAACTTTAGTCAGAAAAAGACTGAGTTGTAGACCTTAGTGTAATTTGATAATACAGTATAAACCCTTTTCTGACAAGCTTATTATTAACCTCGGGTCTTGACTATCCCTGGACTGAATTGATAAGGCCTATTTCTCTGCTGTTTGTCACCTCAGAGAATGGCTGCCTCTGTTGCCACTATTTCAGCAGTAGCAGCTGAATATCTATAGAAAAGCACACAGTTTTTCAGAGCAGACAGATCATCCTTTCAGCAGCAGATTTAATTCAAGAGGTACAGCTTTAAATACTGCTAGGAAGAAATGGTAATGTTTGAAGGAAACTCTTTCAAAATATAAACTCACTGCACCGTTCCAAGTCAACTTATTTGAAAACCTGGAATACTGGGATTTTTTAAAAAATGGATTCTTTCCTTAAAACAAATAGACTTGCACCCCCCACCCCAACCCTGAGAGACTTTAAAAAGCACTCCACACCTTTTTTGAGGGAGGTGGAGGACAGGGAATCATGGATTAACAGTACAAACTGTGCATGTCAAATCAAAGCAAGTCCCTTTGACCTCACTGGAATCGGCTCCCAAGTGTGCATGCTAAAGGCTCAGCAAAATGATTCAGAGAAATAAATTGTAGGAGGGGCCATTCCATTAAACCATGTCTCCTTGACTTACTAGGTTAATTACCCAAAGTTTCGGTGAGCCCCTTGTCATCAATGTAAAGGCAAGTAAGTCTTGCCTTAAATGCTGTACTCTAAATGCTGTCTTTGTAAAACTACAGATGAGGGAAAGGAGTTATTTTAATTAGACACATATAGCCTTTTCTTCAGTGTTGCTAAGGGTACCCCGGCTGGGATTCTCTGGCAGTTTCCCAATGATGACCAAAATACACCTGTGTTCTGGTGTGCAAAATGCCCAAATTACACAACAGGGGAAGGTTTTCTTTTAAAGATTTATTTTCAAGAAGAACCGGTTGCCAACAAATCACTCCAGTATGGTGTGCCCAAGCAGTCCTCAGTTTGCCCTTTTACACATTGTTCCGGAAAGGCCTACACGTAGCACAGTTGGCGCTTTCAAAGAGGCTACAGTGGTTTAGTTTCAAAGTAGAAAAAAGATGTTCTAAAGGTGGGAGGGAATGTCCCTCAGAGATGGAGGGAAGGTGAGAGGTTATTCCAAAGATGGGGAGGAACGTGTCAATAGCTCTTGTGTTCTAGCTGCTATCAGTCATGCGACAACTGGCCTTTGTTGAGATGCCACCTGAATAGTTCAGCTACAGTTCAGGGGAAAAATATGCTGTTCTCTAAAAGTAGAGCTTCCTCTAGCCAGCAGTGTCTAGCCTTTGACAATGATTTACCTGCATAATTTCATAGCTATTGATTTGTTCATCACCAATGGGGCACTGACCAGACTCAAACTCTCACACACAGACAAACTTACCCAGCATCAATAGCTCTTTCCTTTGTTCCTAGACCAGGCCCAAGTGACCTTCTGGCACTCCAGGGATACCCTAGGAACAAGGCTTTTGTGGAGGAACACCCGCATCTATTGCTAGAGCATTTTTACTGTTCCCTCATTTTTGGGCAGCAAAAGATGCTGGAGTATGGGGGCTGCCAGGCATCCCATGGGCTAAAGAAAAGCATCTGTGGCCCATGAGCCAAGGTGCCCCCATTCTAGGTTTTCAGTGTAGGTTTTCAATGCGTTTGGGCCCGTTTTTTGTAACAAATAGCTCCAAGTTGAGCACTGAAGTGTTTCAGAGTGCTTTTGCTGTTCCCTCAGTCAGAATTGTCTGCTCGTGTGTGTGTCCCATCCTTCTGTCAGGCACCTTCTTTTTGTGTAGTCTACTTCTAATCCCCACCTTCAGTCCGCCACACATCTGCCACCAGATCAGTTCCCTGCTTGTGGGGCACATACATAAATATGCCACAAATGGTCAGGTGTTCCATTCAGGCTCCATGAGGTCTGAACAGAAGCTATAAATACTTTCTTAAGTAGTAATATAACTTATTATAACTCACAGGAATATGGGCACACTTTACTGAAGAATGAAAATAATCTACCATTTGAATTCCAAAGTGAAGTGGACTTAAGTGAACTACACTCTAGAACAAAACAAGCCTACTGTGACCTTTTCAGTTAACTGTAATACATTTTAAAGAGAAATATACTCATCAACTACCAACCAGGAGCTGTTGGTTGTGATCTGTCAATTACTATTCAGCAGAGGTGGATCTGTGTCCATCGGGTAAGCACAGTTGCTGGATGCCAGGAAAATAGCTACCTTTTTTGAGTGTCGTATTTTGGGGACTGAAACGACTTGTACAGGATTTTTAATAGAGCATTCTATTTTTATGTAAGCCCTATTCTGGGAACTAATCTTCCAGATGCTGATGACAGCACTAGTTCCAAGAGCATCTAGCTACATATCAGAAGGAAGGAAGGAAGGAAGGAAGGAAGGAAGGAAGGAAGGAAGGAAGGATGGCAGGCAGGCAGGCAGGCAGGCAGGCAGGCAGGCAGGCAGGCAGGCAGGCAGGCTTGTGGTTTTGTTTATACAGTGAGAATCAGAGCAAATTAGAAACTCTGCAGACACGTTTACAAGCTTGCCCGTTACCATGACACATTGAGCGCTGGTAAAACATACTGGAAGATGGCGCTTCTTTCTGATTTGGAAGTTATCATATAAATGCAAGAGCTGGAAATAGGTCACTCGCTGAAAGCATGCTTTGCATCAAAGGTGAAACCACTTGCCAAAAGAATGGGAAGCAAAAGCAGGGCATCAGCACAGGACGTTGCTCTCTTAAGGAACAACCGCATGCCTATGCAGACAGAAAAGAGGGAGATGTAGGCCTTTTTTCTGCTTAGGATTGCATCCTTATTACAAAATGATACCTACAGCAGTTTTTAACTGGCTTAATAGCCATTCCCTTGGCTAAGAGAATGCTAGAAATTCTTTGTGCGCAGGATGAGGGCCTCACAATCTCTTCATACAGTCTTCCCCAATCTCATGCCTTCCAGGTACTTCGAGTGTCTACATTGACCTTAGCAGAAGGGATAATGGTCAAGCAGATGAGGAGTTGGGGTCCAAATCATTTGGCACACCTCAGCTTCGGGAAGGCTTTATTTTAGTTATTGGTTTTATTTATTTATTAAAAGTTTTTCTATCCTGTCCCCTACAGAACATCTTGGGAAGGCTTACAATAAATAAGTAGGATCCTGCTTACAAGTCCCAAAATAGCTTGCTGACGCCCACGACACTTACAACTGTTGATCGCATACCTGTGCCTGCATTGTATCAAAGCCACATGAGGTGCTGTAGAAGGAACTGCTTCTTCAGCCAGGTGTCTTCCAGCTGTTTTGGACATTCTCTCCCATAGGCCCTAGCCACCATGGCTAAGGGCCAGGAATTGTAGTCCAAAACATCTGGAGGGCACCAGATTGGAGAAGGGTGCATTAGTGTAAATGTGTGAAAAGAATGAATAGAAGATGCATTCCCCACTTCCACCCCACTTGGCCCATGCACTGGAGAAGTTGCTTTTCATGGGTTCATTCACAAACATTATGCATATAGTCTCTTGCAATATAGGAGTGACAAGTAGAAATCAGCATGTGCCTTTAAATCATGACAAGGAAGATCCCACAGTACTTGCCAATTCAACCCGAAATGCACCAGTTGTTCAGGTGGCGGTGCACTGACCCATTTTGCACTTGGGTCATGCCAACATTCCCAGCTCATGATAACCCACTCAAAAAAAGGTATACGCATTTAACCATGGGGTTGCCTTGGATAAAATGAAATGACATCCTGAAGTAGGTCAACTGAGTCAGACCTGATTTATTCTGCAGTCAGTCATATACTGTGCAACTACAGCACATCGTATTGCGTGTGTGTGTCAATTGTCCATTAGGAAATACTGAGTTTGTTGTTCAACTCTGAGAGGAAACATCTAAAATTGTAAGGCTTGTTCTAGGGCTGACATCTGTCCACTAATCCAAGATTCCTGAGGCATTAGGACTAAAATACTCATTAGTTCCTTCTACCTGAATTGACTTAGGTGAACAGAAGACAATAGAGAAACAAAATGTGCATGACGTTACAAACAAGAGAGAGCAGAAATGGAGCCATTTTGATATGTGAAGTAGGGGAAGCAAAAAGCATGACTAATTTGTATTTCCTTTTTTTAAAAATAAGTTTCATTTGAAATTATAATCCTAAAAAAAACAACCCCCCCTGCAAACAACATCCATCAAAAAACATTGAGCCCGCTGGGTCAGCTCCCACACCCTTCTTTTTCCATTTATGATAACTTTAAAAACATATTTAAATCTATGCGAAGTCCCGTTTCTCTAGCCAATAATAAAAAAAATCCCAAGTTTGATAGAAGTCAGTATCTTCTTTCTCCTTCAATGATAAAGTCAATCTATCAATTTCTGCACAGTCCAGGATCTTTTTTAGAATCAGTTCATCGGTGGGTAGTTCTTCACTTTTCCAGTGTTGAGTGAATGCAATCCTCACCGCAGTGATTACATGCAAAATCAAATACATTTCTTGTTTGCTAGTGTCCTCTGGTATAATACCTAGTAAAAAAAACTTCAGGTTTAAAAACTAATTTGCACTTCCTATTCCCCATATATATTGTTCTATCTACTCTCTAAGACAGCCATTCAAGCTTCTGATAAAAGGGCAAACTTTTGTATCTTTCCATGAGATGGAGTGGTGGAAATACGGCATTTTCCTTTAATGCAGACTTGCCAACAGATCTCCTCCAGATGTGTTGGTTTACAATGCTCATCATGTTCCAGAAAGGATGGCCACTGATAGCTGGAGAAAATGGAAGCTGTAATCCAACAGATCTGAAGGGCACCAGATTGGAGAAGACTGCTTTATTTCAAGATTCAGTGGAGGGAAGCATAGCATTTGCAGTTTTGTCTGGGATGCAACTTCCTACACTGCTGCTATGGAACACCCCAGGTGTCAGTATGATTTATGTGGGATTCCCACTTTGGACTGATACTGTGGTACTGATGGATTAACTCTCCTGGCTGAGTGTGTGTGAGAGAGCGGGGGTGGGGGGGGGGGGGGACAGCGGTAGTAGAAGGAACAGCCCTGTCATTCTAAATGGTACCTTGGTTATTCTGTTGGGCTATCAAATGTTCACCTTCTCCAGCCTCATCAAGAATAGTGACAGTAGAAGGCTTATTTCTACATTTGAGACACCCAGTGCTTAATCTGGTCTGTCTGAGTTTTGTGGATTTTCAGGCACTCTCCCCTCCATAGTCTGCTCATCGATGGTTTCTGATTCCCAACCATCCCCTTTGGAAAATGTGCCCCGAATGGCCACAATTTACACAATTTTTCCTGTCAAGTGGTATATTTTGCATATTTTCTTAATTTGCCATAAAATCAATGAGAAAAGCACAAAGAAAATATGCTACACAGTGGAAGCTATAGAGAGCAGAGATTTATAAAATATTGTGCTGTTTAACATTACAAATAAGTGCCATATACTTTAGCGTATTTTACAACAACTTTCATAATCTTGTGCATAATTCCAGAATGTTTAAAAGAAATGGTGCAAAAGTTTATCAAATCTGCATGTCTTAGTAAAATTGATCTGCTGCAAACTCCATGGATTGGAGTCACAGAAACCTTATGCCATTTTCATGTGCTGTTCTTTGTCATCCTTCATCTATCCTGCCACAAGCTGTTCAAGGGTTAAAATGGGGTGCAATCTCCTTTACTCAAAAGGACCAATAATTCTACTGAACTAGGAAATCAAGATCTTACATGTTACTATCAATTGAAAATCTGATATGAAACTCTTTGCCAGTGTATTACTTAATATATGAGCACTAAATGTTTTTGAATTAAGCTACTTTTCTACTTGAACTAAAAAATATTTCCATCAGGAAGCAACTTTGTTCTCTGCATAGCTTTAACAGTCTTATTAAAAGCTTGATGTAATTGAAAAATGTTACATCTCCAAGAGACATTTCTTAATGCAAAACCACCAGGCTAGTTCTGTTTTTATCTTTTATCAAGATAATAACCATCTGTAATGTATATAACTAACCATTTTAATTTGACTTACGTACCATTCTTTCAGTTGATTCCTCAAGCAACTGAGCTGGTGATGATCCTAAACTAAAGATATGTATAAATCGTTTCTCAAAATTCTCCATCCTATTAGTGGGCAGAAAACCTGGGAACAGGCTACCATATCACCAAATTCCAACAAATTTCACAATTTTTCCTAAATTAACAGCTTGTTCTCCAAAAGGCCCCAAGCCAAGCCTCACTCTGGGAAATTATGTTTTTATTTTAGGGGAGGGGAGGCAGGGGCAGAATAGTAGCCACTATTAAAATAAAAATAAACATCCATGAAATGCTCAGGGACTCAGTTGATGCCACCAGTGGAAATGGAACAGAATCAAGCAGGGCTGAACTGGTAAAATACATCAATATTTCACTCCAAAATGTCCTGCAGTGATTACTGTTCCAGCAAACTCTGGCGCAGTCAGCCCTGGCAGCCTCTGTTGCCTGAATAGGTGGGTGGGAATCAGAAGAACCCTTGGGGGGTGGGGGTGGCTTCATTAACGAGTGCCAGCTGCAGTTTCAAATGTGTCCAGGGACCTCTCCTATGCAGTGCAGCCAGGTGTAACTGGTGCTAAGCCTGTTCTCAGGTGCAGCCCTACAGGAAGCTGATGATTCTGCACTTGAAGGGTTCATTAAAGTCCTGAGGGACATGTTTGGAGATGTAAACCAGGTTCATAGAGTGGAACTAGTGATCCAGGCTGTAAAACAGGATCACTGATCTATGGTGGAATATGCTGCTTAGTTCTACTGTTTGGTTGTGGACATGCTTTGGAACAAGGCAGTACAGCAGTTCCATTTAAAGTTGGCTTGTATGTTAGTGTCGAGGAAAAGCTGCCATCTTGTTTGCTCAGTGCCTCAACACCAACAATCATCTAACTGAAGGTAGCACAGATTGGTGAGATGGAACCATCCCAGAAGACCTGCTACGGGTGGGTCACCAAGGCACTGCCCCTGGATTCCAAGTCCATGGAAACTGATGACTCCCAGATTCATCAACAGCATTGATGTACATTGGGTCTCTGTTACTACTGTGGCCAAGAGGGACCAAATGTTTCCAAATGTCCTGCTATAACCCAGCACCAGGCTGCCGTGGTCACATGAGGGAACCTACCAAGGTCTACCATGCCCAGCCCCCACTTCCTAGTTCAGTCCAGTTTTCCTCCCACACAGGGAGCTCCTTTAGGCGGAGGTCATGATAGACTCTGTTATCTCCTTTAACTAAATGAACTTGGACTTCATCAAAGAGAATCACATTCCCTTCCAAGCCAAGCTTGTTGTGGTAGAATGGCTCAATGGTTCACCTCTACTAGCTCCCTTATACAAGATACCTGTCCTCTGGTTATACTGACTGGTCCAGGGCATCAGTAGCTGCTATGATAAGACCCAAACAGCACCCTACATTATTCTATGATCCTGAGGAATTCTATGGCCTATTAGACATGCTGTTTAGTCACGATTCCATGGACTACATTCCTCCAGGCTCTCCTGTCCTCCACCATCCCTCAGAGTCCACCCAAGCCCTGTCCCCCAGTGACTGCACCTCAACCTCTGCTGTCCCCTTCTCCTTTGCCATCAATTGTTCCAGCATCAGGGTCTTCCCCAGTGAGTCCTTCATTTTCATTAGGTGGCCAAAGTATTTGAACTTCAGCTTAAGTATCTGGCCTTCTAAAGAACAAAATTGATTGATTTGATCTCTTTGCAGTCCAAGGGACTTTCAGGAGTCTATTAGACATGACCTTACCATTATCTGGAGAAAGCAGACAGCGCTAAGATGTCTGTTTCCAAACACCTGTGTTGTTCTAGGCAAATACAGAAACTCAGAGCTCCCTGCACCAGGAGGTACCCCAACCCTCAATATTGCCACTGCAGAGCCAGGAATCTATCACTCTCCCAGCCCAATATTAAGATATGGATGATGTGCTTGAGGAGAAAGAAAAGAGCTGAGATGTTGCCACTGCATCACTCCTATGACTGCTCCATTGACCTGCCACCTGGTGCTGAGATTCCATTTGGGAAGGTTTATGCCTTAGCAGCTCCTGAGCTTGAGGCTCTGCAAGAATATTTGAAGGACAATCTGGCCAGGGAGGGTTCATATATTTCTCTACTTTCCCAGTCATAGTCACAATCTTTTTTTTTGTCCAAAAGAAAGATGGGGGGTTGCATCCCTATTTAGATTACAGAAAGCTGAACCAAGTTACATTCAACAATTCATATTAAATTTGTTTCATTCCAGAATTCTTCAATAGTCTATAAGGGGTCCAGTTTTTACCAAATTGGACCTGCAGGGGATTTACAACTGTAAGAATTAGGAAAGGAAATGAATGGAACATGGTCTTCCTCACCCATCATGGAAGTTTTGAATACCTGATTATGTCACTGGGCCTCTGATACATTCCAACATTTTGTCAATCATATCTTCCAGGACATGTTGGACTGCTTTGTTGTGGATGGCATCCTGATCCCCACCCCCACCCCCAGTGCCTCAGAGGACATCAGATGTATGCAAAACTTTCAGTTTTCACCTTATCCTTCCTGACAGTTCCTTGCCCCTGACTCTGCTCTGCCTTGCCAGTACCCAACCTCAGTGTGTTTCTGCTCTTCCTTCATCACTGACCCTACTTAGCTTACAGGTACCTGCTCCGAGACTGCATTTGGAGTTGCCTTTGCCTCTGGCCCTCAAACATCTTGCAAAGACACCACCCCTCTTCAGCATCCTGGTCTCAGTGCTGGGCCTGCGGGCAGGTTATGGTGCAGTGCTGACAGCATAACTCTGCTGGTGTAACTGCAACACATGCACTTTTCACTTGTCCCTTCTCCTGCTTGCACCTCCCTGTCCTCCCAGCCAGCCTCTGAACCTCTCTAGAGGTTGCTGGGAATGGAGCTGAGCCTGGACAGGCCAGAGAAAACATTCCAGCATGGCCTCTCCTCTCCTCTACCCACCCCTCAACCCCCCTGCTTCAGACTTGGCCAAGGTCTTCTGGGGCTGATTGTGTGTCCTCAGAAAGCAGCTCCACGGTTCTTCCCACAGTTGCTGCTGGCTGGAGTGGGGAGGAATTGGATTGTGGAGACTCCTTTTGGAGGGCATAGCAGCATCTATGGCCCTGCAGGTGCACCTTTGCAGAATCCTGTGTTCCCAGGGATGCTCTCCTAGGATCTCAGAATTGCTCACTTGGATCATTTTGAGGAGTCCTTCTCATTCCAATGTCTTAAAAGCTGGATGTTAAATCATTCTGTGAGTTTCACCAGTAGGTCAGTTGCTAGCTGTTTTCTTTCCTCATTTATTGCATTCCTATCCCATCTTGTTCCATCATGGACCTCAGAGTGCTATTCCCTGGTGATTTCCCATTCAGACACTGACTAGAGCAAGGCTGGACAAACTGCAGCCCTCCCGATGTGATGGGACTACAGCTCCCATCAGCCCCAGCCAGCAGTGTTGATGAAGAGGGCCACCCACTTCCCAACCCTGAACTACAGCCAGAACTTTTTAGGATCAGCCTGCTGGCTCCATCCTTCCCACTGGCAGAGCATGCCCTTCGGCATGGTTCTTTTCTCCAATGAAACACCTTCCAAAGCACAGCTTAAAGGGAGGCTGCCTCATCCCCCCCCCCCCCCCGGCTGCTGATCCCACTGCAGCACCTGCCTCTCATCCCCTTTATTTCTGCTCTGGGCTGGGATTGTTGGAAGCTAATAAGTCCCAGCTGACTCTAAGCTCTGTCAATTAACCTTTGTCTCCCATGTGCAGTATCTGTGTACTTCCTCCATCGGTCAACACTGCCAGAAAGCCTTTCCTAACACCGCTAAAACATGTGACGCTCGCACAAACATCACAGTCAAGTGATACCATCAAACTGCTTGAGCCAGGCTGGGCAGCCTTGCAGGATCTGAGGCCAGGATCTGCCTGAGTTTTAACGCACATTCATGCCCCCAGAAGTGCCTCATTTTAAAGGGAAAATCAGGCTTTGGTTCTTTGCCAGCTGCATACCATCAACATCCAGTGCTGATTGTATGGCTGGGTGGCAGCCGGGCCTGCTAGAAAGGAGGAGAGGGCCTCGTTTGGCCCACAGGAGCTCCAGTGCTGATTCACATGAAACTATTACCTACTTGTGGCTATTTTACCTCCATGTTTCACGTCAAGAACTTTTTACACAGTATCTATTTTGTTATAAAGATGATAAATTCCCCTAATTATGTAGCAATACAATTTTATGTTTTGCACTTCTTTGAGTGTGTTCTCTGAACAAAGTATACGCTAGAGAATATGCATGCTAGAAGGTACATATTAGGGGCAAATGCTTGGAAAAAATGAGAATACAAGGGGAACAGGGAAGTATGAAAAAGTGCCGGAGAATGTATATAAACTGCATTAGCTGAGTGATGCAGAATTCAGATGGAATGTGCTGAAAGGATGTGAACATAAGAGAGAGAGAAACAGAAAGGAACCTTGGAAGTGGCCTTATATTGAATCAGTGATTGGTCATCTAGTCCAGTGTTCTTGACGCTGAGAGGTGGTGCCCTCCAGGGTAGGGATGTGTGGGGAATCTGTTCTGTGAGTGGGAATCCATCAGATTCCCTGGACTTCATTCCCTGGACTCTGGTTCATTTTGATGAGCACTTGAATGCAAGTTCCCGGCAAGTGTGCTCAGCATTTGCAGAGTGTTCTCATGCCATTGAGTCCCATGTGCCTTGGTTTGTATTGCTGCAGATGAGACAGAGAAAGGTTGTTTGCATGGGGCTCTCTGGGAATGGAGCCCTGCATGAGTGCAACACAAGCAGTGGTCTCTCTTCCGTGCCATTTGCAGCAGGTTTTCTTTGAGCTGCTGCACCTGATTTGGAAGAAGGTTGCTGGTTGCACCTTCTTTTGCAAGAGTTCGCAGACTCTTCTTGGCTCAGCTTGCTATCCAAGATAGGGCTGAACATAAAAGGACATCTGTGGATACTAGAGGGACAGGTTCTATTTTGTGGATACATCCCAGCTCCAGGGTTCCAGGCAGCAATTTTTCCTGCCCTGCTGGGAGATGCCAAAGATTGAATTTGGAATCTCCTCCATGCAAAACACGTGTTCTGCCAGGGTGCCATGGACCCTCTCATAAAGGGAGGTTCCCTGTGTTCCCACTTGCTTGGAAACACAGCAGAGAGGCCTAGTCTCATCTTGGCTTGCTGTGGAGTTTCTAGAATCCATTGACTGGCCATGGTTGGCAATGGAATGCCGGTATAAAGGACCTTGGGTCTGATCCATCAGGACTCTTCTTCTATTTATAACCATTTCCCATCTTTTCTACATATAGTACATTGGCATGCACTTGGTAGACATAATGAATTATGAAATAACTGCCTATTTTGGTCTCTGTTCTAGACAGTGGTCAAAGTGACAGGGAAATGGATTGATTCCTATTGAAATGCAGCTGCGATGATTGTTTGAGGCAGACTGGAGATTGCCTCTGTTTAAAAATAGGCTGCTAGCCTATATGTAGCACAGATTTCTTAGTGCAGAATCATTCCAAAGACATGAGCAATTGGAGTGCATGTTTACATGGGATTAGTAGCTGGCTTCTTGCAAAATTGGTTTGGTTTGGGCAACAGAAGTTGAGCAAATTATGTTTTGTATTCAGAGATAGACCTCCTTCCTGTTAGAACTAACAGCACCATGAGAAGTCCTGCAATGCTGCCCTATCTAGTTTCTAACTTCTCAGCCTATTTCACTGAGACCATAGGAAAGGCAAGATAGTAGGAAAAACTTGATATGCGTGGTAGTTTGCTACCTTTTTGTAATTTAATTTCTGTTGCTGCTCCTAAATACTGAATCATGGACAAAGAAACCTGTTAGGACAGGTTAGCAGCATGCCTATTTGGGTTATGAACTTGCCAAAGCTGCACACGACTTTCAGGGGGAGACTGCAGGCATCATCCTACGTACATTTAGATTTGAAGGCCTTTTGTTTGTCTAAATAAGCAGAAACCTGCACCCTCAGGCACATTATCTGAATTTTCTTTATCTCCTTGACAGTCCAGTGGGCAGGAGAGACATTTAGAAATATGTCAGGCCAAAACAAACAGAGGAAAGTTTCCAAGCCTGTCTGTGTACCAGCAGAACCTGCCGCCAGCAGAATGGGGAACTGGAGGCTCTGGAAGCAACCTGAAGTGGCCTAAAGCATGGCTTCTGGAATGGGACAGGTCAGTGGAGCTTGCAGAAAAAGGGCGCTCTGCTGACATGTCCCAGCCTGATGCAAGCATCTCTATTTGCTTCTGAAGCTGCTTTTTCAGCCGCTGGCTTTCTAACTGTTGTGTGGATGGTGAGTTCTGCTGGTGTGCAAAGGAGTGTGGGAGTGCAGAGACAGTAGACACTGCCTAGTCAACCCCCTTAAAATAGGGTAACAGTGCTGCGATCTAATTGTGACCTGTATAAACACCCTCCACCACCCTCAAGCACCAACTCACGTCAACACATATAATCTGTGCACCGGCTTGTCAGGGTCACTGGGATAAGAGGCCGCGATCCTGACAGTTCCTGCCTCCTATTTCCCTTATCACCAGTTCCCATATTACCACTATCCTGCAGGTGCTTGGGACTCTTCACATGAGCAAAGCCCTGTGTGAGGCAGCCCTTCTGGGCAGCCCCATACTTCGAAGTAACATGTTTAGGCCTGCACTGCCATGTTTTAGACAGGAAAGAGAAAACTGTTCAGAGTCGCCCCAGTCAGATCGTCCTCACATGCACAGAGAAATTATGGGCAAAGCCGCCATGGGCTCCTGCTGCCAAGGTCATGCACGCCTTCCAGGAGCAGCATCAAGCCGGTTGGGCAATCGCCAGGGACACGCAGCCCCACAAGGGCCGACTGACAGGAGCGGCTTGGAAGTACTCCTGCTCTTCACCTTCAAGCTGCTAGTATGCCTCTTCACTTTCCTCTCTCTATGGTCCAGAAAAGCGGGTGCTGAGAAGGTGGAGGTGCACTAGCAGCTGGTTGCAAAAAGGCACACCCATGGAAACAGGGGGGCCCCTGAGGGCTCCCCAAACCTGGAGTGTCCCAGTTTCTTCTGCCCCCTGCAATCTGTGCCTCATGACACAAAGTCCAAATTATGCGGGTTTCTAAACTGAGCCTTCACAAGTCTCCAGTCGTTATGCTCAGACATTAAGCTCATCTGTGTAATTTTGGGGACAGGGCTAAATGTGAGTCTAACTCTCGTATTTTCCTGTTGATGTGAGGAGGGCATAAGGGAATTCCATTATGCATTTTTCACTAATTTAATGCTAACAAAAATAGTTTGATTGCTAGCAAGTACTTGAAGACAGATTTGTCCTTTTTAATTAACTCTCCCCAAGAGACTCTGTAACATTTTCAATCACATTTAATATTTCAATTCTATACCACCTAATAGTCAAAACTCCCTGGGTGGTTTACAGCAGTTCATAAAAACAAGATCATAATACAATAAACCACAGTAATGTATTTCCAGTGTTCAGGACTAAAAAAATAATGGCTGAAACAGCCAACCTGGGTCCCCCACCATGCCATTAAATATCTGCAGCTGCGCTGGTGCCCAGTAGGCCTCAATGGGGAGACCAGTCCAGAATGGGGGGTCAGCACTTGGAAAGCTCTTCCCCTTGTTTTGTCCTCTGAGCCTTCATTGGAGGGGAGCCTCAAATGTTGATCTGGGCAGACTGGGTGGGTAGAGGCACTCTGTCAGCTATTGTGATCCTAAATGTGTCAGGCTCCGTATACTGAATCCTAATACCTTGAATCTGGCAGCCTTGTGTGACCAGAGCCACTTTATGCAGTTCATTTCTTTTTTTGTTTCGGTTATATTAACTTTTACTCTATTATTTAGTTTAACAATTTATATGTTGCTCTTCAAAAACTCTCTCAGGATGATTTACCAAACACAGTAAAACTATAATAAAATAATACAGTACAGATAAAATCAATTTGCATTTGGTTTGTCCTGAACTCTTTTTAAGTTTGCATGAAAATTTGCATGTGATTCTTCCAATACATGCATTCTTGTATGCAAGATTGCCTGATAGACACATTTTTGCAAATATTTTTTCTAGTATAATGCATTTCTAGATGTCATTTCACCCAATATTTGCATTTTTGTGAATTTTAAAAAAAATTATAGAAGTGTGAACCAAACAACTTTCCCCTCCATCTCTAGCTCCACCATGGGCTTGATCTGAGGCTGGTAGTTGACCACCAAACAGCCATTTGGAAGATGTGTAGTTGCATAACCAGCCTTGCTGTGTGCCCTGACAACTCTCGGGGTTCGTTGTGCACAATCTATAACGTGTGCTCGAAAGTAAAAGCTCCATTATGTGTGTTCTTGGGGTAGCGCACTCTGCACCTAGAATAAAGAAAAATATAAATACAAAATTCCATTTAGAGGAACTAAAATTCTACCCAAGAACTACTATTTATTAGATTTACATCCTGCCTTTTTTCTTACAATGAACTCAAAGTGCCTCACATAATTCTCCTCCTCCTCCTCTCAATCTTATCACAACAACAATCCTGTGAGGTAGGCTGGGCTGAGAGTCTGTGACTGGCCCAAAGTCACCCAGTTGGCTCCATGGCTCAGCAGGGACTAGAACCAGATCATCTGAGTCCCAGGCCCGTGCTCTTAACCACTACACCACCCCGGCTACCACATTGCATAATGCAACATATAAAGTTGGTATTTTTAGTACTCATATTTTTATTTTCATATTGTATGAGTCATGGAAAGTTGCACAAGGCATTGATTGCACACTTCCTTGCCCTGGAAATCTTATTGCTTATTCTTCTCTTGCCTTTGGAGATATGTTTGGGCAAATTTCCCAACCCTATTTTTCTTGCCACAAGGACATGCTTTAAACATGCAGAACCACATGAGATGCCATCTCAGGATGCCAAATTCTCTACCCACCATTCACACAAAATTCACAGAACACACATTCTTTAGTTCACCCTTCCTCAGACTGATGTCCTCCAGATGTGTAATACTACAACTCTCATCATCCTCCATGCTAGCAGAGGATGCTGGTACTAGGTAATCCAGCACATCTGGAAAGGGCCACTCTGGAGAAGGCTCCTTCAGTGGCTGATCAGACAAGGCATTATAACTGATTGAACAAGTACTGTAAATTTGAGAAATTCACGCAATATTTCAATTTGGAAAACCCCTGTCCTGCAGAATCCTGCCCACACAGATTTTGATTTAGAAGAGAAAATACAAATCTTATTTGCTTTCTAGGATCTTCTGTAACTTGTTTATTCAGCAATAAGCCTCATCGAAATTCAGTGGGACTTGTATCCGGGTAAGTCTGCTTTGGATTGTAGCATTCCTTTCCAAAAAAAGAAAAGCCTTTGTCATTGCACAGAGATTAAATCAGACTGGCATATGGATAAATGTTTCCGTTCTCCCTGCTGCTTTTGGCTACTGAGGAATTGTATAGGATGGTGCAAGTATAGGCTCTACTTCTTCTTAATGGCTCTCATGGCATGAGTGTAGGGTTCCTCATCATTTTAATGCCCCGCACAATAAATGTCGGGGTTATAAATGTTGATATGCTTCCCAGCTGAATGGAAGCCTTCAGTGGAGACAGACTGGCTGGAGCTGAAAGCTGTTAGCTTTGATTTACCTCCTTCTATTATTCAACCCTATGGAGGATTTTGAGCAGCAGTCACGGAGCATGTTGATTGGCCGCAGTTCATCGACTGAGTGTTCTTTCGCGCCTGTCAATACGCTGCAACCTTATAATGATATTAGTGGAGATGAAGTAATAGTGGCTTGGCAAGAGGCAGACAGTGGAACAAGGTGTTTGCAAATAAATCCATTGGCAGAGGAGTTTCCCTCCTCAGCCATTCAGCACACGTGATTCCCCCTGCCCCCACCGCCAGTCCGTAGCACTGTTGCCCATAGGGAACTAGTTGTGAAATGTCCTCCATGACATTTCTCTTCTGTGGAATTTAGGCTTCACTTCATTTAATGCTTGGCTCATGCAGCGCAGGTCCAGGCATGGCGCTGCTTCAGGGGATGGCTTCCCCACATTAGGATTCCAAATGTTTCAGTCACCCGGAAGCCCGGCCTCTTCAAAGAATATATGTGTTGCAAGTGATGGAAGGCAAAAACCAATGGATCTGAAGGGGGAAAGGTAGGGGAGAACAACATTTTCACATTCATATCAGAGAATCCTACCATAAGGAAGCTGAGCACCGAAGAATTGAGGCCTTTGAATTGTGGTGCTGGAGGAGACTCCCGCAAGGCGATCAAACCAGTCAGTCCTAGAGGAGAGCAACCCTGACTGCTCTTTAGAAGGCCAGATACTGAAGATGAAACTCAAATACTTTGGCCACCTAATGAGAAGAAAGGACTCACCGGAGAAGAGCCTGACGCTGGGAACAATTGAAGGCAAAAGAAGAAGGGGATGAGGTGGCTAGATGGAGTCACTGAAGCAGTCGGTGTGAGCTTAAGCGGACTCCGGGGGATGGTGGAGGACACGAAGGCCTGGAGGAGTGTTGTCCATGGGGTCATAGAAACATGGAAACATAGAAACAGCGTGAGTCAGAAGAGGCCTCCCGAGCCATCTAGTCTGACCCCCGGCTCCAGCTGGCTCTGCTCACGACATGCCCACCATGTACACATCCAGCCTATCGTTGAACACCCTCACCGATGGGGCCCCAACGACCTCTTGTGGAAGCCCATTCCACACCCTCGGGGTCCTAACTGTCAGGAAGAGCTTCCTGGCATCCAAATGGAACCTTGGCTCCCTGAGCTTTGCTCTGTTGGAGCGTGTCCTGCCTTCCTCTGCAGGGGAGAACAGGTCTCTACCCATCTCCATGTGACATCCCCTCACATACCTGTATGTCGCCAACAGATCCCCTCTGAGTCTCCTCTTCTCCAGGCTGAAGAGACCCAGTTCCCTCAGTCTCGCCTCATACCCCATCCTCTGCAAACCGGCCACCAACCTTGTGGCCCTACGCTGCACTGACTCTAACCTGGCTATATCCTTTCTGTAATGAGGGGCCCAAACCTGAGCACAATACTCCAGTTGCGGGCGCACCAGAGTTGTATAGAGTGGTAGTAATACCTGACTTGATCTAGAAGCCACACTTCTGGCTATGCAACCAAGGGTGGCATTTGCCCTCTTGACCACCGCATCACACTGCTGACTCATGTTTAGCCTGCAGTCAACCTGTACCCCGAGGTCCCTTTCACAAGTGCTGCTCTCCAGCCACTTGTCACCTAACCTGTACTTATGACACCTATTCCTATGCCCCAAGTGCAAGACCTTGCACTTATCCACATTGAATGTCATCCTCTTGTCTCCTGCCCACTTCCATAGTCTGCCCAGATCCTTTTGGATCTGGAGTACCTGCTCCTCAGTTGTGGCCACTGCTCCAGTTTTAGTAACGTCTGCGAATTTGATCAGCAGACTGTTCACCCCTTCTTCCGTCATTAATGAAAAGATTAAACAGGATCGGCCCTAGGACAGAGCCCTGGGGGACCCCGCTTGTCACTGGCCGCCATCCCGATGATTACCCGCTAATGGTTACCTTCTGCTTTCGGTCAGTCAACCATGCCCTAATCCACCGGACAGTGCTTTGGTGTATCCCAGAACTCCTCAGTTTCTCAACCAGGATATCATGGGGCACTTTGTCAAAGGCCTTGCTGAAATCCAGGTAAACCACATCCACTGCATCCCCTCCATCTAGCCATGGGTCAGACATGACTTCGTGACTAACAACAACAAATCAGAGAATCCTAGAAGATTCTGTGGCATGAAGCCTTAACTGACAGTGGGCACAAGGTGAGGATTGGTGTGGTACAATAGAGAGAGTGTTGACCAAGAACGGGGAGACACCAACTCACAGCCCTACTCAGCCATTCAGATGACTGGACAGAGTTGGACCAGTCACTCCCTTGCAGCCTTTCTTAGCCCACAGGGCTGATTTAAGAACAAAAGGAAAGTCAGATAACTGGGCTACCTTGAGCGCCTTGGAGGAAAGGTGGGGCAAATTGCAATGGTCAAGAGGTGTAATATGGCTCTTGCTCGCAGGCTCTTTATAGGCTGCACGAACCACATAAACCTGGTGACCCTCAAGATGTTTTGGTCCACAGTAGCCATCATTGCTTACCCTTGGGTGTGCTAGCAAGGGTTGATAGGAGTTGCAGGCCAGAACATCTGGAGGACCAGAAGGTCCCAACCCAGGTCATAAATGAGAGTCCCTTTGGGAATGTGTGTGCTTCTCAACTTCTCTCATCCTGGAGCAAGTTGTGTTGAGGTTGTGCCTCCTTGCAGCTGCACGCTCTGTTTTAGCCCTTGCATGTAAAGGTAGCACAAAAATGGGCCAGAATGAAGCATCCTATTCAGACGGCAGTGCAGAACCACAGGCCTGGGGGGAAGGGGCAAATCAGGACAGTCTGCATTCTTGATCTGACCCTCTTGGGATCCCCAGAAGGCTATGTCCCCTTTCTCTGGCCCCATCCCCTGGTGGTTTTATGAATTCATGCATGCGCACACACGTACACACACACACACACACACACACACACACGGTTGAAATTCCTCTCCTACAACTTCATTATTGGCAGGGAGTCCTTTAAACTAAAATATGCTAGTTCTACTGGCATTTCTGTCAATTCCTGCTTTCCTCTTTTGGTGCTGGCCTTTTGCTTCCAGCCCTGCCCATTATTAGAATGCGGTCCCTGCAAGTGTCTCTGAGATGGCATTTGGCCCTGAGGCTGAAAGAGGTCACTGCACCCCGTGCCAAGCCACTGGGACTGCGGAGCAAACCCACCATCAGTGCAGGGCTCCAGCGCTTTCCAGCTGCCCTTTCCTGCCCTTTCTTTCTTTCTTTCTTTCTTTCTTTCTTTCTTTCTTTCTTTCTTTCTTTCAGACATTTGTATGCCATCCTTTGCAGCAGCCTCAGGACAGCTTACACAAATAAAATTCCAATATACATAATGATATAATATTATAAAAAACATAAAAACATTCCACAATATATCCTCTCTTAATAAAAATAATAAAAAATAAAAATGCAACTTTATACAAATTAGCAATATTATTAAAATAGTATTAGTTGTTAAAATGAAGGTTAAATAAAACGGTCTTTTCCTGGGCCCAAAAAGAGTAGTTCCTCCTACATGCTGCCTCAATTACTCCTAATCTAACTCTTGGCCAAGGAGAAATCCATATCAGTGGGCAGGTGAGGGCCCTTCCCTGTCAGAACACATCAGTTCCTTGCCCTGATGGGTTTGCAGATCAAATCAATGTGCCGTGGACAAGATGTCTTGTTAGACCCACTTTCTCTAAAGTCACCCCCTAATTAAGGACTCTAAGTGGATGAGGTGCAGATTGTACCAGCTGCTCCTGGCATACGTCCCAGGACAAAGAGTGTTTGAGAGCTGGCAAGGATGCAAGTGTCAGGGCTGAGTGTCAGGATGCCGCTGGCCTTGGGTGTTTTCTTAGAGCCACTTAAGCTAAGATAGGGGTAGTGAGCTCAGAGCGCTGGATTTGATTTCAGAGAAGCTCTTGGAGGCCACATTCCAGTTTTGGACTCGGTAGAGGCAGATGGGACAGGACCAAAAGCAAAAGGGATGGGGAAAGACGACCAACATGCTGGCATATTTTAGCTTAAAGCTCTTAGTGTTGTTATTAAACCTTAGCAGAGGCATTTCATTTCGGTTTTCCAGAAAGGCGGGGGAGGGGGGAGCATATCATTGCCTGGAAACCATCAAAAGATTGGCACTGGGGGATGAGTGAAGAACGGGTGGTTGTCTGGAGAATGCTGGAGGGCCAGGCTGAAGACCCAGATTTGCCCCACCCCCATGCTGGGCCTAAGCTCCTGCACCCTGCACTCAGGATATCTGCCAGCTGGGCCTTGCGCCTGAATTCACCTGAATGTCAGCTTGTCCCCTGAATGGTCTGCAGCCCTGAAGATGTCCAGTGGTCAGATCTGAACACAAACATCTTTAGAAGCCCTGGAACTGACCAGACTACACTATTATAGGTAACACTTATGCTTAATGTAACCTATTTAAGAAGAAAGTACAAGGAAGTTGTGACCAGGAAGGCACTATTTGTTGTAATAGAATTGATTCATGAGAGAGAGGGCATCATTTAATTTCAGTGAAGTATTCAGAAGATGGCAAGTTTCCTTCTAGAATTCAAGAGCAGCGTCTTCTTAGAGAACTAGAGGGACTACTATGGCCTGGGCATTCTTGGAGGGCTCACAGGCTACCTGGATTCCCTGCTCTGTGGCTGGAGAAAGCACTCCTGACCTGGAGCTGGGAATCAGAGCTCTACCCTCCCTCCCTGGCCCCTTCCAGCTGGCTTGGGAACTGCCACACTGGCTGCTCACTGAGCTCAGGAAAATGATCTCAGAAAGGGGCTGAAGGGGCATTGTGGCCAGTGTGAAGGGGGGACGGTGGAGCAGCTTGGAGTCAAGGTATCTTGCAGCCATTCCAGCCTCCTTCCCTCCCACTTTGAGATGCCCCAGACAGATGGGCAAAAAGCCTGTCTAAAGGGAATGCAGAGCAGGAAGAGTGGTCTCCAACATTTCCTGGCTCTGCATTGGATGCCCTGAAACCTCCATGTTCTGAGGCTTATGGGCACTTGCATAGGATTGTGCCTTAAGGCGGCAGTCCTACAGTTCCTGAATGTGGAGTAAGACCCATTGAACTCAGGGAGGATAGGATTCCACTGTAAATGTCCATCCATCTGCTCTGGTGGACAGGCTGTTCCTGGCACCTGCTCTCTTCCACCACCTCCTTCCCCATCCCCTTTCTTTCCCACCCCCAGGCACCCATGGCCATACTTTCTGCTCCCCCCGACCCCCACTCCCTCTTCTCACACTTCCCCCCTCCTCCTTCACCAGCCTCCTCCATGCCTTCCTTAAAATGAGGCGTTCTGGGCCAGCGGGCCCTGGAGATTGCCTGCACCGCAGTAGTAAAGGTGGCCCTCACAGCCATCATCTCCAGAAGATGTCACTGCAAGGAAGGACCTTTTGAAGCAGGGCATTTGGGTCCAGCCACCTCTCTGGAGAGCAGCACTGGCTGCTTGGTGCGACTGGAGTGGTTTTTCTGATCAGTCCAACACTCTGAAAGACGTCTCTGAGTAAGAGATCAGGTAGGCCTGCAGGCCGACTTGGTGGCACAAGTGGGGCAGCGAGTGCAGAGCAAGCACAGAGTGCAACTGGCAGGGAGTCGTTCTGGTACTTCCAGAATTTGGTGCACAAGAAAACCGTCCTGTTTCCCCCAACCCCAAAGAAACATCCTCAGATGAGGGTTTTGTACTGCAGGTTGTTTCCAAGGACTCAATGGCTAATTCCATGGGAAGAATCACTTCAGTCATGCCCTCCCCCCACTCATGTTTTTCCTCCAGTCTTAACACATGGCCAAAACGCCACTGAATTCTTTTTGGCCTTCTCACCATAACTATGTTTAGGACTGTAGCCGGACAGTCAGTAAATATTTCCTAGTTCTTCGAAGAAGAGAGGTCTTCATATTTCCTTAACATCTGTGAACAACATGTGCCATCTGAATGCTGGATAACTTGATTAATGTGCTGCTAATATAATCTATTATCCTTTCGGCTGCATGTGATTTAAAGGTTGTTACTATAGGCACTTCCTAAATAGATAATAACAGTGAATATTTTTATGGATTGTAACAGGACTGGTGTGTAACAGTTTAGAACAAAAAACAGTCATCCTTGCTAATGGCCAAACTTTCCACTGCAGCATCTGCAGCAGGAGACTCATTAGGGACAAATGTTGAAGAAGCTTTTATAAAACTGAGTGACCACATAACTCATAGTCATAAGGTACAGTAATTCTGTCATTCATTCAGAGGAGATAGATTTAAATTGCAATTTGACTCACCAAGGGATTAGCAGGAAAAACAGTTTATATCCATGAGTTAAATGAAAATCCTCATTTTGAATTCATGTATTTCTTGAAAGAGCAAACTGGTTGCTGTTAACAATTGGCTTGTAATTAAATAGAGCTGCTTTTTTTTAAACAACCAAGGGGTATAATTCAAGTTCTTCAGCCTCAGGGCTCATAATCCTTTTCCACAGAAGAATTACATCTGCTTTGAGACAAGAGACCCCTTTCTTGGCTCCCTTCATATGCAAGCAGAGTTATTAAACAGGATCTCAGTGCAATCATATAGAAGTAGGTCCTATAAGAAGAAGTTTCGCTGTGTTCAGTGTTGCTGATGCCAAGGAAAGCATGTAGTCTCAGATGAGCTCTTTCTGCTCCATGCAGAGCTGCTAAGAGACTGGCTAGCTTATCTGCAACCCAGGACACTGGCAGACACAAATCCCGCTTCCATTCTGTTTTTTGCCTTGTTCTGGTAAGGAGGGAAATTCCCTTCCTTTCTATCACCATGACCAGAAGTGAATCACTTCAGGGGTCGCCCCTTCTATCGCCTACATCCTCATGCCTCGGATAACATTGCAGTCCCCAAGTGTTACAGAGGAAGCCCACAAGACTAAATACAATAGGTGACATTGTGATGTTTATTGTGCTTAACCTCCAAGAAGTCAAACTGTTTTCCCCGCGTTTCTTCTTCTCACCCTAGAAAATCTGCTTTTAATTCAATCTGTTTGATAGCTGGTTGTGATTCACTTTTAGGAGATGCTAAGCATTGACTGTTCAATGACGTATTGAATTTTTGTACTGAATTCAAATTTCACTGAACTGAATTGGAAAAAGAAAAATCCCAACATACAAAGCTCAGCGAAAAAGATTAAAAAAGCCAACCCAAGCACTTAAAAATCCACCCTGTATTTCCCCAACTCCAGCCTGAATGCTTGACCTGCTGTCTGGTGGCACTAGGTCAAGGTAGCATTAAGATATTTATAAGCTTCATGCTGTGAGCAATCAGCAAAATTAAACTGAGTTAGCACATACTTGGCTTTTTCACTGAGTCCATTCATTTATAGAACATTTTATGCATACAGATAGGTATTATACAAGTTAATAATCTGGGGTTAAGAGAGACTTGTTGCTAGGTCTGAGTTACTTGGTTTTGCAAACCATAAAACAGAGCACCTTCTTTCTTATGTTATTTTCTTAGATAACCTCAGGACCATGGTGGCCTTTTGCTCATGGATAGCCCGATTAGACTACCAATTATGCCCCAGTGTTCATCATCATCATCATCATTATTATTATTATTATTATTATTATTATTATTATTATTATTATTATTACAACATTTCTATGCCGCCCCTTGCCAAAACCTCGGGGCGGCTTACAACACAATAAAATACATTGAAATGCAATAGCACATAATAAATTACCATTAAATACAAAAATACAAAAAATACATTGATTTACAAATATAAGATTAAAATTATCAGTATAAATTAAGTAAATAAAAATATAGGAGGAGAAAGAGAAGGAAGAAGAAGTTGCCCTGGCCAGATCATATGTTTTAACAATTAAAATGATGTTTAAATAAAAAGGTCTTTACCTGGCGCCGAAAAACCAGTAACGACGGTGCCAGGCGGACCTCTTTGGGGAGTGAATTCCATAGGTTGGGCGCCACCGCAGAGAAAGCCCTCCTCCGAGTACTTACTCTCCTAATTTCTTTCATGGAGGGTTCCCGGAGAAGGGACTCTCCCGCAGATCTCAAAGGGCGGTCGGGCATATACGGACGTAAGCGCTCGTTCAGGTAGCCAGGACCCAAGCCGTTTAGGGCTTTATAGGTCATAATCAACACCTTGAATTGGGCCCGGGCTTCAATGGGAAGCCAGTGAAGCTGACGGAGGACTGGAGTCATGTGAGCATAACGCCCCGTCCCCGTCAGCAACCTGGCAGCTCTATTTTGCACCAATTGAAGTGTTCGGACTGTCTTCAGGGGAAGCCCCACGTAAAGCGTGTTACAGAAGTCTAGGCGGGAAGTCACCAGCGCGTGTGTCATCCATTGTAAGGCAGCCTGACCCCACTGCAACAATTTTCTAGCTAACTTTAACAAGAAATTAATTTCAAGTGTGAGGTGCTGCTGCAAATAGAACCTATGCCTTTAGATTAAAAAAGGGGGAATGGGGAGGATGAAAGAAGGTATACATTATTTTCTTTGTACATGTGCATTTGGTAGCATCTAGGAAGCCACCAGGGAGAATTGCCAAATTCTCCTTATGTTGGAGAATAATTCTTCAAATTCTTTGCTTGATGTTCTAGATAAAGAAAGAAAGTTAGCTGGCAGATAGCTAGATGACATTATAATGTGGAGGTCCAAATTATGAGAGCACGGCTCCATTTCAACCTCAAAAGTTGGTGCTTTAGATCTGAACCTATTGCTTTTGGCTTCTTTTGTTGCTCCTTTTTCCTCATTCTTCTTCCTTCCTGGTTTGCCTTCCTGGCTGGGAGGGATGCCAGCACGGAATGGCCTTGTGATGATGCGCACCAGTGCTGTCCCTGATTTCCTAGTCTGTTTTGAAATGTGCCAAACATGTTGACATTCTGCATGATATCGTGGAACAGTTTTGAAACCGGAGCCTCTGCCATCATCAGCTATTCAGAGTGAGTACAAGAGATTTGCCAATAGTGATAGCATCACGCTCATGACATGATTCCTGACTGGCTTTCAACTGGTCATCAAGAGGAAGAAGGAGGAATTCCTCTGGCAGGCAAAGGATGTCTCGGTTGGCAGCTGACCACCTTTCCTCTGGCTCTGGGACCAGTTTAGGTTAAGCAAAAAGGACAAGTGAGGAGAGACATGGGAGAGCAGCACAGGATTATGCATGATATGCAGACAGTGTTTAGGGAGACTTTCTCCTCCCCATAATAGTGGTGCCCATGGTCACCCCATGAAGTAGATTGGTGGGAGAGTCAGGAGATAAAAAAGGAGGGTTCGGGCTAAGGAATTCAACCCCACAGGAAGCTGTGATTTCATAAGGGATTGGACGAATTCACAGAGGAGAAGGCTATCAGTCCTCCCTGACTAGTTATTACCTCCAGCATCAGAAGCAGGTATGGCAGGTAGTGGGGAACCTGGGTGGGAAGGTGCTCTTGCTCTCAAATCCTGCTTGTGGGTTCCTGCAGGCAGGTGCGTGGCAACTGCGTGAACGGCATGCTTGTCTAGACAGACCCTTGCTCTGATCCTGCAGGGCTCTTCTTGTGCTCTGGGAGCACTGCTCCCTATGTGGAAGGTCGCAGTGATGTGAGAGCTCTTTGTCTGCAACATTCTTAGTCAGGGTGGCTAACAGTGAATTATATGGATGAAAAAACTGATCGAGTCTAGGGAAGCTTCCTATGTTATTAACTAGCTTAGGAAAAGTTGAAACTTTACCTAAATGAAATGGTTCTTTGAAGGAAACTTTGAGCTCTCTCATGCTAACTTATGGGAGAAGCTGAGGGTGCAGTATCCTTAATATGCATACATTCCAGTGACTGAGAGATAAGGAATAGCACTCATACTCTGGCATCCTCCTGTGTGAGCAAAGAGAGTGAGCAGGGTGATTGTGCCAGGCCTACCAGTTCTGCACTTTGAGGACAGTGCTGCTGTCATTGGAAGCTATCCCTGAAAGAATGGAATCCTGGTTTATAGCAACTAGATGAACAAATGAGCACCATCAGGCTTCAAGCAATCAACCTGCACCCCTTGCCAGGTTGCACAGCTCTTTCATCAGGAGAAAACTCTCCCACAAAATAAAATTAGATTAGCTCTCACTCCAGCTGACGTAAATGTTAGCTGCTTTTGCAGTTGTCCTTTAAATGTTCTTATATATACAAGGTGTAAGTTGATAATCACAAACTTCATTCCACTTAAATATCATTTGGTGTATTTCTGTGAATATAGACAGACACTTATTATTGGCTCCCTCAGTTTATATTTGACATGCTACTCTATGTCCACGCTATGCTGCAGTGCATAGTCTGAATTCCACTTTCACCTGCTGCTAGTTAGCTGGTCTAAAGGAAAAATATTAGAACCCGTTGAATAAAGCAACTCAACCAACCCCCTTGTGGAGTACCTATGGAAATGTGTGAATGGTTCAGCAGTGTGGTATTGGAGACCAGATCTTACTGCACCAGAGGCTGAAGGGCCAGCATGTTCAGATCTGAATGTGTCTCTGTTCTGAATGAGCTTATCCCTTAAGAAGGTATATGAGGACTAGCACCCCCCCCCGTGTGTGTGTGTGTGTGTGTGTGTGTGTGTGTGTCGATTGATCTCATCATGCATAAAGAGATGCTTTTAGTTCATGAAAATTGGAGTCTCCTTCTTGTTTGACATCTTTTATGGTCTGGAATCAGGTTTTATATGTTGTAATTACATGTTGTAATTACAGATAAGCTTTTGTTGTTGCTACATGCTGTCAGGTCATATCTAACTTATGGTAAACCTATGAATGAAGGCCCTCAAAATGTCCTGTTCAACTCTTGTAAACTCAAGTCTGTGGCTTCCTTCATGGAACTGATCCATCTTGTAGCTGGTCTTCCTTTTCCTCTTCTGCCTTTGACCTTCCCTACCATGATTGTTCTCTGGTGAGTCTTGCCTTCTCATTCACTATGTGCCCAAAATATGACAACTTCCGTTTCATCATTTCTTGCATTAGTTTTCAGTTTGCCTTGATTTATATTTTTCATGTTCCAGCTGTATGTATTGTGTGGCATCAAACTTTCCTTTCACTCTTGTGCATGTTGACTACTATGCTTCCTAGCCACTTTGTCCATTTGTGTCATTAGTGACAGCGCTATTTATACTTGTGCTTTGCTCTTCCCCAATAGCTGGTTGAGTGTCCTCAGACCTGATGGTCTCATCATCTGGAACTATTTTTTATTTTATTTATTTAAAACTTTTAAAGACCTTCCCTTATCGTAGTCTCAGGACGGTTTAACAATAAGACAAACTAGAATAAAGCACAGCATCCTAATCAAATTATTAACCAATCAACAATAAAACCCATATTAAAAACAGTCAACACTTTGGGAAAATAAAAAATTTAGCCTGGTGCCAAAAAGAATAAAGTGACGGCGCCAGGCGAACCTCTCTGGGGAACATACTACCTTTTCTTCCATTTGGACTGTTTCATCATAGAGTTTTTAAGGTAAGAAATATTCACAAGGGGTTCTCCATTGCCATATCCAATGTAGTATTAACCAGAGCTAACCCGAAAGTCACTGCCATTGTCTGCAAAAGATCCTCTGCCAGTGTCCCTTCAATTACCACTGCCACATAGTAGTTGCCCTTCAGAAATTTATCCTCCCCATCACCATTAAAGAGATCTCTTCTGCTGATGGGGCCATTACTCCTGAAGAGAATGGGTGCACCTTGGTCTGGAGTCTCAGTTCTGACAATTCTGCTTTGGCTGACCCTGCTAGGAGAGCAGTCTCCCTAGACAGCCCAGCCTCCTCTGGGCTTCTCCTCTTGGCTTCTCTGACACTCTCAAATCCTCTCACCCTGTTAAGGTATGCAGCCAAGAGGATAACCATACCATTGAGTTTTTTTCATTTTAGGTATGGAGTTTAGATTTTTAATTGATATGGTTTATGTGATTTGTTATTCCATTGCAGTGTAAGAGATATCTGTACCTAAACCCATTTGCACTTTTATTCTATATTTCCCTGGCGAAGAACCATAAGGATCCAAAACATATTGGACTATGAGATCTAATAACTTTTTTAAAGACTTAAATTCTTAAAGGTCTAAGATGGCCACATTCGGCCAATGAGATGCTAGTACCTATCCCAGAAAGGACCTGAAAAATCATTATTTTATACTTTAAAAAAGTTATGTTGAAACTAACAGTGATTTCTTTGAAAAGGATGGGATGTCATGTATGGGTTAACTACTCATTTAACATTTCTTGTAAAGTGAGACATGTTTTGCAAGTCTAGAATATGAAAGACGATTTGTGAAGTGAACACAGGAGATGGTTATGGAAGATTTTAAATATATGGGAGACCTGCCTGTCTTTCTTTACAGCTTTAAAACAAAGCAAAAGAAGAAGAAAAAACCCCCTAAAAGACTGCACTGGATGCAAAACTGGACAATGCTGCACCCAAGGACACAGCCCATGGCAATGTAGCAATGAGTATGTTGCCTGGTTTGGCTGGATTGTTCACTTTTGTTTAAAAGCACTAACGTTTTTCTATAGAATGAACCTCAAGAAAGGTGGAAACTTTCAGGACCAGATGAATGATAAGCTCAGCTATGGTATTTCAGGCTAATTTCTGGAAGACAAAGAGTACCTTTCTGGTGCCAGGTGAAGACCTTAGTATTTTCCAAGAAATGTTAGCCTTTCAGGCTCTGTTGTTTTAACTCTTTTGTTGTATTTAAAATCTTTGTACTGCTGCTGGGGTTTATTTCACTTTTACTTCTATTTTCTTCTGTAGTTCAAAACTTTTAAATTTTATAGTGTACTTTATGTTGTATTTTATGATTTTAAATTGTTGCAAACTGCCCCAAGAACTTCTGCTGTATAGAAAGGGGCAGTAAAGAAATGTAACAACTAAATAAAACCATTGTACATGTTCTTAGCTTTGCTAGGTTGAACAATCTCACTTGACCGACCTATCCAGCAGTGCGTGCTATAGGATTGCCTCGCAGTGTTTGGGCTTCTTGGTGTTTCCTTTTCATTCTGCTTCCATACATGTGGCAAGCCAGCCAGGAGGCACAGCCACAGAATCTAGGAATGCAGCCTGTCCTTTGCTGATGATCATAGTCTAGACTGACACTGTGCTTCGAAGGGGGTTGACAGGTGACAGGATTGGCCTCCAAACTGTGAGCACTTTGGGATGTATCTCCTCACTGCCCTTGCTCAGTTAGCCTGGAGCATTTCCTGCAGTCTGCCTTCTAGCTGTGGGGTGAGGGTTGAAGGCTACTTAAGCCAACTTCTAATCTGTATCCTGAGGGCAGAAATTAGAGGTTCCTGGGAAGTAAGCCAAGGGTCCCTTCACTTGCATGTACACAGGCCAACCTTGAAGGAAAATAGATAACCTCAGGACCATGGTGGCCTTTTGCTCATGTGTCACCTGATTAGACTATCAATTATGTTCCACGATTCATCCATTGCAGGGCAGCCTGACCCCACTGCAGCGTATTTTCTAGCTAGCTTTATCAAGAGATTAATTTCGGGTGTGAGGTGGTGGTGCTGCAAATAGAACTTACACTTTTAGATTAAAAAGGGGAATGGGGAGGATGAAAGAAAGTGTCTGTTGTTTTCTTGCCCATGTGCATTTGCTAGCATCTAGAAAACCACCAGGGAGAAGTGCTACATTCTCTTCATCACTTTGCTTGATTGAAATACGCCAAGATTTGTTATATACATTTGCTTTAGATAAATGATGTTGTCAGACAGTTAGATGATATTATGATGTTTTATTCTGTGCAGGCCCAAATGATAAGAGCATGTCTCCATTTCAACCTCAAAAGTTGGTTCTTTTGATCTGAAACAATGATTTTTTAGATGACATCATGTTAATAAAATGCAAATCTTAAGCAAACTCATCTCCAAAAGCACTTTACATCCTTTCTGGGGAAATTGCTCCTAAACTGAAAGATCTCTATTTTTACCCAGTTCCAAAATAGTTGTTATCCTACCACTATGCTGTTCATTAAATTCTTACTCCGTTTTCTCTGAAGAACAGGAAGGAGGATGGGGAATGGGGAAGAAAGAGCTCTATTTCTTTCCAGAAAAAAAGAGAAGGCCTACTTCCCCACAGAGCTGGGCATCCAGGCTTAATTATGAAGCACACTTAGGCAGCGAGGAGGGCAGGTCCTGGGAGAGGCCATGAGGAAGCTCCTCGCAAATCAGGGGGACAGCAGCATCTGGAAACATTGTGTGGGTCCCATCTTTGTAAATTTTAGCTCCCTCATTAAAACTCTTTCTCAGATTTGTTTTTAAAGACCTCAATTTTTGGTCACCCACACATTCTCTATCAGAGCAGTATCTTATATACAGTATATACAATATACAGTATACAGTATATTATCTGTCAGCTGCACATTAATGTGATCCTTCGTACTGCTAATAGTTTGCTTTTTCTTATTTATTGTTTTGATTTTTCCCTGCCTTTGCACTTAATGCAGGTCAAGCAATTAAAATCGATTAAAAATTTGAAACAATACATTAAAATGCAATAAATATATAACTGAGAGTCAGTGTGGTATGGAGGTTTAGAGCACAGTACCGGGACTCAGGCAATCTGGGTTCTAGTCCCTGCTCAGGCGTGGAGCCAACTGGGTGACTTTGGGCCAGTCACACACTCTTAGCCCAACCTACCTCACAGGGTTGTTGTGGGGATAAAACTGAAAGGAGGAGGAGGAAGAGAATGATGTAAGCCACCCTGAGTTATTTAAAAAAGAAAAAAGGCAGGATATCAACCACTCTAATAAATATACAAATATACACTCTAATAAATAAAAAGAAACGATGGTGGGTTTTGTTTTTGTTTTTTTGGTTTCTCTAAACCACCAGGGCTTGTCATGTTGTCTGTATCTAGGATCACGGTTTCCATCGTCCTACTGTCCCACCACTGCAGAGTCCCCTGGAAAGAGTGGCAACTGCAGGAGCCACTCCAGCCATCCAGCCTGTATGTGCAGAGGTGGTGGTGCTTTAGGTTGCACACTGGAGATCTTTATTATGCACATATCTTAGCTGCATGTAGTTAACATTCTTTCTGTAGCTTCATAAATATGGTGGGATCACAAACTAGTATTCCTGTACATACACATTGCTAAGGCTGTAAAATCCTATAGGTGTAAGGGCTTGTGAACTCTGCCGACATGCATTGCACAGCTGCAATATTTTTTTTATTCTAAATTATGTTCTAGTGCAAAAAGCTAGAACTTTGAAAACAATGATGAGTGGGCAGGGAGGAGTTCAAAATGCATGCTCCTCATTTGCTCCTCAAATGCAATACTTTTCAGCAGAGGCAGGTGACAACATTAAATGTGAATCATCAGGTTCTGAGCCATGTGAACCCATGTGTGAACCTTTGGAAAACATGAGCTCCCAGTCTAGATGTATGGTCTTTTTCCTTCTTTTTTGTCATTTGCTGCTGAAGCATTTCTTTGTAGTTATGAGGATTCAAACTCTGCTTTCAAATGTTGGACTTCTTATATATTTACCAAGACTCAAGATGGTCATTCTAAAATTGCCCACTGTGTCACCAGAGAGCTTGCAAGGGAAATATGGCTACCTGATGTCTCACTCCAGTGCCATTCCTCCGTGGGTCAGCACAAGCCAAGGGTCCCATGTCCAATTTCTGACGCCTCTAGCTAGCAGATGCTGGGGGAGCGCCTACCTGGAAGATCCCAGCAAGGATATCTTAATTATTTAGGTACTAGAATTCCTGCCCCAAACCCTGGAGACTGCCTCCCACTCAGTGGCCTAGAAGCACCAATGGTCTGGCTTAGTATTCTATTGTCATACAGAAACAGAGCAAATCAGAAGGGGCCTCCCAGGCCATCTAGTCTGACCCCCAGCTCCAGCTGGCTCTGCACATGACATGCCTACCATGTGCATGTCCAACCTATCCTTGAACACCCTCACCGCTGGGGCCTCAACCACCTTCCATTGAAGCCCATTCCATACCCTAGGGGTCCTAACCATCAGGAAATACTTCCTGGCATCCAAATTGAACCTTGGTTCCTTGAGCTATTTCCATATTTCTATACTGCCCCATAACTAAATCTCTCTGGATAGTTTGCAACAACACATAAACATGAGACAGTAAAATGCAATAAAATACCATAAAATCTTATCATAGAAACACTGAAAAATTAAAACAGCTAAAACATATAGCTGCTGTTGCTGTTATGGTTTTTGTTCCTTGAGGTTTTTGTTCCTTGTAAGCAGTCCAGAGACTTTTTGTTAGTAATGGAAGGCATAGAAAAACTATAAATAAATAAGGACTGACCCTACAAAAGAAAACACCTGGGATAGCTAATCTCCTCAAGTTGCTGGGTAGCCAAACTTCCACAGTACCTAGGTTCTTATGCTGTACCTCCCCCTTAAATAACTCATTAATCAGTCACAGTCATCAACTTCCTAATTCCTCCCCTAAAGACATTAGTTATAGCTGCATTGATCACTGCAGACAGTGTTAGTATACAGCCTTCCACGAATGTTTGATATTGCTGCTGTGCACAGTAATATTTCCCCAGAGGCCTAGTATAAGAGGGTGAGAACTTTATTGGTACCAGAGCAGGGCCTTTACTGGCTCCTGTCTGGTGAAACGCAAACTACCAACAGGAAGAAGGAAAAGTGCAACTGGGCAAAAGAAACCTGAATGCGGCAAAGAAATTACCTCAGACCTTCTATACCCTTCGGTGGGAAACACACCCAAATGTCTGGCCCACAAGAGATAATTTCCAGAATTTAGCAGACACATTCTTGCCTAAAAGATGGTTTATGGTTAAATGGAAATAATAATTAGTAGGTGATTTTGCAAAATGATTACTTAAGTTGGTCTCCAATGCCTAACCTCAGTCCCATTTGTTTCGATGATTCTATTCCAAGCAAGACCAACGCTGGGTACAACTGTTGGGATGACTTCCTTGTATAAGAAGAATTGTCACAAGAAGCGAGCTTGAAATAACTATAGAAAGAACAAGACATATTTGATCTTAACTCTCACTGATTCAGGGATGTCAAATTTCAGAGAAACAGCCTGGAATACTTCATATTAGGGAAATAGTGGATTTAGAGCAAATTAATGTAATAGACTAAGGTAAATTAGTTTATTTTATTTAAAGTATTGTTAGGCTGATCCCATAGCATCTTACATATAAACAAGTACCCACCCACAGGCTTATAATCTATAAGGACATGATGCATGAGGAAAAAGGGATGAAAAGGGAAAGAAAATCAATTCTGTTGGCAGGGCTGGTGGAACAGCCTTGCTTTTTCCTCTCGTCTTCCTTGTTAGAGCCTGCTGGAATGGCTGCTGGTGGTCTCAGGTGAGGGAGAAGAAGGCTTTGTGAGGGAAGGGCCAGATCCACTTTCCTCCAGCTTTCCAGCTTGCCAGGTCCTACCACATCATCACCACTCACCAGGAATAGAAGTGAGACTCTGCGGTGTTTTGTAAGTCCACATTATCGTTATTTCCTAGAAAAAATGTGATGGGCCTTCAGGGCTCAATTTGTAGCCTAAAGGGCACATCAGAGTTTTAGTTCTGGACACTTCAATACAAAGCACAACATATAGGCCATAAAAACTGTGAGATTTGTATGCCTAGGACCAGGATGTCTCAGCTGCAAACCTCAGATAATGAATACACACTTAGGGCGGCTCATCCAAGAAGAGGTTCTCTCTCTTGGTCTAAAGCTGTTTAGGGCTTTACAGGGAAGAACAATCTTCTTGAATTGGGCTCAGAAGCAAACCAGAAGCAAGCGCTACTGTTTCAAGATTCACACCATATATATGGTCTGTCAAACATATGCTGAATTTTGCATCAGCTGGACATTCTTCAAGGGCAGCTCCACAGAGTGTGTTGCAGTAATGTAAGGCAAAGATCAGCAAAGGTAGTCTTGGCTACTTCCACTGTTTGACCATCTGGAGCTGTGCTAGATCCAGGAATATCCCCAGACTGTACACCTAATCCTACGCAGGGAATGATAACCCTATCCAGGATGAAAGGTATTCCAAACTCCAGGTTTTCCTACCTACTGACCAGCAGAACCTCCATCTTGTATGTTGGATGGGTTAGCCCAGATTCTGTGTTAAATCCAAACACTGCTTGCATCAGCCCAGATCCAGACTTAGATGCAGGCCCATGACCTCCACAGCCTCCTTGGCATCATTTGGCACAGAGTGACAGAACTGGGTATCAACACAGCAATGAGATCAGACCATAAAATGTGGATGACCTATCTCAGTGCCTTCCGGAGCACATGAATGGGTCCAAAAAACAGACCGAGCAGACATGCAGGCAGAACAATGTGGTGAACAATTTATATTTAAAGTATTATAGTTGTTTTCAAGTTTGCTATCCTCGATTGTTCTCTTTTTCCATGATGCATAGTTGGCCACCCTCGAGACGCCTGGATCCTGGCCACTCTTGAATCTTGACCCTTGTAGAATGCGTCTGGATTCAGTGTGATCTGCCATCCTGGCACTGCTCAGTCCCCCTTTCCTTCCTCTCCTCTTGTGCCAAAGCCCTTCAGGCTTACGCTGTTGTAAGCACAAAGTTTCCTCTTTCCTTCCACATGGCTGGCTCTTTCAGGGCTCGGCCACCAGGCCAGCTGCGCCATTGTGCTGAGTCGGCATTCTGGCACACTCTGGTGCTTCCTCTCACCGTCTGTCAGGAAGTCTTGCTGGTAGCATAAAGCGAGCTCATAACTGTGAACTGGAGGGCACAGAGAGCAGCACCCAGAAGGAGCAGCACACGCTCCAAAACAATCTGCTCAATCAGAAGCGGGGTCTAAAAAGTGGGGTGCTGGCAAACAAGAGGACACTGGAAACAAAAGTCTGATTTTTCAGTGGTTTCGTTCCCAAGGAACAGGATATCTTCCTGAAATGTCGTGGTATGAACAGCAGGGATATCTGCACCACTGTTATTTCAGTAGTCCGTGTATATGCCCCAGGAGGCTCTGGGACACCATTATCTGCCTAGAAGAAAAAGCGCTCTGTGATGCTCAAAGGCTGGCTTTCTCTTTCCCAGCCCTCTTAACAAAATTAATGTAGCATGATTTCCTGTATTATCTGGTCCTCAAGGCAGCAAAACTGCCAAGCCATTCCCTCCCACCCACCCCCAAAAGAGCAGGGGTGGTGACATTTCTGAGAAGAGCGTATGGAGAGTATCTTCTCTGAAAAAGAGAATGTACCACACTGTAATCTCCACCAGGATGTTATTTCATAAAAATGGAAGGTGGCTGCCAGCCCAGCTGATCTTCCTCGTAGTTTTTAAAGAAAAGGCTAGGAGACAATTTATTAAGGCATGGCTTGTTGGATTTTATCTCAGAGTCAGCTCTTGTTCTCATCTTCCATTGCCTGTCTCCATCCTGTTCTTTGCGCATTTGCAGAAATGATGTCAAAGGGCAACAGTCAAAGATAAAAAGGAGGAACAAACACAATGCAGCTCCCATGAACAAAAAATGGTATACACATTAACTAAAATCCAGGTCATTGCTGTTCTGCTGCTTGAGTGAATTTAATTGCAAGTGTGGCAGCTTGCTGGTTTGAAACTGAAGTTTGGCAAGCTTACTCCCAAACAAGTTTATTTGTAAAGTGAGCATGTGGGCCTGGCATGCCACTTGAGAAATGGAGGACAATGCCTGTTGCAACAACTGCCAGGGCTAGAGATGTGGGAGAAACCTGATACACAGTTGAAAATGCAAACATTTTTCATTATTTGGGTCCCCAAACTCAGGTTTTCTACCCCTGTTCTGGCATGGACTTGCTATGGTACAAGTTGGGCCAACTCACATACTTCCATCTCTAAAATAGGCTTCAATTTATGCATTTAACAAACAGTAACAACAACCTACTAAAGAAATTTGTGTAAAATATCTGATTTGTGCAATTTAGTACCCAAAAAGCAAATAGCCCTGATGTGCAATTTATGTTAATTTTGCTGCATTTGTGTGCTTTTTGGGTACTAATTTGCACAAACATGCAAAATAGCATGATTTTGTACTTTTATGGAAACCGAGCAAATAGTATGATTTTTGAAAGTTTCCATAGCATTTTTAAAGGGGGGAAACCACCAAGGACATGGAAACCCACATATGATCTCCCAGTCTGGACTGCTTCCGGTCATTGGATCAGCAGTGAACCAGAAGTCTGTCAATTTCAAATGAACTGGTCTTCCCAGGATCAGCAGAGCCCTTGCTCAGGCACAAGGAAGAACTAATTTTCCCAGGACAAACCTAGAAGAGAATGAGGTGAGAGAACAAGGGGACACCGTGTGTCCTTTTGCAGCATTGAGTGGTGGTGGGGGTGGTGTCTGCCAGAGCTAATTAAGCCTGGCAGGGGAAAAGAGTCTCATTCAGCCCAATGAGCCTTATCACAAGGATCTGTTCTACTAAACCTTTCCCTGCTCCCACTATTGGGTTTTCAGGATAGCTGGTCCTAGCAGGCATACACTTGAAGTTGATGTTGCAAAGGCCTTTATTGCAGCAGGACAGATCTACTTATGCAAACACTTAGCTGGTTGGGAAGCTATTTGTGGCAGTGTATTAGTCATTCCAAAGGGGTGCAAAATGCTTATTATGCATTGAAAATAATTTCAGGCCTGGATTGTTCCAGGCCTGGCAATGGCCACCGATGCATTCTGGGAGAATGAAGGAGGCTTTGTCTAGCATACTGTCTCAAAGCCTGCACCCTTCCACACTATGCATTATTTCCTAGCTCACTGGGAAGAAATATTTGGCTTTGAATACCACAGGTTTGGATGATCGCCATGCTTTGTACTCAAGAGCAAAACCTTGGTCCAACTCGCCTCTTTTCTTCCACCCCCTAATAATGTGCCACCATTGTTTGAAATACTTTCTAGGCCAGAGGGGGTAGTCAGCTTGACAGAAGGTAACATTAACTCTCAAAGCACAAACAGAAGTGCTCTTTATCAGGAGAGACAGGCAGTAGTTAATCTCTCGACTCACTTTTATGTATAGGTTGACATTTCTAGCTCCACCAAGGGCCAAATGTGATGCATTGGTGGCTGATTCATGCACTTCTCTGTTGACATGTTATCCCTACCCTAGACATTTTAATGGCAAAAATCAGTCTTCCTGAGGAATGAAGAATACTCCCCCACCCCATGAATCCCCATTCTGCCATTCCTTTCTCCAGCTGCTTTGATCCAGAGCAAGGACTGCAAAGAGGTTTGTGGAGGGCCACCAAGGCTTCCTGACTCTTCACCCATGTGCTCCTTTTCTGTCACCCTTGAAGCCTTGCTTCCTGTTTCTATGTAACTGTGGAAGCTGCATGTTTAACTGCATGGGGCTGCTGCCTTCACATCTATGTTGACTCTAAGAGCCTGGGGGCCAGATGGCACAGGTCCCAAGCAAGCTTCCAAACTTCACCGTCACATGCACGGACTTCCACTTTCCTCAGTACAGCTTGATCTGAGTACGCGACTTTTCCCACTTTTGTATTCTGAGTATTCCCACTTTTGATTACTCTATAGGTTCAGAAACTTCAGTGCTTGGCCAGTGTCATCTGCAGGTGTTGGAGGGCCCTTGGGCAAGATGTCCGCAGTAGGCTTCTCTCTCAGTGAATCTACCTTCTGACCACCAATGTCATTAGCTGTGATTGCTCCTCCTCTCCTTTCTCATCCTTGCTACCTCTTGCTTGCTTGGCAGGCAGAGCACCGGTGAGCAAAGGAGCAATGGCATCTGGTGTGCCTCCTTTTCACTGCCATGGTTGTCTGGGCCAGAGCAAGAGGCAGGTGAATTAGCAGGCTGGAATGGTAATGAGGACAAGCCGGTCCAGGGGACCCCTGTCAGTGGGCCCCAGATGAGGTTTGGGCCCTTGGTATGTGTCCAACCATGCTTACCATTGACACCTTCTCTGCTTCTGGCCAAGGGCACTGCTCCTCCATTCCCTTTGGTTTTAGATAGTTCGTAGATGAATGTGAGGAAACTAGCAATGCAAAAAGGGAATTGGCTGAAGCCTCCAAGCAGGCTGGGACTTGAAAGAGTCATGATGTGAACAGCCTCCATTCATTTTGGGACTGGGTTCAGCAAACTAAACCATTTCCCCCAGACTCTGATTCCACAAGCCAAGGACAGCAGGGAAGGAGGGGGAGAGGAGAGAGGCCTCCTTGTTGCTGCTTCTACCACAGCGCCCTGCCTCAGATTATAATGTCCGTAATGTAATGTAAGTCGGTTCTGAGCCAAAGAAAATGTATTGGGGGAAGAGGGATAGGAGCTTTGTTCAGAACACAGACCCGCATGTGGTGAATGCATTTCTGACCTGCTTCTGTCCAAATCGTGGCAACATCACCAGTTGGAAAGGCATCCTGAAGAGAACAGGGGAAGGTGGAAGCCGCAGTTTGAGCCAACCTGCATTGCAAGGGAAGCAGCACACAAAGATGAGCAAATATCATCAGCACAGGTATTTTTCATATCTCTGGGGTGAACTACATGCTGCATTAAATGCACAGTGCCTAATGGTCCCACTTTTTATGTTAGTGCAAGTGCCTGAGGCCCTAATCTTATACAGACCACCATGCTTGTGCATGTGCATATGTGCACACGTGCATGTATGGGATATATGTGTCAACGTTTGGCACCAATAGAGGGTTTTTGCTTTCTTTAGCCTGTGTGTGTGTGTTTAGGAAAGTGAAGCATCTGAATGGGAAAATTTAACCTCATCCCTCCATATATGGTGGTTCTAATCTGCATTACAGGCCCACACACCTCCATCAAGGAAAAAAACCTTAGGATCAGCTGCACTATACACATTTAATGTAGCATGCAATTTCATTCCCAGTTTGAAGAAGGAAAAACACTTCAGAAGAAGAAGGAAAGAAACACTGAATACCATACAAAATGGTCATTTTGGAATTAAGCTATGGAAAAGAAGGACTTAAGAAATATATTGTAAATTTGTGCACTTGGTATAACAGATGGCTTCAGATGGCTTCAGAAATAAAACCCAGAAAGAACTGATATCATGTCATGCAATTCCAAAAAGTCCTTGGCAGAGGAGGGGAAATTGGACACTGGAATGTGAAGGGTGATATTCAAGCTGATTTCTTGAATGTAGAGAGGCATGGTTGCTTGGGGACATCACAGGAAAACCAGTAATCAGATTCTGCTAATCTACTTATGCAAGACATGGTATGCTAAACCTGATTATGGGAGGAAATGCATCTGAGTTTTGCCCCAAAGCCTTCAAAAGTTGGGGAAAGCTGAGACTTTGATCATGTACATCAAGTCCATCCCAGCATCAAGGGCAATGCTGAAGAAACTAACTAGGAAAATACAGCTATTTATTGTAGCCTCCTAGATTACTAAGCTACATCTGTGGAACAGAGACAAGACCCCCTGCACAACCTTTGTTGCAGAGACATTTGCAAGCTGGATTGCCTGACTCAGCACTGCGGTAACATCCTTGGTTAGCAAAAGGGACCATAAGACATGCTCGACATTGGGACAACAGTAATGGAAACAAGACAACGTTGCAAAACCCCTGAGCGTATTTGCCTGTGGCCCATATGGGTGCCATCTGTCAAAGGGCTGTGGAGACTCGCAGAAGTAGGTCACAGCCTATGTTTCTGTGATAGTATTTCATTCAGACCTGTTCAGCAGCAATCTATAGGAGAAACAGGGGAGATCACCAGAGCATTACAAGTCTTGAACCCATAATAGCTGAAGCGCCTGGAAGAGTGCAGAGGTTATCAGCATCCGATATGGGCAAGCCCGAGGCCAGGGAGAAATTGAATGAGTCTGTAGCAGCAAAATATGCCCATGAAGCTTCAGAGAAGGTCTGGGATTCTGAGATGCCTGGCTTTATCAAGAGGCAGAGTGATAAGGAAAGCTATCAGATTCAGAAAGCAAAACTTTCTTGAGAAGGAGAGACATAATGAGCGTAGGGTTTCATAAGTATGTAAAGGAAGGAAATCTGTCCCGGGAAAGGCTGACAGAGAACTGAAAGCTAGAGCAGTGGCCATTTTGATCTCAGTTGTTGCAATGGTTGCAGAGGATTAAGGGAAATGGGGTTATTCTGCCACAACCCTGCGTCTTGACTTCTCCCTCTGCAGCTTCCAATATTACAGACTGGGTATGTGTGCTTGCATCAAGTTTCCTGCAAACTTACATGCATATGGATGTCCAGTTTTCCCATAGCAACCAAGTCCTCTTCAGCCTCCCAAATGGAATTGGGTGAAGTGGAAACCTCTGCTGCACAGCCTCACCACTGACTTCCTTGCCCTCCAGGTGTTGGATAGGTAACACCTGCAGTTTGCACCCTGTGGTCCTCCTACGGAATCTCTGTTTGAACTCCGCAAGATCAGGAATCTTAGGGATCCCACATGGGTAGAACCAGTGTGGCATAGTAGTTAAGGTGTTGGGCTGGAGGCCCAGGAGCAGAGGGCTTTAGTCCCTATTTGGCCATGAAGCTCACAATTTAACTTTGGACCAGCCTAAGCTACCTCACAAGGTTGTTGTTCTGAGGATAACACAGGCTGGAGGAGGGCTAGGGAAGCTGCTTGGTGTTTCTTGCAAGAGGAAAAAAGGTGGGCTGCACATGTAGTCCTATCATACCAGCTGCAAATGTTCAAGCCCCAGTCCTAGGACTTGTGATGGATAGTGAAAGAAGGGCGGGGTCAGCATGATTGTCCCACTGAAAGCCGTGCGCGCAGGGGTCAGAAAACGACTGAAGAAAACTTAGGGCAGAGTAAAACAAGGATCACCAGCCGTTTCTGCTCAACAGGCCCATAGGTATCACATTCGCATAGGCAGCAAATGTACTCCTGGGCTGGGAGAAGGGGGAGATGGGAGACAAAGGGACTTCATGCTTGCCCTTACTTATTGGAATGTTGTCTCAGCAGTAAGAAACCTTGATTTAAAGCCTGACTTCCCTACTTTTTTATAACCTATAAAGAAAGACCAAATTAAACCCTCAGTCCATATCCTCTTTACAACAGCAGTCAGTTCTGATTAACTAAGTGAGTAACAGAGCAGGACGCTAATGAAGCAATCCAATCTCTTGTCAAATCCCTTTCCTTTTACACCCAATCGATCTTCAGGGTCACCATTAGAGGCTTTCCTATCTTGGTTTGGGCCAACAGAGCCTCTTTGGTTTCCTGAGTTCAACTAGCCTTCTTCCAATTAGTGAACCTTTAAAATCCTGCCTTATCTTTGTAAACATTCGAGAAGACATCTCTTTCAATATATAGCACAGCTTGTGCTTGCCTGCAAGGTGGCCAGGGTAGCGAGGGCTCTGTTGTCCCTGGCCAGCTTGACCGACATACTTCATAAACGCTGATGCCAAGCCCCAGCGAGGCCAGACAGCAGCAAGAATTTTTTTATGTGCTCACCAAATAAGTTGTTTCTTGAAACAACTGGAAGTTTAAGTCGGTGAGTTGCATTTCTTAATTTTCTGAAAACTGCTAAACAAGCAGATCAGAGTGGTCGGTTGTTTTTTTTTAACCCATAAAAAAGGCTCACAAAACAAGACAAGCAGTCCATATCCTCCAGCCAGCATAATTCTCATGCAGCGCCGTGAATTCAAAGAGGCTTTTCATTTTCCGCATTCATATATTGAGGTCAAAGAGAGAACATTTTGACAACCTCACAGAGCTTGAATGCATCCTGGCTCTGATCCATCCTGTGTTCCTCCCCCCCAGCCCCCGGCTGCTGCCTGCCAGTCCCCGAGAGAGAGACTAAATTGGCTGTTCCTTCTCCCGGCTGTGTGAAATCCAGAGCAACAACAAAAATTCAAAGCCTTGAAAGTTGTGCTACTTTTCGTGTTCCAAAAGTGAAATGACTTCTAAAGCTGATGTGTTTTGAAGTGGAATCTTACCCCACTAAATATTTCAACACTTGACTTTTTGAACGCAAGAAATGGAAAAGAGAAATGGAAAAGATCATAATCAGAATGGTATTTACAACAGGGCTGCTTGCACACTTTCACAAGAGAATTATTTTTTAAAAATGTTAAAATGCATCCATGAAGAACAGGGTGGGCAACTTGTAGCCCTCCAGACTGTTTGGTTTACATCTCTCATCTATCTTCACCTTTGGCTATGCTAACTGGGGCTGATAGACATTGCAGGACAACACGTTTTAGGACCACAAGTTACCCACCCTTGGGGCAGGAGGGACACCCTTGGCCCTGGCCCTCCATGCATGTGACCCTGTTCCACATGCTCATTCTATGCAGGCAAAGTCCTGAAGAGCCAAGCTGGTCTGTATAAAGTTGCAGAACCTCTTTCAGCCTGAAGGCAAGTTGCATTTTGGGGATGTTCTAGGGGTCAACACTGCAGTTGTCCAGCACTTTTCCAGTGCCTCATGAAACAAGTGGAGAGGCAAAACTTTAAGCATATTTTAGCTCTTAATTCCATTAACTAAGCTTTCAAAGAGGCATTTCAACCACATAGGACTGGACAAAAGCCAGGAATTCATCAGATAATGAGTGATGGGCAGGAAGTGGGATGCCCTGAAGGCACCTGATGGGCCAGGTTTGGGCTCCAAAATGGAGGTTCTCCACCCCGATGCAATTAAAGCTTTCTAGCGGCTCCCTAGATGTAGGTCACCCTCGGTTTAACCTGTTTTGTAATGCTGGCCTCCTGCAGATCTCCACTTTCCGCAGAAAAGGAGAAGTGCACAACAGTGTGCAATGAGAATAGCCATCCGTTGGACTAGGAGGAGCACTTCAGTATTCTTAAAGCTCTTGTTTAGCCAAATTGACTAGTGCAATAATGGAGAACAAGAGAGAACGGATCAGGTACATTGAGAAGAAAAAAGAAGACGTCAGGTGCACCCCCCAGCAAAGTGCCGCTCAACTGCGATGAGTGCGCTCTTGCTGGGAGGAAATGCCACATCAGTCTGTACGCTTGAGGGATTCGTGAATTCTGCAGACTCAGAGCAACCCCGAAGGCACACAAAAATGAGAGCTGCAGTATTTTGGTTATTACTGCTACAACTACCAAAGGCTAGCACTCAACCTGTTCTGGTACCAGGCTCTACTGGGCTGTAATGGGCCCCTGTTGCTGCTCCCCCACTGCCACATCCTCCTCTGCCTCCTGCAGCTCCCTGTGTGCCCACAAAATCTCTGGTGGACAGCTGGGAGTTTTGGGAGCACAGAGGTTCTGGGTGAAAGGAGGGGAGAAGAAAGCCTGATTGTGCAAATGGAAGCCCATCCATGCAGCTTTGGAGTTCTTTCTGTAACACGTTGGGAAAATTCAGATAAATCCTGGCAGGAAAAGGTTGCTTATATGTGCCTTTGTGTTATAAAAATGCTTGCACCCCTTTCTCAGAAAGCACCCCAATTCCAAGCCAGGTCACTGTTTAGTGCTGCTGTTACTTTAAGAAGATGGACTTCTTAACTGGACTGAGAAGCTGCTGTAGGCTAACACTATCAGTAAGGAAACACCTGTGTTCTCATCAGCTGCAGAAAAACTGAAACAACTTGTCCATTTGTTTCTGAATGGACCCACTTAAGCATCTAGTCCCACAGAGGCAAGCACCTGCACAGTGTAGTTGTCAAACCAGATTTCCTGAATGGTTCCTCAATCAGACATATTTGCATGTTTAAGCAGAATCCAAACTGCAAAGAAATCTACTGAATTCCATACTATTGTTACCAGTATTTCTGATCAGTTTAGAACATTATGTCATGCCTAAAGACATCAGGATGTTATTGTACTAACATTATCTGGAAACTTAACACTCCGTATTGGTCTATGTGACTAGCAGGTTATAAAAGTGACTGTCCATGAGCTGTGATTTTGTAGTGGGCGGTGAGAACCACTACCCGGTAGCATGCTCTCATAAGTACATCACTGCAGAGGTCCTGGATGATCTTCTAATAAAACTGCTGAGGTACAAGGCAACAGGGGTCTTTCCTAACTGAACCTGGTTATTTTATTTTACTTTATTTATTTATAACTCTTGTATGCCATCCCATAACTGACGTCTCAGGATGGTATACAAGAACATCAATAAAATAGGAAAAAGAGATAAAAGTAATGTCGCATTCAATAATAAATATAAAACCACAAATTAAGACGACAATTAAAATAGCGAGGAAATAAAAAGGTTATCCTGTTTTGTGGCTGCCATCGAGGCTTCCTGATAAACACCAGGCATCTGGTAATGTGAACTGTTGTCTACAAAAAGTATATGCTATAATAAATGTGTTTGTCTTCAAGGTTCCACAAGACTCTGGTTGTCCTTGCTGTTGACTAATATGGTTACAACCCTGGCCATAGGAGTATGGGCTGGGGAGGACCTTGGAAGCATTTCTAATGTTTGAATCTAGAGATCATATTTCATCTGAACCCCCTCCCCACCCCCAAAGCACTTTATATTACAATAATTTCCACCATAATGATAAAACTGATCAAGGAAAACCAGGACAAAATGTGAAGGCCCAAGAGATGTAGAGTTTAAAATGGATATTGCTAAAAGGCTTGGAGAACTAAGAGGGATTTTGTGTGGGATGGAAAAGACAGACTCAGCCCTGGGCAAAATTCTCTGTGGGAGGGGATCCAGAGCCAGGCTGCCAGCAGCTACCACCTCTGATAGCAGAAATGCGTCCAGGGCAGGTCTTAACATACAGGAAGGCTTCCATGGGGAAGGCAGATGTAGCTGGGTCACTGGGGGAGCAGCACATCAAATCCACACAGTTGGGTTCCGTAAAATGAAAGCACAAACAAGCAAGCCCAGATGGTTCTCAACCAGGACTTGCATCAAGGGCAGGCATCTGCTGTGGCCCAGTCGACTTGCTCCTCCTCTTTGCATTTAGGCTGAGAGGGAGTGACTGGCCCACAGTCACCCAGTGGGTGAGAGGGGACTAGAACTCAGATCTCCCAGACCCCCTGTCCCACACTCGCTTCACCACACCATGCCGTACTGCCTCTCATGACTTGCATTTTGCCCTGGCCTAGGCCCTGCTGACAGGGAAGTTCTTGCTGCCCCTTGTTCCTTGCTCTTGGCCCATCAAGCGAAGAAGGAGCAGCAGCGATGAGAGAGAAGAAGGAGCGATAAGAGGAGGTGAAGCCAGAAGGCCAGAGCACGAAGCCCATTGTGAGTGAACAGGAAGACGCAGTTCCCTTTTTGCAGTGGAACAAAACCCTCCGAGAGTGAGTGGGCCTGCATAAAGTACTCTGGGGTGGTAGCAATGAAAAGGTCTGAGCTTATATTGGCCAATAACCAGGGTAAATTTTTAGTTGCACTGAATTTCTCTTGCAATCTATGTTTTCTATCTTGGACTTTCCCAGCGAGTTCTAATAATAAATACTAGAGCTTTTCAAAGTCTGGCGTGGGCTGCTGTTCTCACCAACTGAGCCTATGATTTCCCTCTCAGGCTTGCAGCAGCACAAACTTTTGATATAAAGTACAATTTTTCCTTTAATGCAAGAGATTTCATGTTCAGAATGAGTTCTTCAGCTCTGCTAGCACTCATTTATGATATGATATGATATGATATGATACGATATGGGCCAAACATTATTTCTTTGAATTGTTCCTTTCTTTGACATCTTCATAATACTTTGAAAGGTTGCTCCCCCCCCCCCCACCGCAAGATAAATTTATCTTGGTATCCTTAAGTTACAGCAAGACAGTAAGCAAGGCTAGATTTGCTTCTGCTAATTGAGAAGAGAGTGAAAAATGTTACACAGCACATGACATACTGCCGAAACAAAAAGAAGTCAAAAAGTGCAAACACAGTTTGAAGGCAGGAGTCACATGGATAGCCATTTTCATCTGGTGGGATTTCGCTGTTTGCTTTGTGAATGATGCTAAATCAGCATTGTTTGTATATCTGAAATATGCCAAAATTTGACAAGAACTCATCAACAGCACCCAGTAAGTCATTCAAGCTGAAAATCAACTTACCCATCTAGTTTATCACAAACTATATAGTTTCTTACCATGTCTAAAGAAGTTCTCAGAACTTATTGTGCTATCAGTCTATCTAATTATTTAACATAGATATTAAAATATTAACAGCAATTCTGACTATTAGATTGCAGGAGGATATATTAAATATAGACAGGAGGCTGATCCTGTTTAAAATTGCAGGTTTAAATATTAATAGAACATTGTTGTTGTTAGTTGTGAAGTAGTGTCCGACCCATCGTGACCCCATGGACAGCATTCCATGTTGTAATAGAACATACCAGGGTGCTATTGATTGTATGGATGTTGAAAAGCCTTTGGCAAAATTATTTGGAAATTGATTGAACAATTTTGGCTTTCCTGAAGAATTTTTGGATCGGGTCAGAATGTTATACTCATCCCAAAAGCTAGAGTACCTTCTCCGGTTCCTTTTTTACTTGGGAGATGTGCCAGACAGATGCTTTCTCCTTTGATGTTTGATTTATGTTTGGAATCTCTGGTATGTGCTATTAGACAAAACAATACTACTCATGACTTTGTGCATGATTGTTTAGAATTTAAAATTATGTCTTAAACTAATGATTTTTTTATTGTTTACCTTGAAACTTGAGTCATTTCTTCCAGCTTTGATGCAATTAATACTTTTGCATTTTTTTCTTGCTATTCAGTTAACTGGTAAAAATCTGATGTTAATTGGCAATACTATACTCATTGTATATTAGCTAATTAACAATTTTGATGGTGCCTAGATCATATTACTTATTTGGGAATGCATTTGCCCAGAGAAATGTCACAAATTATTAGGTTCAATTTGATGAAGTTGATTAATGAGGGATATAGATAGATAGGCATCTGTAAAGTTGTGTCTTGGGTGAGATAAGATAAATGCTATACCTCAGAGTGTTTAAATTTTACATAGGATTCCTCTATCTATACCTGGAAAATATTTTTTAAAACCTCAATGTTTTGTTTCATAAATTGGGAAGTGGGTAGGTGGTTCCACCCTGTCATAAATATCCTTGAAAAGGTTGCAACTTCCAATGAAAGCAAGTGAGTTTTGCTTTCTATCCCTAGGACTTTTCATGTATTCATACCAAATTAGGGTCTTTTCCACTTAGATCAGATTTTTCCACTATTGCCAGTTTTGGAATCTTTATGCCTGAATCCTCTCTCCAAAAGTATGGCATCAGGTTCTTAACACATTACAATGGATAGGGTTCCTCACACAGTTACAGCTGTTTGATATGTGTCTTGGATAATGTCACTTCAATCACATTTTGATCCATTTTTCATGCTAAATAGGCCTTATCAGGAAATCCAGATTTAAACATGGTAAGAAAAATAATATTTGTTTTTGTGGCAAACTGGATGACTAAGTTGATTTTCAGCTTGGATGACTTAATGGATGCTGCTGATGAGTTCTTGCCAGTTTTTGTTTTTTTCTGTGTGCCGAACAATATTTGCCTGCTATGGCTGAATGGCAATGCTTGCAACTGCAGCATTTGTTTGAATCTAGGCTTGGCCAACTGCTTTTACGGCTTCACAGTCTCCTTTACCATCAGAAGTATTTTTGAGTCCGATTAGTTATATTAACCAACAATCCATATTGATCAATACTTAGTATCAGTGAATACATACAATACACATATTTATTCATTGTATATAGGATAGTATGGGAAACTGGACTCTCCCCTTTGGCCTAACATATGGATTGCCACTTTAGTATCAGTATCTGAAGAATCTATGAACCTTAGTGTACATCTTATTAAACAAAATCTTGTTTCATGTCTATTGGACATCATAATGCCTCTTTTTAAGGCTTTGTCTTAGTTGGCTAATTGCTGGAGGTATAATAGAGCTGCTGCTTCTTTTAATTATGTGCTTTGGCAATAACAAAATGTTACCTCTTGGGGAAGAGGTTATTATATGGACAAACTTTGTATTCAAATAGTCATTAATAGCTATTGATGTAGATTAACTATCTGCTTCCTGAAAATTAGCACATGCACTACAACATTTTGAGAGTCAAGGGCACAATCCTGTGGCCTCTGACAATGTTTGAGTGGCAGGGAATAGGATCATTTGGGGTCCTGGTTCTGGCATCCTGCAACCTCAGTACTGGGGGTCTGAAGGCTGAGCCCCCATCTTGTCCCACCCCTCCTTGCATCTGGTGTGGAAAGACATGTGTTGGCCTCATTTCCAAGGTTGCAAAATGGCCTTGGAGAGGATGAAAAGGAGTATGCTGGTGGGGTGGGGTGGGGTGGAGAGGATGTTGAGGCTGATCATGAATGCCATATCTTGATGGCTTCTCAGTCCTCTTTCCTCCTCTCTCTCTCTCTCTCTCTCTCTCTCTCTCTCTCTCTCTCTCTCTCTCAAACTTTTCTATCCCATCCAACTCCTAGTGTCTTGGGATTGTTTTTACAAAAAAAGTGACATGAATAAAATAGAGCACAGTATCCAATGCTTCCATTGTAATAAAGTCCACATTAAAAGACTGCTGCTGCAATGCTTCATTTCATGCACTGGATGCATGTGAGCCTCCAAGCGCAGAGGCCTCTGTGCATTAAGGACGGGGAACATTTGATTGTGCCTTGAAAGACTAATATTCCAGCACTGGAAATATAAATGCTCACTTCCTACAGTGCAATTAATGTAAGTCTTAATTGTGCTTCCGACATTTGAATTGGTGGCATATAATTGTGACAGAGGCTGCATTTTTCCCTTTCCCTTTTAGTGTTGCTCTGCTCTGTTAAATATTATAATCACAAATTAATTAAACATGAGAGAACGAAGAATGAAGAACATAAAGTCAGTTTTAAAAGACTGTGCCTTCCTTTGGGACAGGTAAAATTGAACAAGTCAGTCGGCTTGTGCTCAGTGGACCTGAGCATGTCTTGCTGGTGGAATGGCCCTGCTGTCCCCTTGTGTCCTTCTGTACCTCCTGCCAGAACAGCTGAGGGCCATGGCAGCCGAGGGAGCAGTTCCGCAGGCTGGAGCAATGGCCCCGCTCTCCCTCCTGCCTTCCTCACGTCAGCCTGCTGGAAATGAAAGAGGAGAACTAGGGCATGGGGACAAAGGGGCAGTGGCAGACTGCTGTTATTTCAGGCACTGCTTGGTGTCTGTCTCTCTTCTGAGGAAGCCCTTGTGGCACCTGAAGGGTCCCCTTGCAGTTCAGTTCACACCTGATGCTGAGTTGTCTTACTGTGAATCAGGCAAATGACCAGTCTTGCCCAGGCTTCCAGTGGCTTCCAGAGCAGCCCCCCAGAGCTCAGGTCGAAGGAGTTTTCCTGTCCTATTACTTGAGCATCTTTTCCATAGCTACTTTGCTGCATTAAACAAAGAAACGTGTTTCATCACTGGTCTTATTGCATTTGCTTTTATTATTTATGTTGTCCAGAGAGCTTGATCTATAGGAGGATTCCTAAATTAAATGAATAGATGAATTGATAGAAGTTGCTACAGTCACGACACCTGCATTCCATCACAAAATTCTGGTAGGCTTTCAAAGCTGGTTCTGCCTTCTGCTCTATAAAGCTCACTATACCTAGAAGCATTTGGTCTTACTCCATAAAGTACGACTGGAGTCCTGGCCTTCTTCTTGTAGAAACTGTTTAGGCTGCCTGAACTCTCTGAGTATTGGTGTTGTCCCACAGCTTTGCCTCTCAGCTTGCAGACTCATCATATCCCAAACATCTCAATATGCAAAACTCAATAGTCTTTGGCTTCTATCAGAGAGGTCTGGCTACTGTTCATGTGCTTGCTTGCTTCCCGAGACCACTTTTCATAATTTTGCTACCCTTTTCCTGATGGGATAGGCCCCTAAACACTGCATTCAGGTAAACATATGAGGGCTTAGAATGAATAGAAAGTTGGAGCTGTGTGCACTGCCCATGTCTCCTACATCCCTGGGTGTACCGGCCTCCCCCACCTCAATTCAAGTATTGTCAGGTTGACTCACCAAGGTCCAAAAAGGACTTCTCAGCTTTTGTGGACCGTGTTCACCTCACCGGATGCATGATAGATTGACCTCAAGTTGATGCACACATGCTTGATGGGAGGCAGGTATTTTAAATAGTGAGGTCAGAAGCTGAAGTCTAGAAGGTACAGATACTGAGAATTATCTGAACAGCTGCTGTTCATGAAAGATTCCTCAGTGATATTACATACCAGCGTCACCTCCTCTGTCTCCAAATCTTAGACCAACTAGCCCACTCAAGCCCCTGTTCATAACCAGCTGTACAAGCATGTAGATTAGATAACCAAGGATCCTCCCAGTTGGCTCATTCCCACAGGTGTAGGTGATAGAAACTCTTTGCCAAAATGAAAAGAATAAGATTAACCACTGGCAAGATGTGACTTGATCAACTTCAGTGCTCAGAAAAAGCAGAGAGAATCTCCCAGTCCTCACAAGCCATAGATCATATAAACCATGATAATATATTAGCTGGTGCATCTAGCCAGAATATTTTTCTTATGATGAAACATATTCAGACCAGCATGCAACACACGGGCTTACTGATGCAACCCCGTTAGCTGAATTACAGATCGCACACTACCATCAGGCCCAGCTTTGCTATTAAGTGGAGTGAGGCATTTGCCTCAGGCAGAAGATCTGGGAAGGTCTTAGAGGACCTCTTTCCCCTAAGCTACCCTGTGGATTTCAAGTGCACCAGAGATCACTGTCCCATTTTCAAGGCTGAAGAAATATTCCACTGCCATCCAGCTGTTACTTTGTACTTGGAAGAGGAGGGGGCGCCGTCTTGTTCTTCTCCTCAGATAGCAAAATATCTTGACTAGCATGATTGGTTCCAGTGGTTGCCAGACTCAGCTCCAGAGCAATCGACAGAGAGCTGAAGGCAACCTGTGATGAGGAAGAGCAGAACATACTCCCTGATCTTACCAGTCACCTTGCTCACCATCTTTTCCTGATGTAGTATTTACTTGGCTGGTCTCCTTCGGGCAGCTGTGGTGGCAGTTCACAGACTTCCTTCTTTATATCCCAAGTCACCATTTCAAGATCTGAGACAGGTGTGAGTTCTGGCACTAATGTGGTCTGAAAGGTGGTACACGCCTTTTATGCGAGAGGAGAGGAGAGGAGAGGAGAGGAGAGGAGAAAGCAACTTGCCAACTAGCATCTGGCATGCAGTGCAGCCTGCAGCCTGTTTGATCTCCTTACTGCAGTATAATCCCCAGTTATCTCTCTTGACACCCAACAGGTGTGCGCGCACACATACTCTCTCCCAAGGCATCTCGGCAGCCTTGCCCTCTTAATCCAGCCTGCTTGCTGAGCTTCTGTGAATGACTCACAGATGTGTCTCTTGGTACCTTTATCTTCTTCATGCAATCATAACAGTTGCTCTCCTGTTGTGAGTAAAGGCTGGAAATAGCATAATCCCCACCCAACTGACTTTCAATAAAATTCACACATGCTTTTGATCTGTGGTATAATTTATCACCAGGAAATTAAATGGCATATTAATTCCGATTGCCAGTGCAATTGAAAAGGCCATCACAGAAAACTTGTAATGTTCTCTGCAAAAGAACTAACCCTGGTAAAGATGAAAGCAGCTCGAACTAGTTCCTTGATATGGATCAACACAGCAGCCGGCATTTTTGACTCTTCCCTGATGGCATGGCTACAAGGACTGTCATGATGAGCACCTACACCTCAGCATTTACCACCGCACCACTGTCTATTGAACTACATGGCCCATCGCTCCAACCAACATGATCAATGGGAGCTGTAACTAAGACATCTAGAGGGCAACCAGATGGAACAGGCTGTGTCAATAGTATTGCTTCCTCCTTTAGACTTCAGAGATTTATCAGCCTTTCAAGTCTACCTGGTGACAAGCTGTTTATGACTACTTTGCATGGCAACAGATGCTTGTTTAATATAAGATGTATCACCCTAAATACTCATGAAGATGAAAATATTATGACAATGCCAGAAAGACAGAAGTGAGCAATGTCCTTAGCAAAGGTTCATTATAGAAGAATTTTCAGCATAGTAGTAGTGGTAGTACTAGTAGCAGCAGTAGTGACAACAGTAATAATCCTTAACATTTGTATAGTGCTTTTGAGCTTTCAAAGTGCCTCTACATACAATGAGATGCTTCACATGTAATGTCAACCCAGATTGGCTCTGTGATGTCTGACCCAACAATGTGGAGCCATGGTGTAAGGCTGAATTGCAAATTGGATTGGAAAAACTATAGCATAGTATTACATTTGAACTAACCAGTCATGATTTGGGATATTGCTGAGACTGATCTCAGCATTTGAGATAACATCAGGGATTCTTGTTTTGTCCATATATCTAGAATATGCTAATCATAGTTTGAAGTCTAAAGGATAGTTAGAACAACTATAGTTTGATGTTACGTGTGAAGCTCTCTTCAGACATTTACTGAAGAGCAGTGAGCATGGAGAGAGTTGTATGTACCCTTCACTCCTACCTCCACTCCTGACCTCCCCAAGTTGATGGGAAAGACTTGCAAGACTGATCCCCTTGGTTCTATGCAGTTAGAAAACAGACTTCCCAGTCACATGGGGTTCTGTGGCCATTACAGTTCCCATTGCAGACTTTCCCCAACAGCTTGGGGAGTGTAGAAATAGTGGAGGCAAATTCAGAAAATATGTCATCAGCTCCAGTTTTGCTTATAATTAATCCCTCTTAGGTGAATGTGTGAAGAGAGCTTGAAGCAACCCAGTATCTTTTCCCTTTGAGTGGTCCAATCTGATAGATCAAAATCAAGTCTCTCCATTCCCATCTTTTCCACGGGAGGTGGTTGAGGCCCCATCGGTGAGGGTGTTCAAAGATAGGCTAGACATGCACATGGTGGGCATGTTGTGAGCGGAGCTGGATGGAGCCAGGGGGTCAGACTAGAAGGCCCGGGAGGCCCCTTCTGACTTGCTCTGTTTCTATGTTTCTATGTTTCTATCTTCTATTTAGGGCCAATGAGGTTGAACGGTACTGCTTTTTTTCAAGCCACCAAGTTGGTTCAGGAATGAGGAAACTGAGAAAGTAAGAACTTCTAAGCTCCTCATCTTTATGCCTGCCATGTAAACACGCCCACAGAACTTAAGATATTCATCTGCTGAAAACTGGCAGAAAAGTTGCAGAGGTTTCTTCCTGTCCTCCAACAGCTTTTCTGGGTTTGTCTTCTGGCTGCCCACCTAGTTTGTGGGCTAGTTGCAGAAGAGGGATGGAGTGCTCCCAGCTTCCTCAGCCAGTCCATTCACTTGACTGTATGAAAGTCTCTGCTCACACATGCTGTCTCGGTCACATGCAGCCACCAGGTGAAGGGCTGAGGCTCTAAACTTCACCAACTCTTTTTGTCAATAACTAACAACACTATTAAAAAAATCTGTTGTCTGCATGCTACTCCATTTTGATGTGCTTTCCTTCAACAGAATCTTCAAAACTATGCAGAAGAAACAAACATCAAATCTTTCTGTATACATACATAGAAATTCAAGAGGCCTCATTGCAGAAGTGCCCTTTAGTTTTACCCAAGGGCCACCTCATATCTTATAATAAAATGTCCTGGAAGCTATTGCTCATTGTGTCCAAAGTATGCCCTTTACTTGCCTCTAAAATTGCTGCCCTTCAGTTCTGAGGAAAAGAAACTTTCATATGCATATTCCATAAACTGCAGCAGTGAAAGAATCACATTGCAAAGGCAGTATTTTCCTTAATCAAAAGCACATGCTATATTTATTCAGGGTTTTGCCTGCTGCCTTTTTCTATTTGCCATTGAGCTTTCTAACTCAAAATCTCATTTTGCTGGTTCAGCATTTAGTTGCTTGCTGAAATTAAAGTGATTGAATGAAATAAACCAAGATGGCTGAAGAAAGATTAAGAAAGGAAATATAAACTACAAGATCCAATGGAAAAGGACAAATGGTGGGAAGACAATTTAGACATGTTGGAAATGGATTCATTATGGAGGTTTGAGCTATTAGTTTTTCTACTACTACAACAACCCTATTATGACGAAGGTTCAATCAATCAATCAATCAATCAGTCTTTATTATGCAGTCACAGACCCATCAAGGTTTAAGCTGCTAAAAAGCTATCAAGATAGGGATAAAAAAGAAAAAGAATTGTACTACAATCAGGGAAGAGAAATTTCTATTAAAGCTTTTGCTGGTGTGCAGCTTGGAGACAGAATCAAAGGATGCAAATTGCATTCACATCTTGTGCATCAGCATCCGCACAGGATATTGTTCATGTGAACACATTTCCCCCATCTGCTTTCTGACTCAAAGCAACAACCGCATGTGAACCAGTGAAGAATGCTGCTAAGTGGGAGGATCATATTCACACCAATATAGGAAGGTAACTTTTGGGAGTTTTTATCTCAGAGTCCACAAAGTGTGTAGGATGCTGAAGATTTTTCATGGGATAAGTACCCGACTTAAGGATGGAGGGATCTTTCATTTTCAGTTTCTCTGTTTTTCATGTTTCCAATCTTAGGTTCATTTCATTTCACACTTGGAGAATATTTCCAGTCTTAACTTTTGCTCAGTTCAAACCCTGACATTTTTTAAAAGTATGAAGAAAACTGTGCAATTGCCTAACATGCATAATTTTGCAGGCTGGTTTCCTAATAACATGCATATTTAAACATTATTTCTTCTATTACCTATATTTTGTATGAATTTTATTCATCAGAGAATGCTGCTGTAACATTAGGAAAAGTGTGACTCTCAAATCATAACTTACTTTAAATCTGTGTATGGGTAGAATGTGCAACACTAGGCACATTTCCCTTGAACATATGAACTGAATCAATTTCAACCCCATTCCTAGTACTGGTGAGTAGTAGCAAGTTTCCAAATGAGATCAAGATTTTCTTGTCCAAACGGAAGATGGGGATTGGCAGTTCCTTAGAGCTACATTATAAAATTTTCTTGGCTGGGCTGTTGTTGGAGCACTTTGGGGACATCTGGCCGAGCGCCACTCTGGTGAGGTTACTGCAATGTGAACGTGCATGGATTTCATATGTGCAGTGGCGTTGCCTAATCGGAGAAAGATGTTGACATAGTTTGTCTCAAATCAACCGTATCGCTATAAAGTCACTTTTTAAATAGAATTTAGATTCTGTGCAGCCTGAAGAAATGCTTTTTTGGCTTGTACAGCTGTAATTTTCAACTGGTGCCTCATTTCTTTGGAGCCTTCTGTGGGGCGTTGCTATTGTTTTTTGCCTGGTTTCAAGGGAAATAAGTGAAGCTCCTTCTGATTGGTATGGGATTTTTTTTCCGGATTGGCTACATGTTTAAATCCAGCTGGCCAGAATGATGACTGATGCAGGATAGTTATAAAGTTATTTTCTATGTCCCAGATGCACAGCCCAAACTTAGAAGCCTTCAATCAATCAGAATTCCAGGAATAATTTCTCAATCCATATTAGCTTGTTCCGGATACTCTGGGCCAAAGGAGGTCAATGTATTTCATATCTCCAGGTCCAAAATGAATTTGCTTTGGCTCATAATAGCAAAGCTGATGTAATATTTATGGAGAGTCAAAATTGCTTTACACAATCCACCATGAGCTAGTTAAATGAAAGATAAGATATTCAGAATTTCTCCACTTGGGCTAGTTTAGGATTTTTCAGATGATTTTTCTCAAAAAGCTCCTGTTCACTTTATCAGGAGAAACATCAGAACTTCTTTGTTATGTGCACCAAACTATAAAACTAATGACAATAAGAAAACAATGCTTCTTTCAAGTTTGGCAGGACCTTGTCCCATACGTACCTACCTGGACCCTGAAGTCATCTTTGACGGTCCTTCTCTTGGGGCCCCTCCCAAAAGAGGTGAGGTGCGTGGCTACCAGGAGGAGGGCCGTTTGGGTTGTGACATCCTGGGTTGTGGAATGAGCTTTCCAAAGAGGTGCACCTGGTGCTTACATAATTCTGTTTCTTCTCTCAATCTTATCCTCACAACAACAAATGTGAGGTAGGTTGGGCTGAGAGTCTGTGACTGGCCCAGAGTCCGCCAGCTGACTCCATGGCTGAGTGGGGACTAGAACTCAGATCGCCTGAGTCCCAGTCCCACATGCTTAACCAGTACACCACCCTGGCTCTGGCCATATGGGGCTGGTCATGTTCAAACAACCCTATTATACATGAGGGGCTTGCAGGGCTGCAAAGGTGAGGTCCACCATCACAAACTCATCGTCCGGGCATTTCAATGAGCTAAGCACATACACTGACTTAGGCACATAGCTCTTCTTCAACTGTGGAGGACATCTATGCACACGTATGTAGGTGTGCTGAATGCACAGATGGCAGGGAGCATAACAATGCCCTCAACCAATTTTTGCATGCATGAGGGTGTGAGCTATAACTTCTCATAGTTAACACAAATGCACGAAGCAGCACACAGCACAGGTAAAGAGGAAGACTCTGAACCTAACCGGGCCTGATTCTTCAGAATCCCTCCAGGCCACTGGTAGTTTTCAGGAAAATGGTTCTCAAAGAACATTGTGGAATAAGTCTGTCCTCTTTCAAGGCTGCTCTTGCATGAAAATCACAATGCCCATTTGTCTGAGATGGAACAGCCTCAGTCTGCTCAGTATGGACAACTCTCCCTCCATATTTTACTCAGTTTTGCCAGGAGCAGAACACATTATTGGACATCCTATATATAGAGCGGTCTATATATGATATCTATCTATCTATCTATCTATCTATCTATCTATCTATCTATCTATCTATCTATCAGCACCATATATACAGAGGTTGCCAAAAATGTATACACATTTTAAGAAAGAAAAAAAAAACTGTATTAAAAACTGTCACATTGTGACACTAGTGTTTATTTGATTAACACCATCTTTTGAGCAAACATCATACTAAAAGTTGCTACCATAATTCAATTTAACTTCAAAAAGTAATACATAGATAACATCTCTTTAAATGTGCATACATTTTTGGCACCCCCTATATATGTGTGTGTATGTGTATATGTTTGCGTGTGTGTGTGTGTGTAGAGAGAGAGAGGCAGATATTATCATCCTTGTGCCTCAATGTTTGACATTGGCCAGTGTGATTCTCTACTAATGCTATGGATATCTGTGTGTATTTCCATTTTATGGTTCTGTTTTGTTGAAAGTTGCAATTACAAATGAATTAAAAGGGAGTTGCTAAACTGCAAATATCAAGCAATTCTGACAGAGCAAGAAAAGTTATAACTGCTTTTCAGTTTCCCATGATAGTGAATGGGTGGTGTGTGGCTTTGGATTTGTGCAGCTTTGCTCAGGTTCAATGCCTAAGCTGAAGTCCTCTGAACCAGTCCAAACGAAACCATTCTCCAAAATGTCTAATGGGACTTTGAGTTGAATCCTGGAGTTGATAGATGCCGCTAATTGTTAGTCCTCCTGTATTGACAAAATTGACTGGATGAAAACTCATGCTTTTATAAAAATTTCAAACTGGATTCTACTTATATACACATTTCGAAAGCCCTTGAAAACTTGCCATTGTTAATCATAGAAGATTGGTCTCTTCCAAGTCTTCCCTACAATTCCTGTATGTTATGCTTTTTCATTTCTTGATCATCTTTGCTTTCCTTTGTTTCTGACTCCTTGCTCTCTTTAACATTAGAATTCTATGATGTCAAAAGGAGAGTAGTAAAGACAATAGAGTTTTTATCCTGAAAAGTAGCCTGAGATAATATGAGTTTCGATCAGGCATCAAGACTTAATAGGCTTGTTCTTGCTTGTCCTCATCTAACAACCCAACAGATTTATCAGCCCTTGACAGATGAAAATGCATGTAGGGAATCCAAAATGTCCAAAATTAATTAATCTGTCTCATTTTTTACCTCTAGAAAATATTATATCTGGGATCATGATTTGGTTTACACAGAGAGATTAGAATGAATAATTGTACCACAATTACTGGGTAATTGTGTATTTATGATAAAATGCCTTCCCTCGTTCTGGAACTGTGAGCTTTGAACTACAGTTCTCATGATCAGGGGAAAAATGGCAGTGTGATACTGAAGCTTAGGTGCACACGAGAGAGTCCAAGGTCAAAACTTCAAAATTCTATAACTATCATAAAGAAAAACAAGCCAGAACTGGTGATCAAAACAACTACTCTTGAATTCAAAGCAAGAACAAAGCATGCACTGTTGCTATAAAAAAATGCCACAGGGTTGTGTACTTTTCCAATCCCCTTCCTCATTTCTCTCTGGAAATTTTCATTTCCTAGCAAAGCACAATCCCCCATTAGGACTCCCATATCTGTGGAGGATGGGTTCCAGGCTCCCCACTTGATGCCTGAAACCATAGATAGTAGTGAATGGTATATGCTGTACGAATGTTCCTTCTCAGTCATGGGGGTTAGGAGTGCAGGAACCTGCCGAAGTGGAAAAACTGCAAATATCTCTAAAAAAACCTGTGAATATCTCTAGGGCAGGGGTGGCGAACTTATGGCAAGCGTGCCACAATGGGCACACAGAGTCCTCTCTGTTGGCACATGAGCCAAGTCACTCTACAATTGCCCCAGGAGCCGAGCATTAGATAACAGCAGACATAGGGGCCATGTGCATGCTCGGAAAGGACTAGGGCCACAGGCAGTGATGTCACAAGCCACGACACATTAGCTGCAACTTGTCCGTGCTTTCGCTTCTCTGGAAAGTGCGCTGCCAAGGATATAAATATATATATACATACATACATTTCATTGGACTGGCTGTTTCCAGGTTTTATTGCAGTGCTAGCACTTTGTGATAAATAAGTGGGTTCGGGGTAGCACTATGGGCATGCGGTCTCTAAAAGGTTCATGATCCCTGAGTTAGAGTTAGAAAAATAAGGTGTACTGGCATGATTTTGATGGTTTGAATGTGTTTAGAATGGGCAGAAATGATGAGCTTTGCAGAAAAAGCTACTCAAGAAAGACTTTTTCAAAATTGCAATATTTTCAAAGGAACGTTAGCCCTATATTAGGGTTAGGGGTGTGCCAGGGTAGGGTTGGGGTTGGCAAATAAAGGTGTCCTGGCAGGAATTTGATGGTTGGAATGTGTTTACAATGGGCAGAAATGATGAGCCTTAAAGAAAAAGCTACTCAAGGAGGGCTTTTTCAAATCGAATTATTTTCAATTGATCTGTAGCCCTATAATAGGGTTAGGGGTGTGCACCAGGGCAGGGTTCGGGTTCAAATAACGAGGTGCCCTGCCATGGTTTTGATGGTTGAAATGTGTTTAGCATCGGCAGAAATTGTGAGCTGTGCAAAAAAAGCTACTGAAGGAAAGTTTTTCAAAATCACCTTGTTTTCAATGGAACTTCAGCCCTATGTTATGCTTAGAGGTGTGCTCCAGTGTAGAGTTAGGGTTTAAAAAATGAAGTGTCTTGGCATGGTTTCGATGTTTGGAATGTGTTTCGAATGCACAGAAATGATGAGATGCGCAAGAAAAGCTACTCCAGGTAGGGTTAGCGTTAGCAAAACGAGGTGTCCTGGCATGGATTTGATGTTTGTAATGTGTTTAGCCTGGGCAGAAATGCTGAGCTGTGCAGAAAAAGCTACTCAAGGAAAGCTTCAACTAAATTACATTGTTTTCAATGGACCTTCAGCCCTATATTAGGGTTAGGGGTGTACACCAGGATAGGGTTAGGGTAAGCAAAACGACGTGTCCTGGCATGGATTTGATGGTTGGAATGTGTTTAAAATTGGCGGAAATGATGAGCTGTGCAGGAAATTCTACTCAAGTAAGGCTGTTTCAAAGTCGCATTCCTTGAATGGAAATTTTGCCTTGTATTAGGCTTACGGGTGTGCACCAGGGTAGGGTTAGGGTTTGCAAAAAGAGGTGTCCTGGCATGGATTTGATGGTTGAAATGTGTTTAGCATGGGCCGAAATTCTGAGCTGTGCAGAAAAAGCTACAGAATGGAAGCTTTTTCAAAATTGCGTTGGTTTCATTGGAACTTTTGCCCTACATTAGGGTTAGACGTGTACTCCAGGGTAGGGTTAGGGTTAGCAAAATGAGGTATCAATGCATGGATTTGATGGTTGGAATGTATTTAGCATGGGGAGAAATTATGAGCTGTGCAGAAAAAGCTACTCAAGGAAAACTTTCTCAAAACTGCAATGTTTTCAATGGACCTTTAGCCCTATATTAGGGTTAGCAGTGTGCTCTAGGGTAAGGTTAGGGTTTGAAAAACAAGGTGTATTGGCATGGTTTTGATGATTGCAATGTATTTTGAATCCACAGAAATAATGACTTGGGCGGGAAACCTAGTCCGGGAAGAGTTTTTAAAAATTGCATTGTTTTCAATGGACATTTTGCCCTATATTAGAGTTAGTGGTGTGCACAAGGGTAGAGTTCGGGTAATAAAAACGAGGTGTCCTGGCATGGACTTGGAATGTGTTTACCATGGAATGTGTTGGAATGTGTTTACCATGGGCAGAAATGGAAAGCTGTGCAGAAAATACTACTCAAGTAAGTCTTTTTCAAAATCGCATTCGTTTCAATGGAAATTTAGCCTTAGATTAGGGTTAGGGGTGTGCACCAAGGTAGGGCTGGGGTTAGGAAAATGAGGTGTCCTGGCATGGATTTGATGTTTGGAGTGTTTTTAAAATGGGCTGAAATGCTGAGCTGTGCAGAAACAGCTACTCAATAAGACTTTTTAAAAATTGTATTCTTTTTAATGGAAACTTCGTCATATATTAGGATTAGGGGCGTGCACCCGGGTAGGGTTAGGGTTAGCACAACGAGGTGTCCTGGCATGGGTTTGATGGTTGGAATGTGTTTAGCATGGGCCGAAATTCTGAGCTGTGCAGAAAAAGCTACTGAAGGAAAGCTTCTACAAAATTACATTGTTTTCAATGGACTTTCAGTCCTATATTAGGGTTAGAGGTGTTCACCAGGGTAGGGTTAGGGTAAGCAAAACGAGGTGTCCTGGCATGGATTTGATGGTTGTAATGTGTTTAACATGGGCAGTAATGCTCAGCTGTGCAGAAAAAGCTACTCAAGTAAGGCTTTTTCAAAATTGCATTCCTTTCAATGGAACCCCGCTTTATAATACAGTTAGGGGTGTGCACCAGGGTAGGGTTAGGGTTTGCAAAAAGAGGTGTCCTGGCATGGATTTGATGGTTGAAATGCGTTTAGCATGGGCAGAAATTCTGAGCTGTGCAGAAAAAGCTACAGAAGGAAAGCTTTTTCAAAATCGCATTCCTTGAATAGAAATTTAGCCTTGTATTAGGGTTACGGCTGTGCACCAGAGTAGGGTTAGAGATTGCAAAACGAGTTGTCCGGTCATGGATTTGATGGTTGGAATGTGTTTACCATTGACAGAAATGCTGAGCTGTGCAGAAAAAGCTACTCAAGGAAGGCTTTTTCAAAATTACATTGTTTTCAATGGACCTTCAACCCTATATTACGGTTAGGGGTGTGCACCAGGGTAGGGTAGAGTAAGGGGTAGCAAAAAGAGGTGTCCTGGCATGGATTTGATGTTTCTAATGTGTTCAAAATGGGCAGAAATGATGCGCTGTGCAGAAAAAGATACTCAAAGAAAGCTTTTTCAAAATCGCATTATTTTCATTGGAACTTTTGCCCCACATTAGGGTTAGGGGTGTGCACCAGGGTAGGGGTAGGGTTTGCAAAACGAGGTGTCCAGCCATGGATTTGAGGTTTGTAATGTGTTTAGCATGGGCAGAAATGCTGAGCTGTGCAGAAAATACTACTCTGGTATGGCTTTTTCAAAATTGCATTCTTTTCAATGGCACCTTAGCCTTATATTAGTGTTAGGGGCATGCAGCAGGGTCAGGTTAGGGGTAGCAAGACGAGGTGTCCTGGCATGAATTTTATGGTTGGAATGTGTTTACCATGGGCAGAAATTATGAGCTGTGCAGAAAAAGCTACTCAAGGACAGCTTTTTTAAAATCGCATTGTGTTCAATGGACCTTTAGCCGTATATTTGTGTTAGGTGTGTGCACCATGGTAGGGTTATGGTTAGTAAAACAAGGTGTCCTGGTATGGATTTGCTGGTTGGAATGTGGTTAAAATGGGCAGAAATAGCTACGGTAGGATTGGGGTTAGATAAATTACGTGTCCTGGCATTATTTTGTTGGAAAGTTTTTGGAATGGGGAGAAATGATGAGCCTTAAAGAAAAAGCTATTCTAGCAAGGCTTTTTGAAAACGGCATTATTTTCAATGTAACTTTAGCCCTATTTTACGGTTAGGGTTGTGCACCCGGGTAGGGTTAGGTTTGGACAAACGAAGTGTGCTGGCATGGTTTTGATGGATGGAATGTGTTTAGCATGGGCAGAAATCATGAGCTTTGAAGAAAAATCTACTCCATGAAGGCTTTTCAAAATTGCATTTTATTCACTGGAACTGTAGCCCTATTTTAAGGTTAGGGGTGTACACAACAGTAGGGTTAAGGTTAGTAAAATGAGGTGTCCTGGCATGGTTTTGATGGTTGGAATGTGTTCAATATGGGGAGAAATCATGAGCGGTTCAGAAACTACTACTTAAGTTAGTTTTCTTCAAAATCGTATTATTTTCAATGAAACCCAATCCCTATCTTATATTTAGGGGTGTGCACCAGGGTAGGGTTAGGCCAGTGGTGGAAAACCTCTGGCATGCATGCCACAGCAGGCACCCAGAGCCGTATTTGTTGGCATTTGAGCTAAGTTGCCCCTGCAGCCGAACATTTGATAACTGCTCACATATTTTATTTATTTTATTTTATTTTATTTATTAAAACATTTTTATGCCGCCCCATTCGCCGAAGCCTCGGGGCGGCTTACAAACAATAAATAAAGGCAATTATAAAATAAATTACAACACATATAAACATTAAAAATCCAAAAAATACAATATAAAATAAGCCGCCCTGGCCAGATAAGATCAAATAATATTAACAGTTAAAATGCCGCTTAAATAAAAAGGTCTTCGCCTTTTTATGTTCCGTGGGCATGCTCAGAAATGAGTTGCGGCAGCAGGCAATGACATCACAAACTGTCCCTCATTAGCCATGATTCATCCGAGCTTTTGCATGGCCAGTCAGTGCGCTGCCAAGTATATATATATATATGTTTGCTATGACTGACTGCGAGCTTTTTTTTCTAAACTAAATCCTCAATTTTCAGGTTTTATTGTATTGTTGGCACTTTGAGATAAATAAGTGGGTTTTGGGTTGCAGTTTGGGTACTTGGCCTCTAAAAGGTTCACCATCACTGCTCTTGGGACTCTGTGTGGAGCTGCCACACTTTCTCTTGGTACTAGCCAGCCTCACACACATGTTTTTCCTCTCAGTGGGCACAAATACTCCAGAGATACTCATAGCCTTTCCCTAGAGGTATTCGTGGGTATTCTGCCTTCACTGGAGTTCTGTACCTCTAAACTCTGCTAATGTGGGGGGCTGCAGTCAACTGTGGTTAAGTTAAACCATGGTAACTGAGACTGCAAATATAGGGGTCCTACTGTTTCTGCAAACCCATAAATTAACAAACCAGGCTATCACACCAGAGCTTTTGCTGTCTGTCCTAACCTCCTGCCCACAGTTTATTTGTGTGATTACCTGTTACAGTATCAGAAGGAAGAAGACTAATCAATTTCTTCATCCCTCAGTATTAAGGAGTCACAATTCTGTCATTTCTCTCCCTTGTCTAGTACGATCTCTGTGCTATTCAACTACAGAAATGCCAAATGCTTTAGCTTTTCCGAGTCACAAAAATATGACAGAAAGGTAAACCTTGTGTGATATTTTCTGTCAGTCAAGTAAGAGTTATCACTCCCCATTGCATAACCCTTTCTCACATATTTGAGAAATACAGCCGTTCATGAACAGGCAATCTTTGTGGCTTTGCCTGCACAAGACCTTGATGTTTACTAGCCTCTACCATACACTGCCTGGGATAAAAAGCATAATTAATTTTGTTTTGACTTTTGACATTTGACAAATAAAACCAATTCCAATGGTGTCACTTTTCTCATATCAGCGACTACTATTGGTTCTTATCTGAAATATTCATTGTGAATCTTCAAAAGACCTCAGTGAATTGACATAGATAACTTTCCACTGGTTTTTGCATAGAAAGATGGGCATCAGTCCTGACCACCCACTGGGCTGAGGATGTGCTGGGATTTGAAACTAGGTTGCCACGTACAAAATAACATTATAGGCACAGGTACAGGAGGGTGCAGGTACAGGAACAGGAGCAGGTGATGTGCTGACACCATTGGGTGAAATCCAACACCATTCCCTTATGGAATGGCCTTTTCTGCTTCCTCTCTCCCTGCAGGGGTCCCCCAACCCTTTACAGCAGATGTTGAGGGCACAAGGGAGGAATTGCCCCCTGCCCTTTCTGCTTTTGGGAACCATTCCATTGGGAAGGGGCTAGTCTCAGGAACAGACAACGTGCAACCCCACCTATTTTTAAAACCCCACAGTATACCATGACTTTGGCAAGAACAATCTCCCTTTTCCCTGACAGTCCACTTCACAGAAACGAATAAGAAGGGGTGGTAGAAAGAGAGCAAGAAAGGGATGGCAGAAAGAGAAAAAGGGAGACGTGCCCATTTTGGGCTCTGGCCCTGACCATTACTGGCTTTGGCTGTACCCACCTCTGACAGGTACTCCACCTCCCATGTTCCCTAGAAGGGAATATGGCCTTTGACAGACAACAATATGTTCACCCCAAGTTAATTGGTTACCGCCCAGTCCCCTCTCCCCATCTATCTCCAGTACATGTACAACCTGCCACAGTGAGCTGTTGAAAGGACTGTTGACATAACATATGCAAAAGGCTTTCAAACTTCTAAAAGCAATGTATTAATTGGGATAGGTACTCATAGTCTAACGGAAATCGTATCGTATGAATTTCTCCAATTCATCTCAAGATTATTTATTTATTTGCTTGTTTATATCCCACCTATTTCCTTCCAAGGAACTCAAGGTGGGTTACATAATTCCCCTCTTCCTCCCAGTCTTATCCTCACAACAACCCTATAAGGTAGGTTGGGCCCAAGCCTCTGTGACTGGTCCGAAGTCACCCAGTGAGCTCCATGGCTGAGTGAGGACTAGAATCAGATTGCCAAGTCCTGCTTCCACCCTCTTAACACCACGTTGCCCAGTCTCAGATGCGAGCTCATCATTGTGAAATCGTGTTGCTCGTCCATCACGCACTGTCGTGCACGCATGTCAACAAGGTGTGTCTCGGGAGCTGCAGCGTGCTCATGTTTTGCAGTGCTCCATTGCACCTCCCTCCCTAGGGCTGTTCTGCATGCCCCGCTACAGTCGGGATGTGCTGCAGGGCCTGCCGTGAGCCACGGTGGCGTGAGCAGCGCCTACAGGAGCGGCAGAAAAGGTGCTCCCTCAGCCCGAACCCCAGTCTCTTCCTTGCCCATTAGCTGCCCCTCCCAGCCTCCTCCTCCTCAGAGCCCCTTTCCAACAGCCCCTCCCATTGCCTAGTCTAAAGGAAGCTTTTATTGACCAAAGATGGAGGGAAAAAAGCTACAAGAGGAAAAATAGGCTTGAGTGGCTAAATACAGAAAGGACACCAGCCTACAAATGCGATGGCAGTGCCGTCTTCTCTGGAATGACAGTCCCCAACACTGGGGTCGGGGGAACACAGTTCCTGCCAGTGGGTTTGGGCCTTTTGGGTGTTTTTCAACATCTCTGTGAAGCTGCAAATCTCCAGTGCAGGGCCCTGAAATTTGCCTTGGGAAAGGAGCTCTGGGTACAAGGTCAAAGCCCTTCCACTTTTCATACTTCCTGTTCCTTAAGTGCCTCAGGTTTTCATTAGCATGACTCCTATGTCTGTAAGCCACCTCATGGGGGCTCCCACTCTGCAAAGCCACTCAGAACCATCTCAAAAAAATAAATACTATTTATTTATTTATCGCACTTCTATACCGCCTCATAGGCCTTCTGGGTGGTTTACAAATTTAAAAGACATATAAACAACCAGTACAATAATCATATTTAAATTAAACATTAAACAGTAAAACCAATACAATGGAATGAACAACCTGCAGCAACTATAGTAAGATTAATACATGGCATAGCAGCAATTGTAATAAAAACAGTATTAAAACAACTCATATCTATTAAAAATATTTGTAAAATAAAAAGGTTTTCACCTGGTGCTGAAAGGAGAGAAAGGCTGGTGCCAGGCGCACCTCCTTGGGGAGCTTGTTCCAAAGATGGGGTGCTACTACTGAAAAGGCTCTTCTGATCACCACCCCTTACGTTTTTGTGGGAAGTTCCCTGAGAAGGACCTCAGTGGGTGATCTTAGGGGCTGGGTAGGAACATGCAGGACAACACATTCCTTCAGAGCATTCACGAATAAAAGTATGAACACTTTTCAGCCCAAAATTCAACTGGAAATCATTAAGATTTTGAGCAGCAGACTGTCTGTGAGTCCTCTTTACAAAGGCGAATGCAGGCAAGATTCCTTCGTGCTTGTGGGCTTCTGAAGATTGGGAGGTATCAGTTCTCCAGTCTTCCAAAATCACAACATGATCTTATTTAATCTTGTACGGTGGCTTGCAGAACACTGTGTTCTGGCAAGTTTAAGCTGTCTTGCATTTTTATAGCCCAGTGAGTAATTGCTGGTGGGGATAAAACATGTAAACATGCAAAACATGTAATAGAAAGAAGAGGCAGTCATGTTTATATACCCAATCCAAGATGAGAGGCAGAATCAAGAAAACAGAGGGGGGGGGGGCAGAAATGCTCTTGCAGGTGTCAGGAGCAGCAGAAGGACTTGGTTGCGCCGATGGAGAGGCGTTCGTACAATGAAGGGATGTGGAGGAAGTGGGTACTAAGAAGAGCAGGAGTGTTGGATGAGAGGAGAGAGGCTGAAGGGAGGACTGTGCCTGAGCGACAGGCTAGAAAACATCCAGGAGGAGAGAAAGAGAATGCCTTGGCTGTTTTCATAGGATCCAGATAGTGTCTGTGTTTGTGAATGGGGGGCAGTGAAGGGGGAGAGGAGACACAGAGCTGCTAATTCAGAATGAAACCCAACCTTTAAAAGGGAAGCCAGAGTATTCTCAAAGCAGCCTTAACTTCCAGGTCCAACAGAGAACTGTTGTAGGTAATTGAGTCAACATGAACTGGAAGATGTTTTCCTAAGCAGCAAAGGAAAGCTGTGTCAGGTTACACATGGCATGTGGTGCAGATCAGGGCAGAAAAAACAGTCACGGGACAAGACATAGGCACTGACATCAGCAGGAGAAAGGGGGGTGAGCGTGAACTGGGGGAATTCTGGAGTTCCTTCCACACCTGTTTCCTTGACCAGCTGCCTGGGAAAACATATTTCAGGATTTATTTATTTTTTGCCCTGAAGATGAGGAAGGAAGTCTCTATGCATTCCCAGGAGAAATCACTAACTGGCAAAATATCTGTCAACAGCCTATTTTGCAATGTATTAGGCTAGGCCATTATTTTGAACTTCTAGAGAAAGCTTAACTTTATTTTTTAAAAGATGTATGGATATTATCCGCTAATCCAAAGGGAGTGAAAGTTTTCAGAGAGCAATAAAAAGAATTTCTGAGAAACTCAAGACTTACAATGAAAGAATTATCTTTTATTTGCCTATACATAAATTCGCTGGTAGGTCATTTATTTATTCTCCAGCAAGACATGAGAAAGACTTCTGTTTGGTCTAATATGAAAGTAATGGGAATGGGAAGTGAGGCCGCACTACAGATTTGATCTACTGGCCTTGATTTCTTAACAAAATCTCTGTAGGTGTAACTTCTGTGCAATTTAGTTCTTAGCATAGCCTGGCTCATGAATCAGAGTGTCCTCTTTCATCTTGGTATGAAAGTTAGACTGAGAGTTGTATAAATACAATTTATATTGCTTTAGGTGCTTTGCAAGGACAGAATGATCTTGTCAATCACCAAAATATGTCCTTTCACTGAAACTTTAGAGACCAGTGCTATCCCTTCTTATGTAGGAAGCTGAGTCTCCATCCTGCTTTTATAGGTTTCAGCACAACTAAAAGATGGGCTAGGGTTATATCATTTTCTTCAAATGACTTCCAAATCCAGAGAATGGTCATGACCCCAGAACATACTAAGGACCTGGACAAAGACCTGGGCATGAGTAGCCAGCAGTGCTGGCAGGGGAGGCACTAGGCGAAACACTACTGCAAAACCAGAGAACCTCCTGCCCAGTCTGAGATGCTGGAGACCTCTGATCCCAAGACACTTAAGCCTGGATCAACAGTGGTGGTCTGCAAGCATCATTCCAGCACTGGGACACACCCCTCCCCATCTCCAAGAACTCCACTCTTCATGGAGCCAGTGTGTCAAACCACAAGAATCCAGGTATGAGCACTTGGAAAGATGCAGCAGTGCTGGACTCAAGGCCAGAGGGCTTTCCCTTCAAGAGTTTGAACGTTGTAGGAATGGTGTAGTCTGAGAAGCGTTCTGGACTAAATCATGAAAGGCTTTAGTCTTGCCTCCGGCCTTGTCAGAGCAAGTTGCTAACTGGGAGCTCGCCTCAGTATTAAAGCATCCAGCCTATCTTCTCTGAACCCCTTGGGTTCCTACTTTGGACCAGAACACAACAGTAACAGTTCAGTGGCCCAGTGGAATGTTACTGTCGTCTTCTGGCCCAGTGCAAGAGTCCAGGAGCTCAAAATGGAAAGAGAGGCTGGATGTTGTGGGCACACAAGTCACTTGATCACCATGCTCCCTCTCTGGCAATGTACAGTACATTTCTCCTTAAACTATAGTAAATTATTTCTAAATGTGCATTGATATATTTAAATGAGCATCTGATATTTTTAAGCCATTCAACCTCTTCTGTCCTTCTTTTTGGTGATGCATTTACTCTCCTTTGGCAGTGCTTGAGTGGTGATTCAATCCAGGAATGACAGTTCCCAAACTTCATTATCATAAACATTCTGAAGTGAAAAGAACAAATACTGACTGTCTTAAATCTGGAGGAACAGTTTTCACATTGCAGGGAGGCAATGGTGCCCCACCCCGCTTTTTCATGCTACTATTAGCTACTATTTTTAGGCTTGCAGGAGCATGATTTGACTAAAATTGGAAGTGGAAAGAACCAAAAGCTTGGAGCATATGGATTTCTCCCATAATTTGGGCACAGTGGAAGCAGCTTCATGGAATATTCATACAGTCAGAAGAGCATACAAAGACTGAGGACAGATTAAAGGAAGGCCTCCTATGTACAGGGCATAATAAAACTATGGATTTGCTAGCACAAGATGTAGTGCTGGCCACTAATTCGAGAGGCGGTTGATTGGACAAACTCATGGAGGAGAGTCAGAGATGCGGCAGAGTCAGAATGCCAGCGCTGGTAAGGTGGGTGGGAAGGCGCTGCACTTGTGCCCTGTGGTGGTTGGTCCCTGTGTGAGCAGATTGCTGCACCAGCGAGAGGCTTGGTCTGGTCCAGCAGGACTCAATGTGCATCCTCGAGTTTGCTGGCTGCTTGGAAAGCCTGTGCGCATGGCTGAGCATAGCAAGGTGGGTGCCTGTTCCGCAGACCATGTGCCAGACTTGGCTTTCAGCTTGCTCTGGCAAGTGCCAGAAAACTGCCAGTGTTTACTCTGCCCCTTGGCTTTAGGGCAGAAGATGAAAAGAGACGGGAGGGAGCCTTACTGCATGAGTACACAAGCTGCTTTGGATGCCTTGGCGAAAAGAATGCTTGCTGGTACAGGGAAGAGTGTCATGAGCCAGATCTTTCTCTTCTTAGACTCCAAAACACCAGGTAGTTCTTTACTATGCAGATCTTCATTGCACTTTGCAGGAAACAAGACAATGCGACTCTAAAAGCCCTCCAGCAAGCTGAACAGATAAGCCTCTACTCATGTTAAGAGTGAGAAAGTATGGAGCGCAAATTGGGAACTCCTCCCCAGTCCTTCCCTTTCAGTCACCCTATGTGCTCCATCATCAGAGTAGCTCCTGCTGCTGGAGATCCAGCTAGCAAGGCTTTTGCAAGCGCTCTAGCTGGGTAGCTCCTCTCTCCTGATGCCACATCACAGGGTCCGGGACTAGGCAAGGCAACGGCACTCCCTCCTCTCCTAGGACTTTTCCCGTCTCTCCCCAAATATGTCTGCTCTCACAGTTGGCCTGGGAAACTGCAGGCAGCAACCTTGATGGGGCTTCAAAGACTTCTGCTCCGCTTTATCCTCCTGCCTTCCCATCACTTCCTCCTCTGACTCTTCTTCAGAACATGCTAACACAGGCCCTTGCAAAGTCAGTGAAGGGTGAGCACCGGGCCCACTCACTGCAAAGAATTATAAGTTTATAAACTATTCCAAGAGAATGGTATATAAACATCTTTAATAAATAAACAATAATAAAACATAAGGAGCTGGTTTCCCAATGAACTCTCCCACCTGAAGTCTATGCAACTCTTGGCTCTCTGTTGTCTAAGTAAGGCGAGACAGATTGTATGAAGAAGCTGGGGGGAAAGTTAAGCTCCTTCCTGCACTGCTCCTCTCACAGTTTTAGAAACATGACAATCATGCTCCTTCTGGAGTGCACATGACATGGGCCTGTATTTATTGTCATTCTTATGCCCAATGAGCTCTTTCTCACGCTGAGATGATTAATAAAGTGTGAGAAGGACAGAAAGCCAAGTGACAATAAAAGAGAGACATCTCTGTGCATTAGACTCTACAAGATCTGACAGCCTTCATTTTTCATACCTTTAACATTTTCTGCTAAATTAATTTTTGAAGTGCTGCTTTGAATGCACGTGTCCCTCATGTGTCTCCCTTGCCAGCCGTGGCATGCATTCCCAGTTAAGGATCTGGAGGCTAATTACGGAAATGTGGGTAGCATGACAGCACAAATTAAAGGCAACTTTCTCAAATCATCATCATCCTCACCACTACTACCATCACCATCTTGTCAAGTGTCAGAACACATCTGTTAAAAGTTTGTTTTTTGTTTTTCAAGAAAAGAAGCACTGTGGATCTTTATGCTTTTTATGTTGGACATGCTGCAAGCTGTGATGAAATCAGTTAGCTTTGTGATTGCGAAGATTTCAGGGCCAGCAGCTACAAATACAAGTTGAATAAAGATGAAGATTAAGCATAGGTAACCTGCAGCAACCTGCAGGTCTGCGCTTCTGTGCCCCGTCTCCAGAGCACGACTCATGCTGGAGAGTCCTTCAGTCTCTCCAGTCATGCTAGTACTTCATGCCAGTCAAAAGCAGCAGCATGCAAGGCCATGGAAGGGACTGCAGTCCACTGGTAATTTGTTAAAGCTTGACAGGTTTCTTTGCCTCCTAAATTGCAGTGCCTTAAAAAGTACAGTGCTGATTCTGCTGGAGACAAAATGAGCTTTCTGTAAAAATTCATTCTGTAAAAGCATTTTCATGCAAAGAGTGGAGGGGAAGGGACTCTCCTATGCAGTGAGAAGAAATCCATTCCACAACACTGGCTTTAGATCTGCTTTATTTTGCTTTCCATTCCCCCTTGCAGTGGAGTTTCAAAATAAAACTTCTTTTCATTGCTTTATGCTTTGGAATCAACAGAGGTTACAAATTTCCTCTGTTTTCCTCCTCTGCCACTCCAAGGACCCCCTCTCCACTCCCCAGGCCACCCACACCAAGATAAAATATAACAAGATTCCATGAAATGAAGCTCCAGGAAGATAAGAAAATCATGGAAGATTCCATAGAAAGCCCAAAGAGCTTTCAGAGTTTGTTCTATTTCACATTAATCAGCAGCAATAATTTAAATTGTGGTTAATGTTCAATATAATTTGTTTTGCATATATCCCCCAGAGCTCTGTGCTGTTGCGCAGCTCCCGCCTCTTCAGCTCCATGGAACTGGAGAAAATGACCCTTAATATCTTCCTGATAATAAGCAGGATTTATAACTTGTTGGCAGCAGTGCAGTGGGAGACCTAATAGTGAAAGAAAGAGATCTTCTTTCCTTCCAGGTTGGAGGAACACATTTAAACTAGAAGCCAAGCAGGCTAAAAAGCACAGGCTGGTCCCTTTCACAAAGCTCAATTCTCCTGCTGGGCTCGGCTGTTCCAGAGGACGGCGCTCCCAGTCGCAGCACAAACAACAGCCCTTCTCCCTTTAGTTATGGTCATGGAAATGAAGAATCAGGGCAACACTGAAATAATGCAAAGATGTATTATTCCGATGAAATGACATGATCATTTCTGTATGGTTCTGGCATAATAGTATTTGAGAGAGGTGAAAATCTGGCCTGGGGTATGTGGATTTTTTTGGTTAAATCTGTTCTTTGTGTGCTAGCAGATTTCCTTCTGTCTGCTCATTAATGGAATTAGCCTTTCCTTTTCTTTTTTCTAGCACTGTACAAGAATTTCATTCCATTTGCACATGCACATTAGCACAAGTATGAATTTACACAAATCCCCTTCGACCAACTTGTTTTAAAAACCCAGCCTGCAGGGCTCTGGAGTCCACAGGAGTCAGAAAAGACCTGCCAACAGCAGAATCTAGAGGTCACGTTTATAGAAATCCAAGCTTATTCAAATCTGTGGCAAATCTTTCTGGCATCCCTACTTCAGATTAGGCCCGTGTGGAGCGTGCATCACTGCAGCAAATACTTTGCAGCTTCCTGAGCGCACCACCAGGGTAAATGCTCCCTCGCTCTCTTCAGATGCTTTCCTTGTGCACAGGAGAGGGGAGCGGAGCCATGGGTGGCGGTTCCCTCCTCCAGGCTGGCCTGAGGCATGTTGCTGCCTGAGTGAAGGACGGGATGGCGCAAGCTGGCCTGGCAGGTGAACCTGCCATCAGTGCTGATGCCGGAATAATGGCCTGCACACCACCTGAGCGCACAGAGCGGGCCCCATGGGACACGGGCTTTTCTCCCAGCCCCTTGTGGTGGCTCCCAGCATCCTGAGGGGACTGCCTCCTCCTGCCCAATGGCGCCGCCCACCTTGACCTCATCCTGCAGCATCACATGAGCCCAGCAGTCCCTTCCCAACCATTCACACAGAGAGTGAGAATGTCCGCAGGCCACATGGAAGCCCTTGCATGTACAGCTGTGTGCACACTGGCCTCCCCTCTGCAGACATCAATGTGTCAGGCACATCAATGCCCAGGGAAGGAGCTACCAGCACATGTGATGGCATGGGAGGGCTAGTCAGCACATCCCCTCTCCTCAACACACACACCTGTCCAATGCGTGAGATGCACCTCGGAATGAGGCTTGCCTTGATAAGATTTCTGAGTGCAGCTGGTGATCAAGGTTACCTGGAGGGCTGGTGAAAAGGCAGCGCTTACTATGGAAGCGCTCTGGAAGCCACCAGTGGGGAGGTGGAGGAAAGCAGTAAGCAGCTTAAACAAGGGGTACCTGAAAATATTGCCCACCTGTGGCGATGGGAGATAGGATCTGCAGCCAAGGCGGCTTCTCAGCTGCGTATCCCACCAGGCTCAATTTTGCTCCTTGCCACAACTCTTCCATAACAATGCCAGCACTGCCCCATGGCCTAACGCTTTTGCAGCTAGGAATTGTGCATAACTGAGATTACAGCAGCAGTGTGAGATTTTAGAACTAATTAAATCCAAAAGGACCGAAGAAGATTAGGTACAGAGCATTCATGGTGACTTCAAGTCACAAATCTGGGCAGGAAGAAACTAAGTTAAATATTTATATTTTCATACTGCTGTAAGAAGAGGTGCTCCATGCAGATGACTAGAAGTGTAGGAGTTGTGGTGTTATTGCCATATGCATGTTTGGAGAGATGAAGGGAAGGGAACAGGAATGAACAGTTGGCCAACATTTGACATTCAGTAGAATGGAAAGGGGGAAGAATGAACAAAGTTTTCAAGTCACATTAGGGCACTGTGGCTCCCATGGTAAATCCACCCCTGATGAGCTCAATCTCTGTCACCCACTGCACTCACGAGCTTCTTGTAAGTGACATGCGGCATGGCAGGAATGGAAATGGGGATTGGATTTGCCAGCAGGCCACGCTGAGATGGTGATTCATTCGTTCATTTCAGCAGACTAGAACTCATGGCAACTCTTGCAAATGGAAACATAAATCACACAAAACTAAAAACAATTCCAACAATAAAACAAAGTAAATGATGGTGAAAGCAGCACCATGGAACAGAGGGGGGGAGGGAGGAAGCAGCCAGCCAGCCAGCCCCTGTTGGCCCCACACATTCAAAAGAGACCAATGGCCAGGGCAGTAGGTGTTTCTCCTGTCTAGACAACACAGAATTCACGGGGGAGAATTTGAAGTAGGACAGAAATAGGAGGAAGCAGATATTTGAGCAAAGCTAAGGGGCAAGGCTTGCTCTGTCAGCTCTTCCCAAATAACAGTTACCTGGCAGAGGTTGACACCCAGGGGGCAGGAGCACTACCAGCTCCCCTGTATCTGTCAGCCCTGCCCCCAGCCTGCCTGCATTGGGGCAGAAGCTCTGAAGGATCCAAAGCATGTTCCTCTCAATCCTGTGGCCAGGAGCCCTGGCCATTTCCCCTTCAGGCCTTCCTGCTCAGAGTGGGAAGGGTGGGAGTGGGGCCAGCAAGCACAGGGGCATTCAGAATGGGGGGGGGGCATGTGTGCCCTTACACCACCCCCATGGTTCATGCAGGACTGCAGAACCTCTTTCAGCCCAAGGGCCAAAGTCCATTTCAGAGGCACTTTCAAGCCCTGCATTCCAGGGGCTGGAGCTTGTTGGAAACCCTGCCGTGACTTATAGCAGAGGTGCCTAATCCAGGTTGCTTGGCATAGTGGCAAAAAGGGCAAGAAAGGGTCCGAAGAAGAACCTGTCAAGTTACTGCCGAAGAAAGGGTAATGAACAAGGCTGGGGCTGGGATGAATGCTGTCAGAACCTGGCTCTCCAAGCTTCTGTGGGCTTCCTCTTGTACTCAGCCTGCTCTTCCAAAGCAAGCCAAGCAGGGAGGAAGTCTGTGCATGCTTATGGAGCTCCAGCTGTGCAGCCTTCTTTCACCAAAAAGCCAGTTGCAGCCTTTGCAAGCCTTGCAGTAGCCAGCAAAGAGCCAGCTGCAGCCAGTGCAGAGGAGGGATGCTGCTTGTGCAGTGGATGGGTGGGCTGACTTCCTGGCAAGTCCTGCAGCCAGCCCTGCTGTGCACCTGGAACAGCCACCATCTGAGAGGCTGCTCTTTGTGCACGGAGCTCGGTTTGCTGCAGACACCCCACAGCTGCTCAGTGCGGTCGCCAGGAACTCAGAATCACAACTCCTCCCTGAGTCTGGGGACCTGAGCCCAAGGACTGGGTTCCACCCAGACCGGATTCCTCACACATCCCTAAGCAAGGCAAGCATCTTCTGCTAAGATGCGTTTCCCATTGCCCCCTGGCATCTGAAAGCACCCAGCCTTGCTGCTCCTATGCAACGAAGCCCAGGGCAAAGGGGTGGAGGCAAAGCCAGAAGGGCTGGGGCCAGAGTGGTGAAGGGAATACCTGCAGATTTTCTCTTACAGCTCTTACTGCCCGTATCTGATCCCTAGGAGGGCACTTGCCACCTGTTGCAGTGGTGGAGAGACTACACAAGAGCCAGGAAGCTAACCGATGGTCAGTGGTTGTGAGAAAGGGGCAAGGCCAGGGGAGGTGGGTATAGCCCCCTGGGAAACCCTGATGGGTTGGATTTTGCACTCAGGCATGAGGCTCCCCATCCCTGAATGGTCCTCATTCTTTGATTGGCTTCCCAGGACTCATCTTGGCATGCCTGACTGATCTTGGCACTTTTCCAAATTTAAGGTGCCAGATCATAAAACTAATAAGAGTTTATGTTCTTCATGCTTCCAGCTCATAACAAACATGTATAGCTAGCTGCATGAGGAATGTGAGAATCTATCAGTTTCATTTAATCCTACAAATAGGGAATGCGCTCCCTAGAGAGGTCTGCCTGGCACCATCATTATATGTTTTTCAGCGCCAGGTCAAGACCTTTTTATTTGGCCAATATTTTCACATATAGTAATTTTAATGGTGCAAGACTTATTTAATTTATTTTAAATAATGCTCAGTGTAGAATAGTTAACTTATTTTATTGAGGATTGAAATAATGTTGTAAGCTGTCCAGAGACAATAGTAATGGACAGCCTACAAAATTTTAAATAAATAAATAAATATGATATTTTTTAAACATCTTATTTTTTCTCTCTCCTGAATCTGAAGAATTGTTTAAATGTTGGTGCATTCATACCAAGAATGAGCTGAAATGAAATTGTCACACTGGCCAAATGTTACCAGCATGTAGAGGCCCATGATGTACTTGCCTGCACAGAACAATTAAGAAGAGGTGACTCTCCAAAAGAAAAAAAAAAGTGGTAACTTCACTTCATGGCTAACACGACTGAATTCCCAGGGATTCAAACTCAGACTTTTAAGAGCTAAATGCTCAAAGCCATTTCCATCCTACCACATTTTAAATCTCATGTTCTTTTTACCCTGAATATGGAAGAATTCTGACTTCGGATAAATTCTTATTACTGAAGTGAAATTCTGTCCCATCCCGACAGGGGAGCTTGTAATGTGGATGGGCAGAGGCAGGTGGGGTGTGGTGCACCTCGATGTTGTGGGTCTGAGCAGAATGCGTATCTATTGCCATTTGAAGCTTCCTTTCGGAATTCCTCTAAGATAACCTCTCCCACTAAGCTGTGTCTGTCTGTCCTTTTCCTTTTCAAAGGCCATTGTTATGTCTCACTCCCACTCCAACATCAGCACAAAGTGGACTCCACGTCCTTACATGGTGCATTGATTTTAGACTTCTTTGATCTTTCCTCCGTCTCGGCCTTCCTTGGTTTCTTACATTTTATGACCCGTCTTCCCTATTGCTTTCACTCTTGTGCAGACTTGAGAAGTGAGCTCCTTTCTCATGATGGAATGGAGGGTCGGTTATTTTAGCTCCTCCCAAGCTCCCACAGATGAAGCTTATCTCTGGTTTCAGTGAGAGGAGACTGCCAAGAACATTATGCCAGGCAGTAAAAGGAATCACATTTTTGGCAGATGGAGAACAAAGTAAACATCCGTATTCTGTGGATAATACCACACAATTGGCTCTCCACATATTTTACTGCCTACACCCTTCCAGTGGGGGGGAGGGAGGGTCGGAGAAGTGCTTCAGAGTCAAATCATAGTAAGCAAATGGCAGTGGTGTGCAGTGTTCGAAAAAATATATTTTGGGGAGGGGGAGCAAAGAAAGAGCAAAGGACTTTCAGAGAGGGGGAAAGCTTCTTCACATGCATGTGGTGATGGGAAAACTGGGCCCTGTAGCTGAGTGGGACAAATCATTTTGCAAGGGGAATGCTTGATCATCTTCACCCATCTGTTCTCCCTGCTCCCCCTGGCTACATACAGCCAAGTAAGCACAGTGTGCTTGGATCATTGGCCTGAGCGAAGTCCTTGAAGACAACCAGTTTAGGTACAGCCTGCACAGTATGTGTGTGTCGTGACAGTCCTTGGCCTCCAAACTCCCCCAGCATTCCTGATGTCTATCCATTCAAAGTCCTGCACATAGACATTTCATGCACCAGCTTTGTACCAGCAGTTTGGATCCTGCCAAAGTCACAGAAGCTATGCCTCTTCCTATTCAGCTGGTACCCTTGCACAGTGTGATTTCAGATGTATGAAGCCCGGATATTCCAACACACACAAAGAATGTACCTTGATTCTAATGGTCAGTATCCACAAGATTAATATATAAGGCATGCCCATGTGTATCCAAGTGAAGGGGGAAGTCAGAATATGGCATCCTGGCAATCGTTGTCTTCTTTAAAATGAATATCCGTAGCCCTTAATGCTAACAAGTTAAGCGTAAGGTGTGCGTGGCCGATACAGGACAGCTTTGAAGCTGGGACCAAGTGCTCACATGTGCATGCATGCTGGCGGTCCTGCTGACTGCCTAAGTGCCATTCCTGTCTCTTCGGTCTCTTCTTGACAAGAAAGAGCACAATAAAGTATGCAAAGTATGCAGATATGTCTGATTAGTTCATACATGTTGCATATTTCAGCTTGCCCTAGAGCAGAATTTCATCTTCTGTGCATAACCTAAACTGTCACCATGGTCTCTCTCTCTCTCTCTCTCTCTCTCTCTCTCTCTCTCTCTCTCTCTCTCTCTCTCTCTCTCTCCCACACACACACACACACACACACACACACACACACACCAGTCTCATTCCTGAGCCTGAGCAAATGCTTTGCTGGTCCAGCTGACAGCTTTTTAGTTTATTCAAATGGGATGCCCTCCCTTATGTGGTCAGGATTGAACCTTGGAGGGCTGTGAAGGATGGGGGAGACAACTTGAGGAATGCTGTAGGTTGGAGAAGTAGTTGGGAGACATTTCTAGGAGGAGAGCCAAAAGATTACTTGGCAGTTTAACAAGAAGAATCTGGCTGAATCTGCTTAAAGGGATATCAGGAAAATTTGTGGAGGATAAGGCTCTCGGTGGCTACTCCTCTCGATGGCTTCCTGGGGAAATACAAGTGGGAGGATGCTCTTGCACTCAAGTTGCCCCGAGGCTTCGGCGAATGGGGCGGCATAGAAATTTTAAAAATAAAATAAATAAATAAATAATAAAAGTCCTGCTTGTGTGTTTCTCATGTGCATCTGGTGGCCCCTTTGGGAACAGAATGTGGACAAGACAGACCTTTGGTTTGACCCAGTGGGGCTCTTCTTATGTTCTCAGGGGACTAAAGCTCAGCAGAAGCCCCAAATACAGCATTATTATGTGTCATGTTTCAAAGCCCTATAAGATGCGAAAGAAAGGGCAGCTCATGTCTGAAAATATAGCCGAGCTCCAAAAGCTAACTGAGCCCTGCTTGTTTGTCAACATCCTGGAGGGTATGTTGAAAGAGATGTTTATTTGTAGAATGAACAATGAGAAAATTCAAAGGAAGTTGCTGGCAGAAAGAAGCTTGATCTGGGACTAAAATGCAAAACTGGCAAAGGTTTTGGAAGCAACAGGGAGGGACTCAGAGGCTTTAGACCTAGATTCTAATAAAACCCAGATGGAGGCCCTGAACAGATTGCGCATGTCTCAGCAAAAAGTTCAGGTCCTTGAAAGGTGCTTCTGTTGTGGAGGAACTCATACCCTCAGTCTGCAGTCATAAAATGTCCCACGCCATAAATGCCTCAAAATAGGGCACATGGCCAAAAAAGAAAAAAAGGCGAAAGCAAAACAAGGCATGGGGAATACACTCACTTGTGCCAGAAGGGAAAAAGGCAAGCAGATGGCTCTTAATCCCTTGCTGGGGAGGAAGGGACAGAGGAGGCTGATCATGCTGTGCAAGGGGAGTGTGTGTGTGTGTGTGTGTGTGTGTGTGTGTGGCGGGGGGGAACTAGAACATGGATGAAGCTTTGCTTCCCTAAGAATGGCTTTTGACACCTTTTGCTCCCATGAACTCATTCCTTGACTCACCACTGCATCCCAGACAGTTATGGAGAACCTTAAAGGCAATTCAGATAACATGATAACCCAAATTCAAGGATGATCTCCTTCCCCCTCTCTTGTAGTTCCTCTTTTTCTGCTGTTGCCTTCCTTGATTTAATTGTGCTGATGATAAAAGCAGAATGCAGGCTTCTTGGGGCAAGCAAAGGTACCAATTTTGCAAGCAAGCAGGTTCCCAATTAGACTCACGCTTTTCTTGAATATGCTCAACACTCCGTTCAGGTTTGAGTTGTCATGGATTCATGAGTTGTTGTTAAAACATGAGTTATCATGTTGTCTGAACCCAGGTGAGATAACAAACCATGGAGAACAACCTACAGTTTACCACCCAACAACAAACCATGGGTTTTCTTCATGTCTTAGTGCAGCAGGGTTCAGAAAGCACAATACTCACAGTTCAGCAACAACCTGAAGGACTGTCCTTGAACATGTATTCTTGTGTTGTGTGAATCCATTCAGTGAGTATACTTGTAGATCAGGCCCAGCTCCAGTTCCAGGATCTGGTGTCTTTCATCCAGACATTCTCTCCATGAGTCTCTCTGTGTGAATATGTGCAAAAGTCTGTTAGGGTGCATGTAATTGGAATGTAGATGTGTTAACATGGGCTGCTTGTGCTCAGGCCTTCTTCCTGTTTCTTGCTCCTCTTCCTCCTCCTCTTTCTCATCATTGCTTCCACTGGTTTGTTTGACTGGCTGGGAGCCAGTGAACCTGTATGACCCCTCCTCCTTATCTCCAGCAATGTCTGGGGTGGAAGAAGCAGGGAACAAAAGTCTGCATTGATGAGGAGGAAGTCCAGAGGCTCCTGTCCATGGGCCACAAGTGGGGGTGTGGTCTTTTGGCAGGTGCCTAACTATGCTGACCCGGAACACCAGCCCTGATCAGACCCAAGTTCTGCTTCTTTCATGGATTTGCCCTAACACAGCCTGCCCCTTTCCCCCAAATAGCTGCTTCTTTAAGTAATTGTGAGTTAAATCTTTCAGAACAAAATTGCAGCAGCAGCAGCCCTGTGGTAACTAGAACTTCAAAAAAAGGAGTAGCAAATATATTTTTAAAGCAATTAAAATGAAGCTTTGCGGAAACTCTTTGTTCACACCAGTTAAACTTAAAATTGCATGTTCCTTCCTGATGAACTAATCCTTTGATTAAAATGGCAACATGCAACTTGTAAAAAAAAGGAAGGAGGAAAAGAAAGATAACACTGCTGATAACAAGGCGGATCAGACTCTGAGGTTTGTGTAATTTAATATCTCAGAGTTTATCATACTCCTGGGCCATTCTGAACATTTTGACATTTCCATCTGTGAAAACAAAGGGAACCTAGAAATGAAAGTGCTTCTTCTTTTGAATAATTGTCAGCTAATTATATATGTCTCAGTGACATGCTGCATGTTTATTTGATAAAAGTCCTTCTGACTTCTGTAACAACCTGTAAGGGTAGCAATCATTTTAGGTGTCAGTAGCACTTGAGTTTGAAGAAATCTTCCTCCCCAGGACTTCATGAAATAGAACAGGAAAGCACAATGGGGTATCTTGCACTCAATATACATTTTTAATTCTATATGGCCATCCCCTGCCAGATGCCCTCCAGATAGGTTGACCTAGACCAGGGGTCGGCAACCTTTAACATTCAAAGAGCCAGTTGGACTCATTTCCCTCACAAAAGAAAACACCGGGAGCCGCAAAACCCTTTTGACATCTAAAATGAAGATAACACTGCATATATCGTTTTTTTTACCTTAATGCTATGTATATCTTCATTATGATTTAGCTGCAGCTCTTGTTCAGTCACTAAAAACTGTTATTTTTAATCTTACATTATAAGCTAGTAGGACTCCTTGCATATATTTTGAACAGGAGGACAACTTCTTGTAGAGTCAAAGTCAGTGCTAAAGAGCTGCATGCACTAAACAGCAAACCCAATAAGTTCGTCAGCAGTAAAAGCAAATGAATCTACCCACGTACCATTAAACGTTTGGTTTTCTTCAGAAACATTTCTTTTCTTCGATTTATCCATGGTTGGCCTACTGGGGGAAGTCGCAGAGATAGGTGTGTTTAGTGACTGATTAGCAGATAAACAGTCAAGTGATGTGAACTGTGACTGGTCCCAAGCGCAGCTTTTATCATTCAGAGGAAGGAGATTACATTTGGACAAAGAGAATCTTTTCAGCAGCGTTTCGTGTAACATGAGAGCCTGCAGGAAGCTTGTTCCACTCTTTCCCTGCAATGTCGCAATTTAACCAGCTAGTGCAGCGTTCCTGAGTGGATGCCTCTTCATCACCTATTGGTATTTTGTAACTCGGAACCTCAGTCACAGATTGGCAGCTGTGACGGGTATTTCGGGCGACGGAGCCACAGCAGAGGGATTCGAGAGCCACGTGCGGCTCTGGAGCCGCGGGTTGCCGACCCCTGACCTAGACCAATGGCCATGATGGAGAATGATGGGACTTGTAGTTTAGGCACCACTTTGGAGATATGGCTACTATAAGCCAAGGCCATGTACTATGACCCTGATCTGCTATGTTCTTCTGAAGTTTGTCTGTTTAGCTTCACAGACTGAAGCAACCATAAAATGGAATTGGATTGATGGCACAACTTTTCCTGGAAGAAGAAAATGCTGAGTAGGATGGACCAGGAGTGTTCCAGCCAGTCTTCTCCCCTATGGTCAAGAAGATTGGGACAAGAGATTCCTAACTAAAAGACCCTTTATTAAGCTAAAGTTGACCAGCTAGGCCGGCTTTGTAATATGAAAGAAGTGTATTGCAGAAGTCAACAAAGACACAATTGAACTTAGAGATTTGGCTACTAGGAAAGTATGGCTTAATAATATAAAGTTGACTCCAAACTGAATATCTCTTGTCCCAACCAAACCAAAAAGAGCTGGTTTCACCCTAAAAGTGGAGCATGCTGATCATGAGCCAATTGCTGGGAACATCTGTCATCCCTCAATTGGTCTGCACTCTTAATATGATGCCATATAATTAGAGTAATGATGTTAACTCTGCTCCACCCATCTCTGTCTGCTCCTCCAACTTGAAACTGCCCAGTTCTCAGTGACTGCTTGTTTGGGTCCAATGGCCTTTGCATTTCTCCTGCAAATTCCACTCCTACCTCTTCCTTCAGGATCAGAGTCAACAACCTTGCATTATAGAAGGGGTGGGCCCAATCCCTACAAGAGGCTCGCTAGGTTGGAGCATTGCTCTGGGCATTTATGAAGATGCTTGAGGAACTGGACCTTTATGAAATGATCTGCTCTGCACTCCTAAGGCTAATAGGGAGCTGCCAGATAATGGTGCCTGTGCCCCAGCAGATCCCACCACTAGTGCAGGGAGATCTAGACGTTCCTAACTGGGAACACTCCTTTCTGGATCAAGGCAGTTCAGCACTTCAGCCCAAAGAAGGGAACTTCCCGAATTCTCTGGTCTGGAAATAAGAGCTTCTCATTTATGGGGGAGTTTTAAGGACTCCATCCTGCTGGTGCAACAGAATAGTAGTAACACTGGATAATGTCCAAAATATGAATCAGAAAGGTAGCTAAGCCCTTGATTTTGTGCTTCTTCAAATGTTGCAATACAGTTCATTTGTTCAACTATCCAAATTCACATTTGCAAGAAAATGCATATTTAAAAATGTGTTCTGGGTGCAAATACATAGATAAATACATATTTTGAGACATCTCTTGATGTTTTCTAATCACTCAGTCAGTCAATGAATGAATCACAGATTCACTCCTGAAACAGACCAGATCAGAATTATCAGTAATTATCAGTACAAATATCAGAAAATGACAGGGACTAGAAACAGTAAGATTTGTCCACCTGTAGGGGTTTCAGGGACTGGTGCTCTGCTTCGAAGGATTCCCTGTACTGGCTTGCTCTGTACAGCAAGCCTCTTCTGCCATATTTCTCACAGCAAGGGCTGAGCAATTTTTTCCACACCCATGCATACATTAAGGAAAATATTATAGCTCATGGGAGAAACCACCAAATCCATATGGTGAGCTGTGGATAGTGAATGGCTCAATGTCTGGAGAAAACTGCCCCATAGAATAAAAGAAAACCCATACTTGGCAACCATTTTGTATGCTTCTAGGTTGTGGAACAGATCTCCCCCCGTCTCTCCCTCTCTTTCACATTTCTTCTTTTCCTGCTCTTGCCTTATGATTTTATTATGCTAAAGATAAGTGTTGAATACAGTTTTCCTGGAGCAAGTCCAAGAGGTGCATTGTGTAAGCAAGCAAGTCGATTCAACAATTAGACTCACATTTTTCTTGAATAAGTTCAGTGACTGGGTTCAGTCGACTCTCGGGTTGAATTTGGGTCCTGCATGCATGGCTGTAGAATGGATGTTGTCGGGTTGTCTGAATCCAGCCATGATAACAAACCATGGTGAGCAACCTACCATTCACAACCCAACAACAAACTGGATTCTCTTCATGAGTTGCTCATGCTAACGTAAGTTCTATTTCTACTGAAATTATAGAACCCGGTTGCAATGGCAAAGAGGAGGAATAATTCCAGGGACTAGGTAGATGCCTAACCAAACTTACCTTTGGTGCTGGCCCTGGTGCCAGGGATTCTGAAGCAGTTATGGGGATTCTCTGGCCCGTGGTTCTAATCCAGTTTGCAAGGCTCCCCAGGGCTACCTGTGTGGGTGTCCTTTATGGAATGCCCCTTTCTGAATCTGTGTCCTCTCCATTAACTTGATCTCTTGAGCACTTCTGTGTTGAATCAAGATTAAGGCTGCATGGAGCTGTCAGGGAGCCTCACAGGCACCAAGAGAGATTTCTACAGGCACGTTGGCACCTACAGACACTGTCTTGGACACCATCGGGTTGGTGTGATGATTGTCCAAGGCCTCAGGCATTCCCCCCTTCAAGCCCAGAAGGGAGATGGCTCTGTCATGCTGTTGCACTGAGCAGAGGAGCTATGTGGATAGCCTAGGTCAGCCTCAAGTCAGTAACAAGAGGCTGGCCCGTGCCCTTGCATGGGCAACAGATCACTTCGGTGATGCATTACTTCTCCTTCGGCAATGCAAAAGTAGCCAGCCTAGGTTCACTATAGAAAGAAAAGAAATACATCACCAAAAAAAGACAACCGATGACACAGGACTGCATACAATTGGCATATTTTAATAAATATGTATAGATGCAAGGAAAGACATTTTCCTATAATTTCAACAGAAATATAGTAAGGAAGGGAAATATAGCATTGTAAGGATAATATTGGCCTGTGACCTGCATGTCTCCTCAATGCTGTTTAGCTGCTAACTCTTGATGGGCAATTTTAAGGTCCATGTCTGCTCTCCCAGGTATTAATAATTAAGCTGGACTTGAATGGGACAGCCCTTCAAAGAGAGGATGCTTTGAAATATAATAATAATACTGCCCATAGCCAAAGCTCTCTTGGCAGTTTACAAAAATAATCATAGAATCATGCACTCCAGTCACCCATCCTAACCCTGGCCAGACCTGACCCTGCTTAGCAAGATTAGGCAGGATCAGGCATTACAAGCTGCTCTGGCAGCCTTTCAGACAGAGGACAGTCCTTCTGTAAAGCAGGATGCACGGCCAATCTGCCCTGTGCTCAAGGACCCCGGGCTGAAAAAGCACTGCCCATTCTTGGCTTTGGCCCCACCCTGCCTCTGAGTTTGCCTGTCCTCTACATGTGGCTAGATACAGGCAGAGTGGATCACTTGTCAGTTTGGCTCCTTGCTCAAGGCTGTGGCCAACAGTCTGACCCAACCAGCTCAGCAGTCAGTCTGCATTCAGTCTGCGCACAATTGGAGGCCCACCTGATGGCTTTAACTGGAAGCCTGTCAATGTGCTCACTGCTAGGTGTTGTCTGGATCTTTGGCCATTTAGAGAGATTTTCTTCATAATGACTGCGCTTGTTTTCTCCGAGGGTGCCCTCAGTTGCCCCTGCACAGAGGGCAGAATGCGCTGGCACATTTTATGCAGATTTCCTCCAACAGCCGTTTGGTTTTCTTTGCCTGTGCTTGTCTCCGGATCTTTGCTTGCTCTCTTAGTCTCTGCATGTTTTAATACCTTTTAACCTCCACTTTTGGAGATCTATCAATTTTTTCCTGTACAATCTTGAAATCTTTAAAAAAGTCTATTCTACTTTTTGCCCAGTAATTGCTTGACATCTTGACTAGGATTTAGTATAGTATCTTCAAGCTTCTTTACCCTGGCTTGGAAAAAGTCCCACAAAAAATACTTGTTCCTTTGTTTCTCATTAAAAAAATAAAATAAAATTACACTCCTTTCCAAAAAGAGACCAGACAGAACGTTCCTCTGCAGCACTGTACATATCACTATCCTATTTTTAATAAGCATTTTGAAACCAGTACCGCAGTATAGACAAGATGCCTTCCGCTCTGCCAAAAGCTGCAGAGTGAGGAGCTCCAAAGCATGGAGAGGCTTCTTGGACAAAGCCCGAGGGGTCCAGTGGCCCTTGGCTGTGGCAAGCCCATGGCTCCCTGGTTCCCAGGCCTCCAGCGTGGAGAGGGAGCAGGACCAGCACGGCCACCAGAAGGCAGAATGATGCTGGGGAGCCCCACCACCTGCCCTGCACGCCTCTCGCATTTCTACCCTTTCCTGAGACTCCAGCTGCTCAGGAAGGTGGAAGCAAAAACACCAGTGCTCTTGAAAAGGTCCACAACTTAGCATGGTTTCTTGGCAGGATCATATGCATGCATTAATATATATGGCTCCAGTGAGAAAGCCCCATCCAAAAAGGAATCAGAGTTTTGATAGCTAGATGTCAAAACTGAGAGCCCTCATAAAAGGGAGTGGCTCCGAATTTTCCATGTACCTGAGTAACTGGAGTCTTTGGAAGTGGTGAAAAATTGAGGGTATTCTCAGAGAAGCCAGGGGATCCCCTCCCCACACCCAAAAAAAGGAAAGGGATGGGAAAGGGAAAAGGAGAAAAGCCCCTTAAAGATCTTGTCATGAAGGGGTGATGATCCAGGGTTTGGAAACACTGCCCTATGAGGAGAGACTGAGGGAACTGGGCATGTTCAGCCTTGAGAGGAGAAGACTGAGGTGGGACATGATATCCTTCTATAAGTACCTCAAAGGCAGTCACAAAGAGAAAGGTCAAGATCTCTTCTTGCTGACACCAGAGTGTAGGACACAGAATAATCAAGTCTAGTTGTGACAACCCAGGTTCAGGCCAGATATCAGGAAATGTTTTCTCACTGTCAGAGCAATACAACAGTGGAACCAGCTGCCTGGAGTGGTGGTGAGCATTCCCACACTAGAGGCATTCAAAGAGAAACTGGACAGCCATCTGAGTGGGATGGTGTAACGTGGTGTCCTGCAACAGCAGGGGGTCGGACCCAATGGCCTTCATGGCCCCTTCCAACTCCACTATTCTATGATTCTATGAGCTAGTGGCCACTCCCTTTTCACAAGCCAGGACAACTCACAGCTTTGGTATATTTTGACAGAGCACCCTTTGACAGCTCTCAAGACACAGAAAAGAAAAAAGCAAAGATCTTGGCGGCCTCCCTGGGCTAATGCCCATGTGGTTGCCTACTGCATTTTGCATGCAGCCGTCCTCATGGACATTGCTCAGGTGAAGCATGCTATTTTGGACATCTGAAAGCACGCAGCCACACACTTCTGCAAATCTAACTAAAATTAATAAACAAAGTTTTAAAATGTGCATACCTAAAGGTGTGACAAACCAGTGACATGGCATCCTATTTGCCACTTAGACACTTTGAAGAGGCTGCATCTAGTTGTCAAAGTGATTCCCAGGGGGTGGGGGAAATAGATAAAAAGGTTAAAAAAAAAAAAGCCACAGTGATCCCAAAAGGGCTCATATTAATGGGGGTGGGCATGGAGCCAGTGCTGGCCTCCCCTGCTTTCCCATGCACATGCTCAACTTCCTACTAAGCCCCCTTTCCACAGTAGCTGACATTTTGAGACTAGCGGTGTCACCCTGTGCCTGTAGACTCAGCGGGCTCAAAGACACCTAATTCTCCTTCTCCATCACTTTCCCCATGGTACTTGGTGGGGCAGCAGCATGCACTGTGCTGGCCCTGTTTCAGGTGACCATGTGAAGTTACATAACTGACTGTGGAAATAATTTAACAAGTGAGGTCAGTCTTTGGATAGCAATGTCACACTTGCAGACAATTTTTGTCTCTGTGTCCAAGTTAAGTAAGGAAACAGAACACTGGAGACTAAGGTGAAATGTGTCCCACAGCTCGTGCAAAGCCCTTTTTTCTAAATCTAGTGTAGCTTCCTTCCTCTCCCAACTGAATGTCCACTGCATCTCTCTCTCTCTCTCTCTCTCTCTCTCTCTCTCTCCCCGCATTTACATGTTGCATGCTTCATTTCCATGGGTGCTGCTGCCAGGATGTCACTGAGGGCAAATTTCTCCCATTGCTTATCTTTTTACTGAGGCATTTGTAGGCTTAGCCATCAACCAACGAGAGCAGAACAAGCAATATCTTTATATGTATCTTATTCATCACCCTGAAGTTCAGTACTGAAATCTGATGTAGAGAAACGCTGCTCCCAAACAGCCATTGTCCCCAAAATATAAGACCTCTCAACTGAACACGTTGCCAGTCTGTGCCTAAAAGGGTGATCTGTTGGATTTTTTTTTTTTTTTAATCAAAGATCAGGAATGGTGAGAGGAAAGGTAGCGAAGACATAAAGCAATGCAGAACTTTTACAGCATGATGCTGTACCTGTTCAAATGAGCAAGCATTCAAGGTGAAACCCAGACTATGTGGCCCAAATCTAGCATGGTTGACCCTGCTTATTCCCTCCCACAGTCACCCCAGTTCTTATATATACTTTTCTTTTGTTGGATCTCAGTAGATTTCTTTCAGAGTTAAAATCTGCTTTATTTTTCTTCCCATTAAAAAACAAAACAAAATTCCACTTCCTCTTGATTCTTCCTTGTAGGTGAATCATTATCCTTTCTTTTGTTTCTAAATTACTCAAATCTGTTGTTTTCTCTAGGGGCACTTGAGGAATTCACCTGTTGTGAATTCTGATATGAACTGCCCTGATTTCACCTTCCAGAGTAGCATGAGGATCGGAACTTCCTCATTCATGGGCTTTTGCATTGCCTGAATTTTCCAGTGTACTTCTCCACTCAAATGTGCCAAAATACGTTTATGAATGCATAGTCTGGGAGAAAATGCATTTAAGCACACACGTTTTCAGAGAAAATGCACCCAGGGAGCAGTCCCAGCTCTCTTGGGAGGGCCTGAGATCAGGAGTGCTTCTTATCCTCTAGTTCATTCTTGCTAGCCTGACAGGCAGGGAGTGCCATCTCCCAGTCCTCCTCCTCACCACCTCTGTTGCCTGGGTGACAGCAAGACTGCACATGGCGCTGCTGAGGAAGAGGAGGAAGTCCAGGGGGATCTTGCCATGAGCCTCTGTTGGGGTGTCGGCCTTTGGTAGGGACCTGACATGCCTATCCATGATGCTGGCCTTTGTTTGAGGGTCCGTAGGAAGCTCTGGACCTCTCTCTACAGGTGGAAGGGGATGTCCGCAGGCAGCAGCCTTTCCACTGTTGTTGATATTCTGCCTGTGTTGTCTTGAGCGTGATGGAGATGGGAACATTGTGTTGTCCTGGCATGCTGGGAGATACTCTGGTTGTGCAAGATCTGAAGCTTCTTTGTTGCCCAGCTTCCCTAAATGAGGCTAGTTGTCCCATCTTCTGATCTTGGTGCAGCTGATCATTCTTTTCCTTTCTCCCGTTGTTTCCCTTAGCTTTCTTGTTCAATTTTGTCTAGATTGCACAGCTATTTTTCTAACTGACTCTGTTTCATGATTAATTGGAAGATATTCACTTAACCGTTTTTCTTCAGTGGAGCCCACGGTTGATTCGGTTTTCTGAGGGCCAACTGGATGTTACTTTAATTGCATGGCTAACAATCACATCTAATTTTTTAAACACATTTGAATAGCAGGCATGGAGTCAGGGAGGGGGAGGCAATTTTCCCCAGGACACCCATGCATGGGGAGGGGTATGTAAGCCCTGATGAATGCTCTCTTTGCATGTGATGCTAGACTTAGGAAAAGGGCTCCCGTGGGAACCAGTGGCAACTTTTTCCCCTGAAGTTCATTGTGGGGTGACAGTGGGCTTCTGCGTGGTCATGGCTCGGATTAAGCCTGTCTTCTTCACAATTTATGGTCCCAACCAGGAAACCCTCACCGGTTTTATTTTGTTCTTTAATACATACACTCTGTTGCACCAGCTTTCTTTTCTTTTTTTTCTCTTCAGATGTCATCACTGACATGACATTCTGATGTCATTCTGAATTATCAAATATTGCTACATATTTGCTTTTCCTGTTAACTTTGTCATTACTTTGATTTGTCATTTGTCCAAGCTGAATGATTGCTGTATTCTTTGAGTCAATCTTTGTTGTGCAATTAACAATACCTAGCCTGATCCTCCTCTTCCTCCTCCTCCTCCTCCTCATGGGGTGGTATTAATTATCACATCTATGCTGGTGCTGTTCAGTTTTTTTCTTCTTCCCATTTTTTATATTCCTCATTTGCTGATCTCCCTTCTTGACTTAGTGCTATTTCTTCATGATTGCCTGTTTTGCTTTGAAGTTAAATCTGTGAAGGACAGTATTTTTTTAATTGTTTTCCTACTGACTCATCTTCATCTTTGTCTGTTCCTTCTATTACTTTGCCAGTTGGTGGTGTTGCAATTTCTCATACTTCTCCTCAAAATAACCATGTTGATGTTATTTCTTTTTTTCTCAGAGGTCATCATTGGCTAAGTTTTGTCATTTTCAGTTCTTCAATTGGGCTATGAATTTGGTTATTTCCTTCCTGTTAATTCTGCCCTTACTTTGATTCATCTCTTATTTTTCCTGGTTGAATAACTGAGACAAACTTTGCATTAGTCTTCCAGATTCCAACTTTAAGTGTTCTGTTTATGTTTGTCACTCCGCCTCCCTCTCCTGCTATTTTTTCTGCATGCCAAAATTATAATCTTTCTCCACATGCATTTGCTTTTCTTGTTACCATTTGCTTTTTGTGTTCAATTTAAGATTGTGTGACTTATCTTCAAATGCATTACTGCTTATCTCATTCTTCTGTTTCTCTGTTGCTGTCAAAAGACACATCACTTTTACCAATAATTAGGGTTTTTTTCCAGTACCCACAGAGTGCAACCCTATTGCCTTTGCCTTTAATGCACATAAGCCAGAGGTTTACATATACCCTATGCCCCAAATGAAGCATTTCATGGAGGGGGACAGCCAGTGTGGTCCATTTGCCCCAGCTGTGAGGGGGCAGAGCAGGGTCTTGGCCTTGGCAGCCCAGTTTTGAGACTGCAGGGTCTTGCACTGGAGACTCCAAATAATCCCATAGCACCCTAGACAACATCAAGCAGTCAGAGGATTGTACCATAGGATTCAGTTTGCATATGAGCTAAATGTTTTCAGCCTTCTAATTTTTTGCTCTAGGTTTTTTTTCTCTCGTTGTGTCTCATTTGGTAGAATTTTTTATTTGTTTAATAAAATATCTAGTTTTTAGGAGCTTCATATAGTATAATTGTACCGCATATCATGTATCTTCATTGGTCCTTCAGGTCTGTTTTAGGGTGCCTCAAATGCAAGAATAGTTTTTAGAAACTGGAAACTGGAACAGAATTCAAGGAATACCCTCCAAGAGCTCAAAAAATTGAAGAAGTAATGTTTCTTGGCAGCTAGAAAGATGTCTATAACATTCTCCGATGTAATAAAGTGATTAAAATGCCATTTTGGGAAAGCTCCTTTTTAATGGAGAGATTGGATAATAAATGGTTATGAAATATTGTTCAAATTGAAGCCTTTATGTCTTTGTGTGGCTTCCTTTTAACTGATCATCTGTCAAACCTCTTTAGTTGTCCAAAGAGTGAGTAGCATGCAGGGTATGCAGCGCAATGATAAATACAATAAAAGATGAATGCAGGATTGCAAGCAACACTTTTACCATGTCATCCTCAAATGGCATTAGACTCCTGCTATGGCATCTTTTCAGGCTTTAGATTCACATTGGAATATCACACTTTCTTCATAGCAGATGAGCTTGCATGTTCCCTGAGGTCCTATTCCACATTAGTTACCATATTAGAGCCAACTTTCTTGGTAAGAGGCCCTTTCCTGTAGGCATTCTACTTGAGGCAGGAAGATACAGAGATACAGTGGGGTGTGGTAAAAAAAGTCTTCTCGCCCTCCCTTCCTCCCTCTCTCTCAAAGAACAATGTGTTCCCACCAATGTTCCTTGCAGTACCAAATATTCACCTGCCTATTTTGAAGTTTCCACTGCTCCCAGCTTGCAGCGCCAACTCCATATTTATTTGCAAGAGTCATGTTCACAATGACACATTCTTTACAGCAGGAGATGGTCTCTTGTATTCTTTCTCTCTTTCAATTTATTTGCTACATGGATGCTCAAGATTGGGTATACTAAACATCATTGTGTTCTTCATTTCACACTGAATTCCTGTTTGTGTTCACAGTCATAGCTCACACTGCAGGAATGGGGAATTTGCATATCTCAAGCAGTGAGTGAATAGAAGATTTGTGGAAATCTCCTGAAATTTATGTACATTTCCTCAATTTGTGCACATTTCTGCTACAGATGAAAGAAATGTGTCAAACTGGGAATCAGGAACAAAACAAATGCAGACACCTGTTTGACAATGTGTGATAATTTTTGTCAAGAGATGTTCACAGTCATGTTTGGGCCCTCTGGCAGAGGCAAGTTCCTTCCTCATTGGGCAATACAACTGGACCTACAAGTCCTTCTATGTAGCCTGAAACTGTCACTCCCCAATCAGCAAGGTCAGATCTGGCACTCACGTGCCCACCCCTCATTCTGCTTCAGTATTCGGCGCTTCTGCCAGAAGCGATGCATTCCGTTCCAGCCCAGCCCAGCCCAGCCCAGCCCAGCCCAGTCCATTGCTCTCCAGTCAGACTGCGAGGTCAAACAGACAGCCTTCCATAGGTGGACTCGTACTGGCACTTTGTGGACTTGGCATGGAGCATGCAAGTCAAGAGCGAGATACCCTGCTTTGCTTTCCAGCTGCTTTACTGGAGTGTGCAAAGAGAGGAACAAATTAAAAAGGAAATGGGTATGGAGGGTGGTTTGCTTATCAGAGCAATCAGGTTGCTTTGCTTCCAAATGTGCACTTAATTTATTATGTTTACCTATCAGATAGTGAGCTGAAGCTATTTCAATTATTTGGCCAAGAAAAACCCAAGCATAGTTGTTGGTTTTTTTTCCAGCAAGCGCAGAATGCATGTGCAAACATGAACGAACACCACTCTGAGCTCTACTTCTGATAATCTTTCCCTGTCTGCTTTTTATGAGCCTGAAATGAATAAATGGCCTGGCTAAAATTACATCCTGTACTAGAGACCTGGGTGTGAAACTTAATTCACTCACTCCCAGCAGCTTTAAATTATGTGATCATTGGTTGTATACCAGGATCATGGCATGTGGTTCACAGATAAAGAGTGCATCAGCGCTAAACGGATCACATTATTGCAAGGATAAACTGTCCTTGAACACCTTCCCCAATGATTTAGAAAAGGAAAAAGCCATTCTCTCTCTCCCACCACCCTAATCTAGTTTACGGTCCCTGGCTCCCGACACTGGCTTCTTTTGCAAATTTCATCTTTGAAAGAAAAACAAATTCTGGATGTAATTGTCCATGATTCACAATGTTTTGGCAGTGGTTCGTGATCCTATTCCATTCTGCTAACATTTTTGGAATTGGATAATGTCTAGAAATGTTTTTCTTTTACCAGTCATCCTGCTGCTGGTATCCTGCTTCTGTTCCTTAGTGCTCATGGCAAACAAGGAAAAAGTGCCTCTTACTCACCTCAACATAATAAGGATAATGAGCATAATGAGGATACACACACTCTTTCTGAAGATCATGCAGAAAACAAACAGAGCTGCCTTGGCCATAAGAAAAGTAAGGCTTGAACTCAACAGAAATGAGACTGAAGATGAGTAGAAAGAAAAAAGGAAACATGATAGGAAAGAACAGGTGAGCCCAGAAGGTGAGTTTTCTACTGATACAGTTACACCCATCTGGGCAACCGAATCAAGAATCACCATCTTGCTTTCCTAGCTTTTTCATTCGTTTCTTCGTGTCTCATATCTTGAAGCCAGGAACTTTCTGATTTTTGTTTCTTGTAAGCCATTCTGGGTGCTTTTGACTGACAGGTGGGATAAAAATGTTTTATATGAATAAATATGATGAAGAAGGCAGGCAGGCAGGTAGGCAGGCAAGTTTCCAAATTCTATATTACTGTAGCACCTTGGTTACACTAACCAAAGGGTCACAAAAATGTGCAAGCTGGTGCAATCTCTTAGATAGCTTCATCAGACAAGATACAGCACGCAGCAGCTTGGGGGCTGAAGGCATCTGATTGTTAGGCCTGATTTTCTGACATGCTGACAACCCCACACAGATCACAACACACAGCAACACTCTTTATTGCAGCAGATCAGGTTACATAGTCCAGAACTCACAGCAAAGCTGACAGTGTTTAAATAACCTAGGCAGACATCATAGGCACATTGCTTTGTTCAAGAGAAAGCCTCAGTACCAGAATACACACAGAGTAATAGTCAGAGTTCAAATCCAGCAACAGACTTCAATATTGGGTACAGGAATCAGTAGTGCTGAATTCAAAGCAGGCAAGTGTGCAGGATTCACAAAAAGTTCAGGCAAGAAAGTAATTCAGGCAATTAAAATGTCAGCAAAGGCCCTTCCGTCCCTTCTCCAGCTTAAATTCAGGGCAGGAGCTCCCAGAACTCCCCTTCTGATGATCCCTTCTAACAGGAGAATCCAGTCCACAAGCTGTCACTCTGTCTGAAAGGGCTTCTCTGTCTGGCTCTCTTTAGCTAATGCCTTAAACTGAGTGGTACCCTCCCAAGCCCTACTCGGAAGAATCTTCCTCGGGTTCAGTTCTCAGAACCCCAGGCCTCCCTCCAGGCTGCCTACTGGAGGTGTGATAGGGTGTCTCGCTCTCCTTGGGCTTGCAGTCAGACGGAATCTGCAATCCGGAACAGATGGTTCCCAGCCCCTGGGCTTTCCACAGCTGGAGGGTGGTGGAATTAGGTTCTAGTTCCAAAGCTGCAGGGCCCAATGCTCCAATTGTGGTGGGAGAGACAGTGGCTTATGGTGACATCTACATGACCCTCCCTCAAAACCCGTTCCCCACAGATTTAAACCCAATCAGGCCCATTCCCAAGCCACCTGAAAACAGTAGCGAAAGGAAGTTCCCGCACCACCCCGGCCATGGCCTTTTAATGTTTATAAGGAAAGCTTTTAATCCATGAATGCAGATCTTCCAACACTTGTTCTCACTGCTTCTCTTTCTTCTTTGTCAAATGTATTGCAGGAAATGGACAGACTCTCAGAGATGTGAAAGGACAAAATGTAAACAATGTAAGTGTATTTATGGGAAGATGCTTTTCACTGCCTAATCATGGACTCACATACCAATTCCCTTACCCCAATCGCTACTTCACTCCAACTTCAGAAAGAAGTATATTCTGGGTGCTCCTTGTGACTCTGTGTAAGTCCAGGATTTGGTATCTGGAGAATCTCTTTTATTCTTAATGCACATTTGTAGAGCCCTCAGCCACAGAGAAAGTAGTGTATACTTTCTCTTTTGTGAATTTCCAATCTTAAGTTCTGTGAACCCCATGTATGCTAGATGCTCCCCCCCCAGCTTCCGATTGTATTTAACTGCCCCCCCCCCAACTCTGTCCTTTCTGAGAAAATGTAATTGCAGTCCATAGACTTGGAATGCAATGGCTCACCAGCTGCAGTTTGATCCCTATTCTCATGCTAAATGAACCATATAGTTTGGAAAATAGAGAGATGATCTTTTATGTGTAGGAGCTGGGCTGACAATGAAATGCATACTTTAGATCAGCTAATAGGTTTGGATGATGAATTCCTACCATTTTCAGTATTGTGGGTTAAGTATCATATATCATCCAGTGCTACTTGGCAGAATATTCAGCTTCAGCATTTGCTGGAGTCCACATAAGGCCCATCAGCAATGAGTGTTTCAGCTTCTCCTTTCTTGTTGGAGGAATTAATTGGTTCCTTACAGAAAGCTAAGCTTACATTAGCTGTATAAAAATCTTTTAGACTGTAGCAAAGTAGAGATTCAGCAGGGCAGAGGTGCAGGGGGGAAGGCTTTGGAACACACAATGCAGTCGAATTAATGGAAAGTTGTGTTTGCTTCCATATCTGCTGTTTCTGCAGATTCAAAATTGAGGTTGAGTCAAGGCAAATTGCATTTCATGTGTATGGGTGTGGACAATGCTGCACTGCAGCATAGGATGTGGGCACCTCGTGAAGGTAGGAAGTCCTTGTATAAATGCTCTTCAAAATTCTGTGATTAGGGCTGATGTACATGCACGTTTAAAGTTCCTTGTGTGATATTAGAATCAACAGCAATAGTGGATATTGAGAACCTGTATATTGACGGACAGCAATAGCGGATATTGAGAACCTGTATAGTTGAAAAAAGACGTGCATGCAAGCTTGGAAGGAAAAACACTCACCAGATATTTCTCAATGGACCAAAGATCTTTGGATGCTTATCTAGATGTATGGACTGCTTATGGGAGCACTTATATTTGAACAGGAAATGTTAATGTTCCCCTTTTTTAATTTCCCCATATCAAAGTAGATCATTATTGTTATTGTTAATGTTAATAATGCAAATGTTATTGCATTAACATTATTATTGTTAATAATTATTATCCTTATTGTTAATATTGTTAATGATTATTATTCATTACTCATAATGGATTCATAATCCTAAGATTAATAATAACATACAATAATATTAATAATTAGATATTAATAAATATTGTATATTATTTATTTCATGATATGAATTCCCCTCCTTTTAACTTTTTTTGTTTGTCTATAGTTGTTGTCAAGTTGCAAAATAGATTTCTGAAAAATGATTGCCTCTGGTTCTGGGCTCCATTAACCTTGCTGTTCTTAAGGAAGTGTCAGGGCAATCTGCAGATCCTTCGTGTAAGAGAAGTCTGCAGTTCCTTTTTTGGTGTTCCATACAAGGGTAGGCTGTCAATCCTTTTTGTGGGTTCTTTTTTGTGGCCAATCTCTCCCCTCCACAGCATCTTGTCACTGTTTGGGGATGACCTCTTGCTGAGACCTTTCTAGATGTATCCATTCCTGAACATTTGGAAGTCTGATTTTCTCATTGGCTTAAAGTTGCCTAGGACTATGAACTTGCATTTACACAGACACAGTTAACAACTTCTATGAAAAGCTTAAGGGCATGTCCCTGCTTTCCCATCTGGGACTCCCTTCTCTAATCGGTGCTTTGAGGAGAGCTTAATGTAGCTGGGGATTGTTCTTAGACTTGTGTTCCTGATTCCTCAAAAATCTCCTTAAATAATTTTAATCCTCCCACTCCCAGAGTTTGCTCTGTGGATCCTAATGCCTCAAGAAAGAGCTGCTTGAAAAGCACAGTATATTTTCATGTAATATATGGGCTAAAGGAATCTGTTCACTCCTGCGTGTGCGTGTGTGCGCGTGCCTATATTTCCCTTCCAATCTGGGTTAATCTCTGCAACTACTTTCTGTCATTTGCCAGGTCTGAAAACGAAGCTCTACACAATTAGCTTTTCTTTTCCTGCTTTTCTCCTACATAGTATCAAAGTGGCCCTGTGCTATAGTGGAATGCCGCAATTTACACAAGCAGGAAAATACCTTCTTTTTGTTTCAGAAATAATTCCCTGTTCTCCTATAAAACCCCAGGACAGTATTCTTTGAAAACAGAATCATATTGCCATCTAAGGAAACTACGAACAGCCATAAGTAAGAATCATGTGCATCCAATAAATGACTCGTGTAGAAAAACTCTGGGTTGCATCACATGTTGCAAACAGAGTGTATCATTCATCATGAGGGAAAACACAGCTGTACTTCTGTGGATACTCCAAGTGGAAAAAGAAATACCTGGCCATGTGCCGGTGGGTCTTCTGAAATGGCCCATGGCTGAGTATAATCCCTGTTGGAACAAATCAAAAGCCATTATGAAGATTCTGCTACTAGCAGAACCCAAATTCTCCAGCAAGGAAAGCTGAATTCTGAAACCTCTAATGTGATGGCATATATTCTTCTGCATTTTGCTTTAATAGGAATGTAGGAATCTGCATCAGCTCAGGCCATTTCTCCCTCCAGCCCAGCATTGTCTGTTATTGGTTCTCGAGGGTACCAGGCAGAGATCTTTCTCAGCAGCTGCTCTCTGGGATTTCACACCCCAGTGATGTGTGAGAGATGCGTGAGACTTTCCGCCTGCCCAACATATACTGTGGCTCTTTCATACTTAAAAGGTGCAGGAATATATTCACAGCATGTTTGCATCTTTCTCACACACACACGCACACACTGATGCACAGTGCTAATTTTTTGCTTCATCACACAAGACACATCAGCAACGAAGTACTGACTTCTGCCTTGGGGTATTTGAACTTCTGTGATGGTTACAAAGTAATATGCTGAGAACTGGTTATGCAAATATTCTTACGGCCTGCCAGATCACTGTATGACTCTTTAAGTCTTATTCAGCAAGCACAGCTCCACTCACTTTGCCACAGTCTTTTATAAAACTGCCACCACATTTCTTAAATCCACCCCTATTCTGCTGCCACCTCCTTTTTTCAGGTGTTGGCTAGACCATAGGTCCAAGGAGAAGCTAAGCTGCTGCTTTTCTTGGCAAAGGAGGCATGATTTTCCCCTTTCCAAGGGGAAACAAGCAGAACAACCTATTATTCAACTGGGAAAGGGTTGCACATTTGCAAAACACTTCAGCAGCCCATTATTTTTCCCCTCCTCCATAGCCCAGAAATATACCTTTATGGATGTGGAAGAGAAAGGTAGGGCAAGCCATAGAGGGCTGTCCTAGGTCCTGTCAGAACAAAATGAGCAAAAGTTTGGTCATAATATGGCCGATAAGCCTGGTACCATAAGAAGTTTTAGACTTAAAATGGAATTCTTGATCTGAGTCCATGTTACAAGACTTACTTCCTATGTACACCTTAGAAATGCTAATGTCTCTGTCCTGGAAGGCCTGTCCTTTGGGGCACACCTTAGACATGCTAATGTCAGCCTTTTCTGAAGGTTCTTCTCTTTGTGCTGTTTTAATCTCTCTTGTTTTACCCTCCTGTGCCTCTGGCATACTGTGGGATTCCCCATCCCTCCTCCAAACTGTGTATGTAACTGATAGGTTATAAAAGCATGTTGCACAGGCTCCATCTCTGCACTCCCTTTGGGGGCTGCTTACATGTCACATGTGTTTCCTGAAGGTCTGAATAAACTGCAAGTGATATTTTGATTGTACACCCCCAGCAGACTCTCAAAAGGTGTGAGTGGTCCCCCCCCCCACTCTTGTCAATCCCTTGTAGGCATCTTTCTTTACTGGAGACAGGTTTCCCAGAATCCCCAGTGGCACCATGGCCCGGAAACCAAATGTCCCAGAATCCCCAGGAAGAAAATTACACTCTGCCAGTTCCACAAGGAGCTGCTGCTGCTGCTGCTGCTGCTGCTTTTCAGGATACTTGATCATACTTGGATCATAAAGGATACTTGGATACTTGATCATAACCTGAGTATCCTAATGGCTTGTGCCACACCTTGAACAAATCTCAACTCTCTTGTGGACAAATCTCTTGTTTTGCTTTTGCCTGTGCTTGATTAATAAAGCCATTGTTTATGTTCTGAATAGGGAGAAAGGTGCAAATTTAGCAAAAGTCTTATCAAAACAAACTGAACCAAATTTCTCAGCTGCACTGGAAAAATTCAGTGAATGTGAATTTGAATAGAGAGGATCAGGTTGTAGCTGCCTGCCCCAGTGCTATCAGAGACAAAGCCCTGTCATTAAAAAAGGCAGTAACCATACTGTAGTACCACAGACATGGCTGAATGCATAGAAACTAAAATCCAGACTTTTAAGAGCTAAGAACTCAAACAGTTTGCTCTGTATGGACAAATTTGACCGTTTCAGTTGCTCCCAATTCAGTTTCTTTTAAAAACAAAACAAAAATACTCACTTTCTTTCTTCTTTGTGCCCAAAATGAAGAGTTTTGATGACTTTTGATGAATAATAATAATTATTATTTTTCACTCTGCTCCAAGTTAGCATGGTGGTGTTGAAAGGGGAGTCAGAAAGCATGAATGGACTGGGGTGGAGGAGAAGGAAATGGAAGCAACAAAACTAGAAGGTGCAGAGCTTCCACAACGGATGGCTAGAGAGTATATCCTGACCCTCAACTTTCTCTGCCCCAATTCATGCCTAACAGAGAAGCATGCTCTCCGTTGTGAATTATTCAGGGTTGTGTATTTTAGTGTGTGAACAGAAGACTATTTTTAACCTAGTTCTTTCCCTTGTCAGAAACATTCCACAGTCTCACAAGCTTCAATAGCTGCATTGCAGTTTAGCCGAGTTTTACAAAACCACAACAATTTGGGGGGATATAAAAGAGGGGAAATTACACCCTGCTAGGCATCCCTAGACATTGCTGTTTTGATTATAGCATATCTGCAGCGGTGAGCTTCTCTTAAACAAGACAGTAATTGCTTGCTTCGAAGACATGTCATTATAATACAAACACAAGAGATGCACATCATTTAAATGAAGAAAAGATGAGCTGTGAAAATTACTTCAAAGTGTTCTTAGAATTTTCTCCTTTCTCTATGAAGCCGATTGAAACCAAAGCCTACATCCAAATTAAGTCTGATGCTCCAAATTCTTCTGATGTGATTGTCATGGTAGCATAACGCAAATTTTCTTATCTAGGCTGAAACTACCAAATGCTCCTGTTACTGAATTTGTTGCACCTTCCATAACCCGTGTGAAGCAAGATTAAAGAACTCAGCTCCGTACCCCAAGGCCCCGGGATCATCCAGAGTCAGCCAGGGGCACTGTTGAACCTTTGTGCAGTAATAATAACATTTAACATGATATAGCCCTTGCAAGAGTTCAGCACACATAGGATCACATCAATGATGTCTTTGCTGTGTTTTAACAATGCACAATAAGCACAACAGCAATGTGGAGAAGGATGACTGAACAAAAGGCATCAAAACACCACATGCAGAGTGCTCCGTACAACAAACCAGAAGGAAGAATTGCTAGTGCGTTGTTTCTGCTTTAGCAACAAGACCAAGTAATTTGCAACAGCTCATTCAGGGAAGGAATTCAGATGAGGAAATTTTCAGAAACATGCCTACATCAAAACTGCCTTTGCCCACTCTAAAGTGATGATGAAACCATTATGTCAGTTTTGAGTGTAGTCAATCATAAGTCAGTTCCATCTTTTTTTCTGCAATAAAAAGAACATTAACATTTAAATTGCACACAGTCCTCCTCAAATATGCATTTTGTATGCATTTCCCATCAAAAGTCACACTTTTGGCATACATCGTCTATAAAATAGGAATTTTTTATTCTTCTTGCACTTTTGCATGTATTCTTTGAGAGGAACTGCATCCCAAAATTTGTGGAAGCACACACTCTGAAGAATAACTTTGCTTCTATCCACGGATTACTCCAAAAAGTGTGAATTAGATCAAGTGTGGTATAGTGGAGGCTCAGATTGAGACTTGTGGAGACCTGGATTCCAGTACCCACTCTCCGGGGAACTTTGGGTCAGCCACAGTCTCTGAACTTAACCTACCTCACAAGGTTGTTGTGACAAAATGTAGAAAAGAGGAAGAGGGCCATAAAATTTCCTTGGCATTCTTGCAAGAGGTTAAAAAGTCGGATATAAATGTAATAATAAACAAACAGTTAGATACTGCAGTTGCCCCTGTCACTAGGAAAAGCTGCTCCCTGGTGAGGCAGTGCCTCCCCTAAGTTAGACTTGGCTCTCATAGAAGGGCTCTGTGTTGATAGCATATTTGCTGTAATGGTTAATCCTGCCTTGGCAAATAGGAGCAGCTGTGTTTTAGAAATTATTATTCTTTTGCGTTGCAAGAACAGCTGGCTATGTGTGAGATTCAGGGACACAAAGGAGAATGAAAGAATTTATCCAAGTTGTCTATATATTCTCACATATCCAATTTAAACAACAATTCAACTGTAATTGTGTGACCCATTCCAGTAGTGAAACATTTATGCCAGACTGTGGAATTGCAAAATACACACCCTCCAGAAAAATGTGGTTAGTATCCAAGACTGATAAGGCCCGGATGCTGGTGAATGTTGCTGATGAATTGTCTGAATGAAAAGGGAAAAGCAGCTGACAATTCAGGTGGTTGATTTATCTCATGTTCTCAGCTTTCTGTGTTGGGTTATCTATTTGCCTGTTTACTTTTAAAAAGCAGCATTAGATTGGGGCATGAATCACTCGGTTCTGGTTCAGAGCCCTTTCTAAACAATGGATGTTATAGGGATTTCATCAGTGCAGAGCAGGATGAAATGCACAGGGTGGCTGATAACATTAACTAAGCCTGGCTTACTCATCCTACAGCCAGAAGAAAACGATAAGTGCTATTGTAGTGCAAGGTGATTGTTACATGTCATTAATACCCTGCCTTTCTTCCTCTTGCAAGGAACCCAAGGCAACTTAGAAGATTCCTTCCTCTCCATTTTGTCAGCACAACAGCAACCCTGTGATTAGGCTGAGGGTCTGTGACTATCTAATGTCATAGTGTAGCCTCATGGCTGAGCGGGGACTAGAACCCAGATCTCCCAAGTCCCAGCATAGTACTCTAATCACTATACCACTCTGGCTCTGGTGCCTTCTCCCTCTATCCCTACCAGTAAGATGAATTGGTGCCCCCGCTCCCCAGTCCTTACAGTTAACTAACCATTTTGAAAAGCTGGATGACTTTATGAAATTTTGATTTCAGTTGGAGATTTGGGAACACTCTTCTATCAACAGGTGCTATGACTAAATGAAATTGGGGGAAGCTGGTATTAGGAGCAAGGCCTTTTTGGTAATAACTCCTGTGTTGTGTAGCTTATTTATGTGCTTAATGGCCTTCCTGAGGATGTTTGTGAAGTCCCAACACGGATGTTCTGGAGACTTTTAGCGGATCAGTTTTTAAAATTTTGTTTTTCATACTGTCACTTCAAATATTAATGTTGCCATGTCGACTGTTTACCTTTAGTAGAATTGGTATTGGTCTTTTGAAAATGTATTGAGTTCTGTTTCATCATGTAAATGACTGTGAATGCACTTTGTGGGGACGAACAGTGGGGTGCCAGCTAAACAAAGAGACACACCAGCTGTGGAACCGGGGCTGGGCCTGTCCTTCTTGCCATGGTGCACTGCGCCAGGAGGCGCCCTCGGAAGCCCAGCTTCCTGCATTTGCATGGCCCGTTTCTCTAAGCACCTAGATCGAGTCAAGTTGCTTCCAATGGAAAAGCACAGTGAAAGATTTAGCAGGCAATCGAGATTCGCAGCCAATAATGTATCTGTAATGTGAGACAGAGAAAGAGCCAACTAAGTGTTGCATATGAACACTCTCCAAGAAGTGCCTTTGAGAATGAGAAAAGAAAATATATAATACCCTCTTCCCACTTAACAGCATGCTCTGCTTGGCATTATTAAAGCACTTAGTGCAACCCTTGTTCCTCATTCGCTGCCTGCACTTTATTTAAACAACTGCAGACACTGATGGGCTTTTGCAGTCACTCACTCAGGATTTGGTTTTAGCAAATTGCATCCTGTAGAGAGTACTAATCATACCGACATGTTCTCCTGAGAAGGAGCCCATTTAGAAGCATACACAGGAATGCTGGTGACTTGCTGGTTTAATTTCGCAGTTGTGCACGAAGATCACTGGGCATTAAGCTGATTGGAGGAGATTTGCTGTCTGTGCTGCTCCAAGGTTTTGCTGAGTGGCTTGATGGGCAAAGAGGTTAACAGCAGGGATTTAGGGGGACCTGCAATATGCGAGTTTCCTGTCCTGAGATTTCTGAAAGGGAAGAGAAAGTGATTTGATAGTCAATATGATGATCATCCCTGGGAAGATATTTTTGGTAACAGAATGTACCTTCTCAGCTACATGAATTTTTAAAAACTCTTTAAAAGGATGAATGAAGGAATTAAATTATTTAAAATGAGCACTGTGCATATACCATCCAACATTTTGCTGATGGAAAAGAATCACTGATAAGAAAGTTTAACTTTGGTTTTATACCTGCTTGCCTACCAAGCATTAAACTCCATTATACTTAAGGGGATTCACATCAGAAAGACATTGCCCACCACGGACCATCAGCTGAGCCAGCCCTGCCTTTTCCCCTATCCTGCTGAAGGGTCTTTTCTGCCTGCTGCATGTGTCTACTTTTCATTAACCTACCCGGTTCCAATAAAAAAACAAACAGGATGTCTACTCTTTCGCTGGAGGAATAGTACGAAATGTAAATTACGTAGAGATGGTCACATCTGCCAGTTTCTAAGCTTGAAAATCCCAAGTTCTTTCTGTCCCATGCCATTTTGACAAGTTCCTATCATACAAGGCACTGAATGAAATTCTTATGCTTCTGCACTGGACAAATTCTGCAGGCCCAACTGTTCCCAGCAAGTCCTACCTGCCTGCCAAGTAACTATTAAACATGAAGACCCTGTCAGAGAAAAAAAGAGATGTTAACTCTAATTCAGCTCTACAAACATGGTTGGATAGAGAACCCAACAAGCTAGTGTTTTGAGAGCCAAGGGCTCTAAGCATCCATTTTGATAGATTGTTAGTTTTGCTTTCTCCCCCATTCAAAGTTTTGTCTTGTGTTTTAATCTCAAGTTCTCTCTGTCCTGTTTATAAATAAATTAGTGGATGTTTGTAAGTACTTATTGAAACACAAACTGAACAAAATGTTCATCCAAGCCTATTATGAAGAAATCTAATTCTTCTACAATTCTCCTTGTAAGTTTAGCATTTCAGAATGAACATCATTCACTGGTGTAAGAAATATTGCATGAAGTGGAGAAAGTGTTCTCTCCAACTCCATGACACTAGAACTACTTTAAAAGGGGGTTGGAGGAAAGTGCTATTGATAGCTACGTCACAGTAATGGTATGTTTCTTCCAGTATCATGGAGGATGGTTTGCCTTTGCATGCTAGTTGCTGGAGAGCAAGAACAGGGTGCTGCTGCTATACTCCTGGCCTACTTAAGATTTTCCACTGCCTGAACAGAATGCTGGACTAAATAGACCTGAACTAAATAGTCTGAACTAACATGGCTCTGCTTCGATCCTTAGCAAGAGCAGGAGGGAGCACGGGACTGGATAGGTCTTTGGCCTGAACTAGCACGACTCTTCTCCAGGTCTCTTTATGGTGCTTTAATGTTATAGACATTGTGCTGGAGATAAGATCAAGCTGCCACCCAACTGCACCCCCCCCCCCCACTGTGAGACTTGATGTCTCGTTGTGGGGCTGAAACTTAAGAATGGCCCTTCCAGTAGCTAACCCCAGCAGGAATCCAGTGCTACAAAAAGGAAAGTAGGGAAAGTGATTTTCCTTGGTAGGATCAAGGAAAACAGGAATGATGAATAGAAGGAGTAATAGGAGGACTGCATAGCTTAAGGATGGAGTCAAACTCCCCTTGCTCTTAACAGGAAGGCTGATCGTGCATTAAGGTTTGGCTTGAAATGACAGTTTCAAAGCTTTCTCAATCTCATTGATTTTTTTTTCATTTTGTTGCTGAAAAGGCAAGATGTATAACACCAAGCAAAGATGCTTTATTCAAAAATAGGCCCCAGTAGTTAAAAGATGTTCTTTTGAAATGAAGAGGGGCAGAGAAGAAGAATCGATGATTTGAGAGTACAGTCCTATGCTGTCTAATCATGACTAAGACCTGTTGAATTCAATGGAACTTACAGACAGGTGGCTGTGCAGAGGAAACAAAGCCTGGAGATGAGCCATTTCATCTATCTAGCTTTTTAATGAATTTCATGCATTTTCAGTTGAATTACTCTCTGCTGCAGATGGTGGTTCTCTCTAGGAGAAGGGCCCTTAAATGAGTTTTTGACTGAGAAGGCTTGATTAGAACCACCCCCTATACAAGAACTTTAATCCATTTGAAGTTGGGCCCAGATCCCCTTCAACAGGGTCTGGTTTCAAGCAGGGTCCAACTGCACCCCTGCCAGAGCCCAGCTCCATCCACTGCTGGAACCCTGCCCAGTGCTCTTTCCCAAGAAGAATCCTGTCCGTTTCTAATAAAATGAATTCACCTTTAAGAGCTGGAGGATTAACTGGTGTCAGAGAGGGTTTACTGGAAACAGAATCAGCTTTTGCAATCTCTCCTTAAACTTTGACGACTTTCAAAGATTCTTGAGTAAACAAATATTTTTCTAGGTAAACCAAAGAGATAAATTGCCCAACCCTTTCTCTGTCCCACTGAAATTGGTGGAACTTTAACCAGATTTAAGGTAGTGCAACTGCCCACAATTTGCTTCTTAAGTTACTCTTTAGAGCAAGGGCAATCCTATGATAATACAGGATGAGACAGCTCCTTCAGGCAGCAGACGTGGGGTGGGGCCAGAGAAGAGCAGTAAAGGGTTGGAGGATGGAGCTTGGATGGACATACGGTGTGCCCTACACCCTTTTCACTAACCTGATGTCATCGGATGAGATGAGGATGATTCTCCCATGTTGGGTTAAGGTACAACTGTCTGTTTGATTGGGTTCTGTACATGGAATGGGGGGCAGGGCAGGAGTGCCATTGTGTCCATCACCTCGGACAGCGGATTTCTTCGACTACCCTGATTTAGAGCTACCCCAAAAAGCAGATTTCTCAAAAAGAACACCATTTCCATGACTGGGGAAAAAATCTGTCATGGCACCAAGCATCTAAACTTGATAATTCAAACCACATGTTGGATTTTATTTTGATTTTTTTTCCTTCTTTGCATCCCACTTTGGTACTCCCTTCGGCATATATCCAACCACAGCCTTCATTACTTTCCTTTTGTTCGGAGGGAGTAAAAACAAACAAAAACTGGGAAAGGGCAGACAAAAATGTGGGGATTCTTCCATTGCGTGCGTATGTGATTTAACTGTATGCGCCATCTGTACACATCACTAACTGGGGAAGTAAAATCATTTTTGGATACTCATTGCTGCATTTGCTTCCAAAACACCATCAACGTCAAGACTTTGATGTAAAAGCTCTCCACCACCCGGCATTGCAATGATTCTTGCCAGCTAAAACCAGTTTTAATTTCTTTGCATTTTTTTGCTACTTCGCCCATGCTGTTTAAAAACCTTGCATCTGAGTCATCTATGTTCTTGATTAAAAGCATCAGATTTCTTGCATGGTAGATTTACTTTCACAAGCATTTTGTTCTCCCTGGAGACCAGTTCATCCAAGATGCTTCTTCCATGTATGAACGGCTACTCCATTCATACAGAGTATGCAGACAACCCAACATATGAACAGTGTCATTGCAGATTTGCAGGTTATATGAAAACCACCTTGGACAGTGTGTGAATCTTTTATATAAACATTTTTTGTTGAAGGAGGGTGAGGAGCTTGTCTTGGGCAGGGGATGCTGGCAGAAGGAAGATCTGCAAGGTACAGAAAGACAGAGCTGTGACACACCACACAGCCTGTCCTGCTTCCAGTGTGCCAGAGGTACAAAACCTCCTTCAGCCTGAGAACAGAATTTCATTTTGGGGAAATTCTCGGGTGCCACAAGATAGTGGTGGCCAGGGTAAAGGCAGTGAAATGTACAGAAATGTACTGTAGCTTAAACGTCTTACAGGCAGTACCTGAGCCTTAAGAGAAACATTTCAACCTTTTAGAATGGAGGAAAACCTGTAGAAAAGCTGAGGAAGCCGAATACTGGTGGTTGGGAGCAGACAAAGCCATCCTTAAACTGTAAGACAAAGCTGTCCTTCTGGTATTCATGGACTTCCTCTCAGGCTTGGCCCAGTCGCTGGCCCGAAGAAAGACCAGGACCACTCAAGGAGAAAAGGTTGCACAACCCGTAACCGTCCGTGTCAGATGCAGCAGCCCAAGTAACTGCTGCACAAAGCATGGAATGGGCACGTTGCCGGCGGTCACACCAGGCTCTCTCGCAGTGGGACCCCCCATGGCCCTGGCAACATCCCTCTTCCATGCCACATGTCACAGCTGTTTCGGCTGCTGTGGGTGGCGCAGAAGAGAAGCGCGGCTTGTACAGCCCGATACCCAGCAAACACCCTGCAGACCCTGGCAGGAAGTCAGACCCGGGGCCGCTGCAAAGGGGCCTGGAGTCTGGGGAGTGAAGCCCAGGGAATCAGATGGGTTTCCACCCCCAAATGAATGCCTCACACATCCCTACATGTTGCCCCATTTGCCACGCAGCAATTTAAGAGGCAGAGGCTGTTAGAAAAAAGATGAGGCAACCAAATGCAGTGTGGCAAACACAGCTGAATGCACAGGGCTTCAGCACCCAAAGCCCTGGGCCCAGTTGGGTGGATTTCTCAGTACTGAATTCTCCCATAGTCACGTGTTTTTGAAGGTACGCTTTTCTATCTGAAATATGAAGGAACTTGTGAATTTGGTAAAATCCTATTAAAAAGAAACTGAAACAGAATTTTATCCATCCCTTATAGAAATTACCAGCAATGGGTTTGTTCCTTTTCAGGGAAGCTTTATTATTATTGCATGGTATCACCTCGTTTCTATCACACCCTTACAAGGAACTAAAGGGAGCTTCTATGGTCCTCCTTCTCCCATTTGGTTCTCACAAAAAACCCTGTGAGGTGAGTTTGACTGAGAGTCAGTGACTGGCCCAGAGTCACCCATGGCTGAGTAGGGACTACGTCTGAATCTCTAACCACTATACCACACTGGTTCTCTATTACTTTCACTTTGGTAACCATCCCATAGAACCATCTGGAATCTGATGACTTTGACAGGAGCCTATTTTGAGACAGCTTCTTCAGATCAGCTAGAACGCTGGCTGGTGAATCAGTCCAAGAAATGTTTGCAAGTTATCATGAGATAGCAATTTCCATCTCACATGTCAGTGCTGTTGTTTCTAGCTCCCTGCTGCAAGGAGACTTTGCAAGAAATCATTGCATTCCTTTCACCAAGCAAAGAGTAACTAACACACCATATTCCTTATGGCCTTGTGCTCAGCAGGAACATCCCAGTGGATACATGCCATAAAACAATTAAGCATTATTGGAAACTAAATACACTGTTCATAAATCAAGCCTTTTTATCTCCATTTAGCACCAGATTTTCTGAGTGGTAATGAGCTATTCAGACAAGAGAACCTGCAGAAAAAAGTAACAAAGGGGTGACAGCGCATATTAGGAAAACAGGCTTATTTTCGGAGCTTGTGGGCCTGCCCACTTAAGTGATTTTTTTTTCTGGTTCTATAATGATCATTTGATAAAAGTGAAGGACAAGCATGAGTGGATTTGTTTCCTTAGGAATGACCCTCAAAAAATGTAAGGTTAACAGCTCATAACAGACTCTGTTAGGAGTGAATACATGTCTCCCAATGTCCACACACACGTTTTATGTACCCAAGTCGGACTCATGCTACAAACTCCATTCAGTCATTCAAATTAAAATGTCAAAAGTCAAAATGAGTTGGTGTCCAGGTGATCAAAGAACCGAGAGGCCACCTCATCAAAGAAATGAGGCACTTCCCCTATCCAGAAAGGCCCTAGTGCTTTTAGTCAAAAAGAAAGATGACTAAGTGTGCTATTGATGCTTGATCATTTGCCTGCTTATTTGACTTCCCTATTGAATTAGTTCCTGTATTTGCCTAGCAGAAAGTCCGGCCCAGATATAATAAGCTGTAGTTTGTGGAGGTAGGTAGTCCAACACTTTCTGAAACTGGAAAGCCATCTGCCCACCTTTGTCCCTCCACCACCTCCTCAGAATCAGAGAACTCTATCTAAGCAGATGCCAATATGCAAGAGCTGGGTCTCCTCTCGACACCTATCCTGTGTGCCATCCGTTTACTGGAAGCATAAGACCAGCCTTGCTGGCTTGCTGATCATTCTTTCCCCAAATGACTAAAGCCTTGACCTTGTTTACCAGCAGTTGGCATTGCAAGGTCTGGAGCACGGGCGGCAGGCAGCTATGGCTAGAGCACTGGCAGCAGGTGCAGGGTGGAGTCCTGCAGCAGGTTCAGAGGGCCAGAGGCAAGAGGCATATTTATTTAACAGTCCAGAGTTGAAAGCCAGTGAGGTGATGAATTCAAGCAAACAGAGCTCAAGACGGCACAGTCCAAAAGCACAGACCAAAGGAATCTGGAATCTGGTCTGGAATCACGTTCTAGAGTGAGGTAAAGTCAGAAAGGATGAGTATGGACACCTGGGAGACAGGCTCAGACAAGAGGCAAGGATGGAAGCGGGAACAGGCTGGAGCCGGGCAGGCACCCGGATTCAGGCAATGCAGGAAATGAGAGCATGAGCTTGTGTTGTTGTGGAAGAAACAGCAATGCAGTGCGGCACAGCCTTTTATGCTGGTCTCCAGGGCCTCCAGCTGCACTGCATAATTGTTCCTCAGCTTTTCCCTGTAAGCACCTGCAAAGATGTTCCTGGTTCTGCAGACACTTGCAGGTGACTCAAGCTCTGATCCTCACAGGTACTGAGAAGCATACTCAGTACCTGGAGGATGTATACTTAGTAACATATAGCCAACAGAAAGTAGCTACTGATAGCCCTAATCCCCCTTTAAAGCTATCCAACTGGTGGCCATCACTACATCTTCTGAGAGCAAATGCCAGAGTTTATCTATGTGCTGTGCAAACTATTTTCTTTTACCTGAATTTCATCTTCATTTGGGGACCAAGGTTCTAGTAATAGGAGGGAAGGAGCATCCCCTCTCCTTATTCACTTTCTCCATTCAAAATGGCATGGTGAAGGTACCACCAATTCTATCACCAAACTACTGAAGTAGCAAGAAGCACAACCATTTTGCTGAAAAGTCCTTGATGAAGCATATCATTTTCTTATGCTGGTCCTCCACTCTTCCACGTCCAGATTCTTCTGACATCAGTTCATTAGGTACATGGCATCCTATGCAAAGATCAACACTGTGATGTGCATGAGAAAAAAGAATAACTGAGCCATTAAGATGACAAGAGACCTAGACATGTTCCAAGTATTATGGCAGGGTCAGATCTATGAAGAACAGAGCCATAGTGAATGACAAATACGCCCCTTGAAGTTGAACCTGCAGCATAAGCAGATAAGAGATCAGATGAGCAGAGACCTGATTTTAAATGAGTGGCTCTTTCCCTAATGTGACAGCCACTTTTCCCAAGGTTAAAAAGATAAATGACCCAATTTACTTTGCCTGTTGATTTGAATTACTGTACAAGTTCATTTTTCCAGATGATATGGGGCACATCAAAAACATGAAGGGGGAGATCTGTTATGCATAGTTAACACTGATAGGTAGTTCTTAGACTTCTTAGACAAAAGCACAAGGGATTTTAATTATGAGTTACATATAATGCAGAATGGGGATGAGGTAATCATTTCTTAATTTCTTAGTACTGGAATGTGTCAGAGTGGCCTTCCACAATCTTCTGCTCTTCAGATGCTCTGGACTCCAATTCCCATCTTTCCTGGCAATTAGCATCTGGTTGGGGCTGATGGAAGTTGAGTTCCAGAACATTTGGGAGGCATGACGGCCAGTATCCAGTGCTGTCATTTTGCAAATTCAAATTGCACTAATGGAACTCCACCAAATCCTTCCATTGTGCAAATCCTTCCATTGTGCAAACGGTTGGACATCACACTTGTGCAAGTGGATCTGCAAGTACTTGCACAACTCATTGTACAATGGGTCAAGCAATTGCAACGCACAACTTTGCTTGTGCAAATACACTCACACAAATAAAACTTTAGTCAGATTTTCCACTTGCCCATAATTTGGAACCTAATTTCCACTAGTGCAATGTCATTTGAACTAGTGGGAGGACACAATTAGATACTAACTGACTTAGTGGAAGCTTGCATAAAGCATGATTCGCCGGCTCACACCCAGAGAGTGGCTTTATCCCCACGGTGTCCCAGTGACTCCAAGAGGCATCCTCTCCTTCTGAGCAGTTGCATGCTCCAACAACCCCCATTCAGGAAGGGGGCCACAGACCGTTCCCACGCCACTGTTAGTTATTTATGCAGATGACGTGGTGTTTTGCATAGTAACAGAACCAGGTCCCTGCCACAAAAATCCAGAAACACACATTTTGACAGTGAGGGAGAGAGGCCTAGCAGGGTAAATTGATGTAGGATCTGACTTGCAGATATACTAGAAATCAGAGTTGTTGCTCTCTTTCTCTCTTTCTTGCAGTGTTTTTGAAAGCTCAGATTTATATTCCCATCTATTTTTTCCACAGTGGAATTGGATATTATTCCCTTTCATATCCTTTTGCCAGAAGACCTTTGAAATGATCATAGAAGCAATATTAAAATGCATTAGGCCTCTTTTTCCAATGGGAAAATAAATCAGGGCTCATCAAAATCTCTGTCTTTCAATATCTGCACCCATTCAATAGATATCCGTTGGACCAAAATCTTTTGCTTGTTACTGCCCAGTAAAGACAAGAGCTGCTGTGCTTTAGACACATCTATTACTTCTTCAGTGTTGACATTGTGACTAGCCCCATGGTTGAAGTCAAATTCAACTTAATATAAATATTTAACTTTAAGGAAGCTCTGAATTCCTTAAAGGTCCAGGAGTCACCTGATAAATAGATGAATAGCATAGGATACGAAGAGCTAAACGACTGGGTGAAAGGGAGTGAATGATCTAATGTACCATAGAGGCAAAGAATGTGAGCTCTATACCCAGAGGGTCTTGAGTTAGGTCTCACCCCAGCCCAAAACTTACCAGAAGGACATAGCCAACACAATGGCTGTGGCCAGACAACACAATTGTCCTTGAACTATGAGTGATTGCTGAAATGTGGGTCATTGTGTTATCTGAACCCAGCTGCACCAACACAAATACTTGTTGATGCATGGTGAACTGTGGATTGCTCACGCCGGATTATCTCAGCTAGGTTCAGACTATATGGTAACCCACATTTTAGCAACCACTCACACTCAGCGCATACTCAATGCTTGAAAATGGATTATCATACTTTTTAGGCCCAGTCAATATTCCTCCAGCCTCAAGCTGCTTTCCTCCAATTTATTACGTGAGTCTAGTTAAGACTGGTTACAGCAGGAATGGGAACCTCCGATGTCAGGGCCAAATGCAGCCACTATGGGCTCCCAATCTGGCCCTCTAAGATGTCCTAGATGGTGTTGTGACCTTTCCTTGGCCCCACATCTGTTCAATGACTCTTCTTCAGCTCTTGTGCAGTTTTCTCCCTGAAAGGTTGCAATGGGTCTCCTAAAGCTTAGTTACTAGCAGGAAGAGCTTTAAGCTACCCTATGCTGGTATACTTTGTATTTTGACCCTGCCCCCTTCAAATTCTGTCCCATGCATTACTGGGTTGCAGTCCCAAGAGGTTCTCTGAAATTGAAATTGGTCCATGGGCTGAAGAAGCTCCCAACCCCTAGAGATACTATAGTTGAAAATTTTTGAATATTTGAAATGTGCTATCTAAATGTTGGGTACCACTGAGTGGGGCAGACATGCTCTGTGAAAAGATCCTTGCTTGAAAATGTAAGATCCTGGTTTGCATCTGCAACACCTGTAGTTTTGGAGATGCAGGTTTGGGGATGACCCAAATTTGCAGCTGGAGTAGGCAATAGTTAGCTGGATGGGCCAATTATAAGTCAGTGTGAGCATGTACTTGCAGAAGCGCTTCCTTATTTATCAGCAGTAGTATAAAATGGAAGTATGCATGCTTCTTTGTACCTTCAAATATACACAAGCAGATTGTGTATCAAAGAAAGCCATCAAGCTATTCTGCAAAAGATGAGATACATGGAGACAAAAAGCTGGGATAATCCAGTCCAGCCACTGGGTTGGATCTAGATTTAGTTGCGTGCAATGAAATGCCCCTTCTTTTCACAACAGCCCCCAGAATATGCTGCACAGAGAGCCTAGGTGGCCACTTATAAATCATAAAAAGGAGGAAATGTGTCGCCCAAAAAGAGAACAGACAAGACTACTGATAAGTCTAAACCATGCATATGGTAAGTTATGGACACAGATGTGGATTTTCAAATTATTATTAAATAATACAGTACTTCTCACTATTATGTGGAAGACTGACCAGAGGACCAGCATGTCTGCCTCTTAGGTGGCTGGGTGTGTGAGGCTGATGGGAAACGGCAAAGCCCAGATCTTCTTTCTGATCGTTTTTTGGGCATGCTTGAATGTAACAAGAAGCCACCATAGTAGGCACCATTTTGAATCTTCAGGGTTAAGCAGAGACCATTATATTTTGCAATTATGTGTGTACCCAGCAAGAGTGACTTGTTGGGATGCTTGACACACTGCCCACAATCCTGATATAGCCACAATAACCCACCCTCACCAGGTTCGCGTGTAGTGTCAAACCACTGCGCATGCCCACTGCACCTTAAATATTCAAAATGGTGGCTGTGGTGGTGATAAAATGCCCCCTGGTGGTTCCTCATCACTTGGGAAACCAGACTTTGTCTAAGTCCAGGCCTAGACTGGGCAGCCCTTCAGAAAGAGGACAAGTTCCAGGCTTCATATAGAGGACTGTTCTTTGGAAATGGAGGTACATGGCACAATGCAAATTTTAGTTCTCTTAATTATGATATCTGAGATAATTCCAATCTCTTGTTAAACTATTATTTGGTGTTCCCGCTATGGTGTCATGCTATGATATTTAATATTGATTATTGATATTCTGGTTTTCACTGTCCAAATTGTGTTTAACTGTGTAATTTATGGCATTTTATGTGGTTGTTGTTTTTATTATGTGAACTGTCTAGAGAGCTATGTGGCTGCAAGACAGTATACAGAAGTGTTAAATAAATAAATAAGGTTGAAGGACCTACTAAATGCTTAATAGGAGAGAAGGATCCCCTCGAATCAGCTAGAGGGGTCTTCTGTGAGTGGAATTCTTCCATCTATGTGAGGCAAATTCTGTACTGGGCCTGGAAAGGCAACAGAGGTAGCACTGCAAAAGAGGGAAAAGAAGCTCGCAGAGGAGAAGGGCTGGCAAGAAGGAACTCCTCCCCACCGCCCCAAGTAGCACACATAAGAGGGGAAAAGAAGGATGCAGAAGCATGTAATCTCCTGTTGTAAAAGATGTAAAAGAAGGATGATTCCCCTGTTTTGTTTCAGTTTTGGAGACACTGGCACCAGGTTGTGCTAGCAACTTGGTGTCAACCTATATGCAGAGCTGGATCTTTGTTTCCTTTTAAAGGGAAATAAGAGTGATGGAGATGAGGATGCTGCTGCTAATGATGATGATGAGGAGGAGGATGTGCAAAAATATTTGCTTCCCACAGTTGGAGAACTGTTCAATAAAGAAATGCTGGAAGTGTTAAAATGTAAGTTTGTAATCCCGTTTAGACCAGGTGGAATCAGCTACTGATTCCTTACCGGGATGTTTTGTGCCAGTAACATGCTATTTTCTGCCAGAAAGAGGCCTAAAAGTATGCCTGGCAGATTCTGGATTTATGGCAAATGCTTCAATTTCCAGTTGCAACTGCAACTTAGAAAGTGTGGTTCCTTATCTGACCTTATATTGTGGTATTAGGGTTTTACTGTTGATGCCTGTAATTTTTTACTGTCTTGTTCCCATTGCTAAATAGCCACCTCAGCACACAAGCCAGGCTGAAACCTACTGCTCACCAAAGACTGCAAAATAGGTCGATGGAAGCAATACTGACCTGCCATTTAGACATTATTGGAGAAAGGCAGCACCGTATTGGAAGCAGGCGACCTCACGCCCCGGAGTGAAAATCTGCAATCAAGTCCAGTCTCAAATGCAGGATGTCTGAGCTCTTGAGAGCATTTCCTGGTACACTGAATTAAATTTAGAGCTGTTCAAATCCGTCTGTGGATTTGTACGGTTCACCTTTGACCTGGATTTGGAATGGGATTTGGATTCCTATCTTGCATTAACACCTGTGTCTTATACGTTTCATGCTGGCTAGCCATGAGCCAGAGAATAAGCAGGCAAGCTTGTGAGAGGGACTGAAGCTGTGTCAAAGTAACCAGAAAATTGACACGTCCCTCATCCTGCAGCATAAGCCCTTAACATCTGAGAAATTGCTCGCAGAAATTGACAGTCTTGACCTTACGCGATTTAGTGTGACTGCATCGCATGGATTCCCAAAACGCTGGGGCTTTGTGTCTCTTTGTTTCATGTTGACCTATTTTATGGATATACAATACTGATAGGACACCCTTTGCTGATTGCAAGGCCAAAAAGGATACCACTGAATGTGTCACTAGACAGGGAGGGACACCACTGGAACTCACAACCCCCAACAGCAGTTAAAAGGAGGAGGAAGTGGCATCCACTATGAAGCCTCCAAGAGGTCAACACTCACTTGGTTGTAAGCTAGATTTAACTATTCTAAGGCTCCATTCAGAACTCTAAAAAGTAAGCAAGCTAGTTTTGACATGTTGATGCTTCACAGTGCGCCAGGTGCCATGTTTTCCAATGTTGTTTTTAATGAAACTAATGTTCTAATGAAACTTTCTGGGAGGCTGCAGTTCATGAGGGGTGGAGGCAAAAGCCTGCCAGAGTTTCTCACCCTGGTCTAACGGGCTTCAGTCCAACTCAGGACTCATTTGTAGGGAAGGCAAAGCTTTAAGATCTGGATGGAGAGCTCTTCATCTACACTAAAGTGGAAAATCAGAAGAAAGCATAGCTGCTAGCACACATTTCAAGCAATGCCTGTTTTGGTTTGTTCCATTCCTAAATGGAGTAGCTGAATGTTCCTATCAGGATGTGCCAAATGCGCAGGACACCTTGCTTGTTCCTGGCCATTTCTGGAATCCGTGATCCCATGAACTGACCCTCATTCACATCCTGTCACGAACAAAAAAAGGCTCACACTATCTGTGGCCTCTACACCCTAAAAGTTTGTCCCAGTTTTTGGATACCACAGACCTCATTTTGCTCTCAGCAACAAGCACTGTTCACTCGAGTGGACATTTCCATCAGAGGTATCATGACCTGGATGAAGACAAAGTGTTTCTTCCCATGGGAGGCTCTGCTTTGCAGTTCTTCCTTGCCAGCCACACTGCCACACTCCACTGCCTTCTTTCCAGCTGCAGCCAGCCAGTGCTCTTTTGCCGTTGGAAGTCTGAGCAAAGTTTTCAGGGGACATGTGAGCATCTATGGAAGCTGTGTGCAAAAGCAGAGCAAAACTGTACTGTATTCTACAGTCGAATAACTACAAAGCCTATATTAGAATGCACAGGAAAAAGTCTCAGTGCTCATTTAATAGGTGCCATTGGACAGTATAAAGCTTTGTCCATGACCTGATGGCAACACGATGGATTGAATCCCACACCGATTCTCCACCAGCAGCAAGGAAACCACAAGTGAAATTGATTTCCCCTCTCACCCAGCACCTCTCCACAGGTTTCATGGACTCTCTAGAGAAGATGTGGGACATGCACAGGGACTGTGGCTGTGGAGGAGCCAGGGAAGTATGCCTGCTCCTGCGACACTGGATCCAACTGTATGACATTTGGGGAGAGAAATTGCTCCTTAACTGGGAGTGAAATTGCTCATTCTGGTGAGATGTGAATCCAGTGCCCTGACCTCACAGCTGTGCAGTCTCGGGGCAGTTTTCACAGGCAGCCCCATGCATAACCTACTGCAGCAGCCTAACCTGGAGGTTGCCAGAGCAACACATTTGTATTCACATGCGCACAAGAAAATGAAACAAAACAAAAGGGTGGCATTTGCCACTGCTGGCCTCATGGAACATGCACTCTTCTCATTTTGCCTCTGACTTTCTTCGTGTATCAAAGGCCGGTTTTTTTCCCAAATGCGTTCATATTTGAGTCACACTCTTGCACACATTTTTATAAGAATATTTTTGCTCTTTTGGTTTGCAGACTGTTGGGGCTTTTACTGATTCTCCCAGCAATGCATCTGCCTGCCAAGCTGATTCTACCTCCCACAGAGCACAAATGCCTGAAAGACGTGTGGGCTGGTGAAGCAGGAGGAGTCCTTCTCTTAATTCATTTATATAGAAAAGCAGCTTTCGCTGCATGCTACGGCTTGGGCTGACAAAGACTGTTGTGACTGCATTGCTCTGCACTCTCCCAAATGCATTAATTAAGGCTGTTACATAATGGGCCCCATCTGCCCGCCGATTCCGTGGTCAAGCCACACCTGACTCATGAGCAAGTCTGACCTGGCCGTGGCAAAACTGTGCTGCTCTGCAAGGTGAGAATGCCTGTTCTTCAAGGGCTTTCCTACACTCAATCAGACATGGCAGAAGAGTTGTGTATTAATATTCTCTAGCTGCCCCAAACAACTTGGCTTTAAACCACGGAGAGGACCCTTGTTCAAAGTCCACCATCAAATCAATGACTGTGCGTGTTAAGAGGAAGGCAAATAAAATTAGAGAAACGGAAAAGGAGAAGCGGCATTCACTGGAGAGCCATAAATGCTTCATAAATCAATATAGTTTATGACTTATATGGAATTTGGATTTTGATTTTATTGCAGTTGTAGAACTACCCTGAATAACTGCCTGATTCAGTTCTAGTGGAGGCACTTCTTAACTCATAAAAACGTTTGTTTCATGCCTAGTCTCCAGATTTTTTTTTGCTTTAGTGCTTGCTTTATAGGAACAAAATTATAACTGCAATCAATCAAGACTCCTCTTGTTCGCTTGTTAAATCCAAAAGGTACATACCAGAAAGTATGACATTTGCTGGATCTGAGGTCATGTGTATCTTGCTTTTATTTTATGTTGTCTAAAGCAAAAATGGTTGCCCTTGCTGCTAGCAAATTCTGGCATCAGCCTGACCATCCCATAACCCTGTTTTACCAATCTCCAGAGGTGTAATTTTTAATTTTTATCAAACCTGTTCACTAAAATTTCCTTCCTTTTGATTTCCTGAGTCTTTCTGGTTGGGGAGTTTATGTATTCTACCTAAAACAATCAGAAAGGCTTCTCTAGCTCCAACTGTTTTTATAGGAGTGAGTTTTAAAAAACCCAACAACATGGCTGTGTAGGGAAGTCTTTATTTATTAAAATGTCATTAAAATGCCATGCCATCTAGACAATTGTCTGAACACACTAACATGACTTTCAAGCAATCTCAGGCCTACTAATGAAAGGAAAAATTCTGCTTAAAATACCCTACACATCCTGAGTTCTACCACCAGATTGCCTTTAATCGCCTTATTTTCTAGCTATGGAACTGTGTCATCTGCCATTCCCACTCCCTTCGCTGAAAGATTTTGTGGCATTTGGTGGGTTTGAGGGGGACATGCTACTTTATTGCAGAATAAGTAAGAAGAGAAAGGGGATGGTTGCGTCTTATCATTCACATTGCTTTGCACTGGCACAAAGGTTTTTTTTTCCCCTACGTGACACACTTTTCTAGCTTACAGAAGCACCGCATGACATTAATTCAAATACATCACATTTTCCTCCTAATGGTTGGATAAAATGCTTTGGCTGAGTCTGTATGTCAAGCCACAAAGTTAACAGGATCATTTGATGCAGGTTTTGTTGGACAGGACCATGTGCTCAACTCTCCCACCTGTGCATATTGACTTCTGCATAGGTGATATGACTCTTATCTTGCACACAGAAAAGGAATGCATCACAGACAGAACAAGATTAAAAACCTTATCCTTAACTATGTCATTTCTCTCTGTGCCCGCTTCGCTCAACGTGTGCCCTCCTCCTCTCTCTGTGTGTGTACATCGAACCTCAACTTTCGCAAGTTTAACTTTCATGGACTTATTTATTTGTGAGTTTGCCATCAATAATTAAATGGGAGGATTTTTGGAGTTTGCAGACCATCAGAAGGGAAGCGAGGGGGCCTCCAAAGCACGGCTTCTTGCCTGCCCATCCAGAAAGGGAAAGCCCTCCGGCATTTCCTTGGTGCAAAGAGAAGGCGCTGGCGAGTGAAGGGAGGGTGCAGAATAGGAATGTAGTAAATGAGTCAATGAGTCCCTCTGGATCAGACCGAGGTCTGAGAGAGGGAGGGAGAAGCAACCCAGTGCACGTGTGGTCAGTAGTATTAACAGGTAACGCTTGGGGAGCGGGGCGAGGCGGTGACTAGAGATATTCACGGGTTTTCAACTTTTGTTGTGGTCCTGTGCCCCAACCCCTGCAAACGTGGAGGACTGACTGTATGTATGTGTTATATAACCTGAATTTATACATTCCAGGAAGAAGTGAGCTATTTATGTATAACCTGAAATGGTTCTCCAGGAAGAGCTGAACCATGTAACTCTCTTACTGACCATGTACTGTGGAACGGCTTGCCAGAAGAGGAGTATCAGATATCCCAGACTGCTACTTTCAAGAGGGAGTTAAAGATGTGTCTCTTCTGACAGGCCTTCCCAGATTATTTCTCAGATTAGTTTTATGCTTGTTTGTAGTAAAAAAAATAATTATTGTTGGTTTTATTGTCTTGTAAACTGCCCAGAGCCTATAGGAATGAGGTGGTATAAATAAATAAATAGCTCTGCATGGGAATTTTTCTCATAACGGAATAAGGGGAGATAAGACATGTTCCCATTTTTATTTCTTTACTATTACACATATGTCTACCACCTTAATTAAACAACAACTCCACTGAGTTTGAACTCCCTCATACATATATGATATGTGATAAATAAGCAAGTACACCCAAATAATTATCCTGCAGAAGAAAAGCACAACGCTGAAGACATTTTCACTTGTTTGCTGGACGTTGGGAAAAGCTTGTTTGCAGAAGCTTGTTTGCTGAACATTGGGAAAAGGCCTCTCTCAATTTGCTCCCAAACACTGGAATGCTCCTTGCTCAAGTTCTACAGGTCCCCGCTCTCTCTCTGTGCTCAGGGAAGGGGGACCTTTCTAACTTGCTTTTAAAGGCTTTAGTATTCTACTGGTATTTATCTACTTAACTTTATTTGTGAATTGGCTATATTAAAGAAATTTCAAACCAATGTCCTGATGACACAATTTTATTCCTGAGACTGCTTGTTGGACTAGCTACATTTTTAAGCACAGAAAACCTAGAAAATTTGTAAACTACCTAGTTTTAGTGGTAGGGAATTCAGGAGTATGGGCATTATGATGCTAAAGCACCCACTCTGAAGCATGATGGATTGAACCTTTGAATGTTCATGTTCCACCATGAGGTTATGCGATTTTTTGAAAAATTAACATTTTTGTTAAATGCCTTACATGGCTTTACAAATGCAGTGCAGAAATACAAGAAATAATAAATAAAGCAGTATGGAACTTTTTAATCCCCATTTAAAGGACTGGTGAAACAGAACAGTTTTTGAGCCTTTTGCAATATTGAATATTGGTGCCTTCCTAATATTTTGTGTACAGGGCAGGTTTCCATTTTTGTAACTCTGGCTAAAAAAAGAGACCCTCACCCTGGTTCACCACTGTCCAAACTTCCAACCAGTAAGACCGATCCCTAGAATGGTCTCCTATAAATGATGAAAAGTAACAGTGATAGCCTTATGGAGCGCTATATAACAATACTCAATGGTTGCTCTCCAAAAAGTATCAGCTAAAAGAGAAGGAACTCACTGGAGTGATTTCCCTGGGATTCCAGCCAGCTGTTTTTTCATCCAAGTGTTTCCCACTGGGGTGGGGTGTCCAGTGTGGGGGGCATAAATAGCCTTTTAAAGTTTTACAACTCTGCTCAAATGGAACCCTATCAGCTACTCAGTCGCACAATCTCAAGCAATCCAGAAGAATCAATGAAGAATTACTGCATTCCCCCAATCAATCTCCAGCTAAAGATCATCCCTCAGCACACCAAATCCTGGTCTTAACAGATTGAAGTCAGACTGAAAAAGATGGATGCAAATGTACCATCGGCACAGCTGCTTCTCCTTGCAGGCATCCTTACCCAAAAAAGGAAGACTGAATAGTGGAATATTCAGGATATTCTGTCCTAGTGGAATATTGGCCAGGCACAGTAACCCTCTACAAGCATAACTTAAATAATTTACTCCAACATGTGAATGGAGCCGGGGCCAGGCTTAGTTAATGCCTGTCTCCCAGTGTTGTCCATGTCACGTAGCCTCTTTTCTGAGTCCTGCGCATACAGCGCACATTCTGGGGCGGGGCTGTTGCACATGCTTTAGGGTCCCCAAAGACTTCCACTCAAACAAAATTCTTGGCAGTGCAGGGTTCCTCATCCCACAGCAGCCTCTGGACATGTAACTGGGCATGCAAAGGTCTCCTCATGGAGGCATTTGTGCTGTGTGTGTAGGCATCAGGGCATTGTGCTGCAAGCGGTGTGTGATGCTGTGGTAGACCTACCTGGTGTGGTCCCATCACTCATCACATGCTGGTTAAGCACACACACCATGCCCAAATTAGGCTTTCAGGTCTGGTTTGGTTCTTTTTCCTAATGGTGTCTCACCAACCACCGTCTTCAAAGTCTGAGGCATGCTCTCATGCCCCTTTTCAAAGGGACAGTAACAAATCAAGCCATAATCTAGGCAGTTGTTCCTGGATGGAATTACATACCATGTTTCTCATGCACACGCTCACACAGTCACACCACTGCAATATCTTTAAAGCCAATCATTATTACTACTGGGCCAAAATATTTTTCAGATGTGTATTTGTGAAAATGCTACCCTTTTTCCTTTAAATGAAAATAAAATGCAAGGTACCAAGAACATTGATTGATTGAGCCTCCTTTCTTTTCTGTGTCCATTTTCTTAACTTTCTTAAGTGGTGACGACTTCCTTATTGGAATACTGCATAAAGGGACACCATTCAATGAAGATCTGTGCCCTGTCAACTTTCCCAGGGGACAAATGGCTCCACATAGGCATGTCGTGTGTGTCTATGGAGGGGGTGTAGATTTTCCACACCATTTTGATCAAAAAGATCATAGTTGGTTCAAAATAGAGCTGCCAGGTTGCTGACGGGGTCGGGGCGTTATGTTCACATGACTCCAGTCCTCCATCAGCTTCACTGGCTTCCCATTGAAGTCCGGGCCCAATTCAAGGTGTTGGTGATGACCTATAAAGCCCTAAACGGCTTGGGTCCTGGTTATCTGAAGGAGCACTTACGTCCATATATGCCCGACTGCCCCTTGAGATCTGCGGGAGAGGCCCTTCTCCGGGAACCCTCCGTGAAAGAAATTAGGAGGGTAGGTACTCGGAGGAGGGCTTTTTCTGCGGTGGCGCCCAATCTGTGGAATGCGCTCCCCAGAGAGGTCTGCCTGGCGCTGTCGTTATTTGTTTTTCGACGCCAGGTGAAGACCTTTTTATTTAAACGTCATTTTAATTGTTAACAATATTTGCTTATTTATCTGGCCAGGGCGACTTCTTTTATATTTTATATTTTTATTTATTTTATATTGTTAATTTTAATTTTATATTGTTACTTTTGTATTTTATTGTATTTTATTGTGTTGTAAGCCGCCCCGAGGCTTCGGCAAGGGGCGGCACAGAAATGTTCTAAATAAATAAATAATAAATAAATAATTGCAGCAAGTAATTCACAGTGCCAATGTAGATTCTGCCAATCTACTTGTTTCTCAGGATTGCCTGACTGAGCTGCCCCCTCCACTGACCTTTACAAGGCAAGTGATGTACATGCTTGATCTAGTATGGACATGATCAGGGCAGCAGATTACAGTCAGTGCCCCCATCACCAGATCCCGAGGATCCTGTTCTGCACAGAAAAATACAGCCAGCCCACGCTCTTGCTTATATGGGGACTCACAAAACTCCCCAGGATAGCGTCATGGGGCCACTGGGACCAGGCCATCCTTCACTTGGATTGCTCTCCTGAGGTCCCTTTCACCCACCTTCAAGTTTCCCTCCTTTTGATACCGTCCTCTTTCTGATCAACATGGAGGTGCAAAAAACCAAAACAAAGGGTTCATTCAAGCACACAGGGCAGCAAATCATCAAGCTGACGTAATCCAGTTCCTGAAAACATTGCAGCACAACGTGCTGACTAAACCACAAACATTTTCCAGTTCACTTCCACTCTTATTTATGAAACAGTTTTGCGTTTGTGAATGACTGAAGGGAAATGTCACAGAATCAATACAAAAGAAAGGCCCGGAGAGAGCTTTTATAAAGAAGCAAGAAGTTTATTTATCCTCAAGACTTCATCCCAATTGACATGTTATGAATAAGCCAAATCAGTCCATCAAAGCAGTCACTGGTGACAAGACTGTTACTCATTTCCAGTGCAGTCTACACTGGCATGCAGGGAGTATATTGCTAACCCATGGTTTATTTAACCCTGCTCAGCTGCCAGGGTTTGTCTGGCAGATGACCTGAAATCCCATACGAATTATGAGAAAAGGAAACTACTGTACAGATTAAGCTGGTGAAATGGGAAGGGACAAAGATCACCACCTGCTTGTCCCATCCCTGGCTAGAAGCCCTCCAATGTCTGTTTCACACACTCTCAGTACTTAAGACATTTGCTATTTCAACATGCAGACTCTGGATCTACAAAGTTCCAGCTGCTGAGCCCTGCCCAGATCTAGAAGAAATGCAGGTAAGGCAGTTGCCAAAGAGAAGCTTCCTTCAGCTTTTTCAAAACCATGAGCAGAATCTAATGGGGTACTTACACCACCATCAATCCTCTAATGTGCTGTTAATTCTGAGGCACAAGGGGAACTCTGTTCTTGTGCTTAGTGCTTCTGTCGTAATCCAAAATGAGCAAGAACACTAATTTCTGGAAGGAATCAGGTGGCAAAGCTCATATGAGTTCTGCCAACCTGTTCCCTTGCAGGAACAGGGGTTTCTGCTTGTTGGAAGGCTTTCCACAAGAAGCATTAAATTGAGTGTGGGACACAGAATAATCAATTCAAGTTGTGACAACCCAGATTCAGGCTGGACATCAGGAAAAGCTTCCTCACTAACAGAGCAATACAACATTGGAACCAGCTGCCTAGAGAGGCGGTGGGCTCTCCCACACTCGAGACATTCAAAAAGAAACTGGACAGCCATCTGAGTGGGATGGTGTAACGTGGTGTCCTGCAACAGAAGCAGGTAGGACCCCTTCATGGCCCCTTCCAACTCTACTATTCCATGATTCTGTTGCCTCAGCAGGGTGCCCACTGGCACAATGGAATTGGTGTGAAAGTTAGACCATAAGGAAGGCTAACCGCTGAAGAATTGAGGCCTTTGAATTTTGGTGCTGGAGGAGACTCCTGTGAGTCCCTTGGATTGCAAGGCGATCAAACCGGTCAGTCCTAGAGGAGATCAACCCTGACTGCTCTTTAGAAGGCCAGATCCTGAAGAAGAAACTCAAATACTTTGGCCACCTAATGAGAAGGAAGAACTCCCTGGAGAAGAGTCTAATGCTGGGAACAATAGATGGCAAAAGAAGAAGGGGACAGCAGAGGATGAGGTGGCTAGGTGGAGTCACTGAAGCAGTTGGTGTGAGCTTGAGTGGACTCTAGGGTATGGTGGAGGCCAGGAAGACCTGGAGGAATGTTGTCCATGGGGTTGCGATGGGTCGGACACAACTTCATGACTAACAACAACAACAACATCTTTGTTTCCAAACTCAAACATTTGTAAGCTTTGTGAGAAACTGTTTTTGGATATCCATGTGGAGGCTGCTACAGCTCTGAGCTTTGCTGTCACATCGCGCAGTTCCTAAAACATATAACATAGACAGAAAGGAGAGTCTGAAATATTTAGGCAGCTGACTACCCAGAATCGGATGTCAGGCAGCAGAGATGCAGCAGGCTTTTGGGAAACTCACGATTTGCAGCAGTTAAAAAAAAAATAAAATAAAAGGTTTGGAGGAAATAAATCCGAGCGGTGAATGACCCAAACTTATACAAGAAAGAGGCACAGAAGCATAGTGGCAGCTGAGGAGTGGGGATAAAAAACCCATAATATGGGAAATTGAGCATCCTGACATGACTTGGTGGTTGCGGTCCTGAACAGGAGTGCTGCGTGCTGCAAGATTTGGTTTTGGGCCCCACTTATTCCTTAAGAATTCATTCCCATATTTTGTCTTTACTCTTCATTCTCCTCCACTTTCAAACATTTGCATCTCGCCCAGGTTAGATTAGGAGTTGCTTATTGAACTGCTTTGCTGTTCTTACTTCGAAATCTTATGAGTCTTTGGCAGGCGTATTACATGCAATCTTCAAGAAAAGGATGGCCTGCTGTCCCTCCTGGCACAGCCATACATCAAGCTTGCATGCTGAGCCACCTTTGCTAAGCTGGAAAGGGGCGGCCTGCAGCCAGTGGGGGGCCACATGTTGGAGCTCAGCACCGGTGGGCTTGATGGCCTTCCTTGCAGGCCCCTTCCAACCATTCTGCTCCATTCTATTCTGACCAGGGACTGCAGCTGGTCCCCTGGCGGCCTTTGCAACTCCCCGTGAGTCTCGGACACCCTTACATTCCGCTGTGGGAGCAGCCCCTGCGTGGAGCTACTGAAGGGCCTATCTTGAGCCCCTTGATAGTGAAGGTAGGCAAGATGGCTGGGAAAATGGCCTTCCCCTTCCAAAAATCTCCTGGCATGGTTCTCGAGAGGGCCTCTTAGCCCTGTGGCAAGCCCTTATTGTGTGGGCACTGCACTAGGGCTGAACCAGATCCAACTCTGTCTTTTCAAAAAATAGTTTTAAACAAAGAATTCTCCCTCCCCCTCTCCCACCTTTATGCCACCTTTATATCAACTGTCATCGTGGAGTTTGACAGTCCAGATGCCTTTTAAAAACATGTTTGAATGCCTTCCTAATCTTCATGCTCAAACTGGCCACATTCAGTCACTTAGGCTTCAAATAGCAGCTCTGTTCAGGCTCCTTCACAGACAGGATACTAAACAAAATATCCCAGTTTACATACCAAATATGCAAAAACTTAAAAGGGTAACAGAAGGAGGATTGGTAGAGGAGGGGATACCCATTTAACATTGTACCTTATAATTAGGTCCATTCAGATGTAATTTGAATGCTTGGAGGGATCACATGGGCCTGCTGACACACGCTTATTTTAAGGCCAGGAGTCTCTATGCATAAAAGTGTAATTGCGGGTGCTGTTTTCCATGCAAGCAGAAGCCCTGAGAAAGCGGGGGTTCTGTTAGTGTGTGTGTATGTGGGAATCCTTTCCCTACAGGATTCTCCACGGATGTTAGAATGTTGTTAAATTAATTTCTTCTTCCCCATGACCTGTTTTTTAATGCCAGCACCCAGTCTTTGAACATGCATAGTAATAAAGAAAGGAAGAATTTTCCTCACCGCTTTAAAAACATGCTGTGGCTCCAAGTAACCCCGATGAAAAGAGTGGGACCCCTGTGCAGACCTGTGTCCCGTGATCTACATGTTCAGGAACCGTCTTCTGGCATGAGAGCATTACCTCCATGTCCTCACACTGGCCCTGGGCTTCGCTCTGCTTCCAGGCCGCAGTAGTTACTGGCTCTGCTGTGTCAGCAAAGTTCCTGCACTGAGTCTTGCATGGGCCCACTAGGAATGGGTTCAGCAACTCTCTGAATGCGCACACCCACATGCCCATATGCACACCTACAAGAGAGGCAGGATTACAGTACTCCCTCCCTCTAGGGAAGCCCATCTGCCCCACCACCCTGCTGCCCATGGGCAGTGGGTGAAATAATGGGGCATTGGCTCTGGTGATCTCAGCTGCATCTGACCCCCTTTCTTAGCTGGTTTTTTGGCCACGTGTGCTTCACCTCCTTCTATGCCCCCCACCCCCAGATAGGCCTGAGGTCTTTTTTGTAATGTTTTTCCAATACTGAAAGCCCTCCACTCCTTTGCCCATGCATTCCTTTTATGCATTGGGGTGTCCTAGGAAACACGGTCATGTAAAGGGGGGGGGGAGATTAGAGCGTAGGGGAGTTAGCAAGTGTTTTCTTTTTTTGGTCCCATGGAATTCAACCTTTGATCTTTCAATACCAGCACCACACCTGCCATGCCACACAGAGAGACCAAATTCACTCAGTATAGTTAAGTGGTAAAGTGTTTTCTTAGAGGGGATCAGACACGTGCGCGCGCACACATACACACAAACACACAATTTCAGGGAAATTTGAGGGGCTTGCAACAGCTGTACTCAGGAACCAGACATCCTGGAATCTACATATGTGGCAGAGGTGAGAAGGGGTTTGGTGTATGTACCAGCATATACAAACAGAAAACATCCATGTGAGAGGAAAACCTGATGGGGTGTAAGTAGCACTCCTTTGTGGGCACAAAGGATGTGCAGACCAGATGGGACATAGCTGCTGGACATGCTTGCAGTTGTGTGAGGCGAACTCATGGCTCCAGGATCCCTTCAATGGGCTTGTCCAATGCCCATTTAGAAACACTAGGCCTCTTGATTGCACTTGACTGCATGGGGGTTTGCCGGAACCTCCCTTTGGATTGCACTATTTCAGGTTGTGTGTTGGAATGTTCCCCACCTGCCCAAGGCTGAAATTGATCTTTGTGCATACAAAATTGGCATCTCCAGCAGAAGGAGAATTCTCTGTGGCAGAGCAGGACTATATGTGCCAATATTTATATACACACACACAAACACACACACACACACACACACACACACACACACACAGAGGGAGTATTCAGATATATAGAATGTAGAATAAATGAAATACGTAGTGCACATGCATAAGCATTTGAATTCGATGCTGCTGGCCCTGTTAAAGAAAAGGGATCCATGAGAGGAAGCCTGCAGCCTTCTTAGTGAGAGAGCGGATGTCACAAATGGCTGTCCTCTGCCCCACTCCGCTAGAGGATGCTGCAAACTATGAAAGGCATTCCACTGTAAGTGCTAAAGGCCAAAGACACCATCATGGCGAGAAACATGATGGCTGTCTAGACTGCATTTCAGAGTCTTTGCAGGGAGCCATGGAAAAATGCTCTGAACTCCGTTGCTTTGATGCTCGTGCAAGAGTGAGAAAAGCCGTGTGTTCCTCCAGTGCTGTGAGAGTCCTGAAAGACCAGTTCTTTGATGACAGAGAGCCCAGAGGTAATTATATTGCTCTGTAAACATACCAGCATGCATGTGAGGAATTTGGCTCGTCTTCTGAAGATGCAGTGGTTGATACCAGTCCTTCACATATTTCTTGTGAGAGATGTTAATAGGAGTCTTTTGAGGACTTGGTTGGAATGAGGGTGCTTCCAGAAAAAAAAGCTCTCTTATTGTGCAATCACACTGCCTTGAATGTGAAGATGCTTTCTCTTTCTTCCATCTTTTTTTTTACTAGAAAAACCCAGTAAATTGCCAGGAGGCTCATGGAGAGATTCTGCCTGAGTAGTTCTCACATGCTTTGCATGCAGAAGGTTCCTGAGTTTGTTCCCAGGCATTTTTACACAGGGCAGGAAAATTTCTGCCTGGAACCCTGGAGAGCTTCTGCCAGTCAGTGTTGACCGCACTGAGGTAGATGGACAAGTGGTCTGATGCAGGATGAGGCCTCTTCAATGGAACTGAGTGCAGTGGGAGCCCCAGCTTGGGTGGAGAGGGCCTCAAAATTTGCAGAGAAGAAACTATGGCTCTCTCTCTCTCTCTTTCCTGACAAAAAACACTGCTATTGGCATATAAGAATTTAGTTTATTGTTTAAAGTACATAATCCAGGCAATATTGTAGAAAGACTATAAGAAAGAGCCCTTTATTAGCAAGACTCACTTGGCCTATAATCCTTATTAATGCAGGGTCTGGCAGCTGCAAAAAGACTGCCCGGAATCTCAGGGTTTCCTTCAATGTGTCTGGGCAGATATAAGCCTTGCTCATTAAAGTAACCTGATTGGGTTCATGTACCTTGAAAGTTTTTTCATAGCAAAATGCAATACTAGCAGCACAGGGAGGAGACGCCCCACTTCTTTTGAGAGGGCCAAAGCAGCTGCAAGGGTGGCTGAAACCAACAGGATTTTCAAACCATTCTTGGATGTGGAAATCTTACAGTTTGTTCCTTTTTAAGGGACAACAACAACAAAGGTGCCTGTTGTCCCTTTGCAGCTGATTAGCAGCAGCAGAAGTGCCAAAGGGTTTCTCTTTGCCCCCCTGGCACTCAGAGACAGATAAATAAATGTTCCTGATTAGAGAACAGAAAGTAGATTAACTTGTGGGTTTGTCTTACTCAAACTGGGGCATCTGCTCACATGTTCTGCTTGGACACAAGCAGCCCTTTGTGGTCACATGTACAAACACACACACTGTGGTTCTTTGTTGTTGTAGACAGGGTGTCTCTTTGCTCTCCAACCTGGCGCCCTCCAGAAGTGTCAGGCTGCAACTCCCATCATCCCCAACCATGCAGTTGCAGTCCAACATGTCTAGAGGGCTCCAGATTAAGAAAGGTTATGCTAGAGTGACTGAACTATTCGCAGGTCCTTCTCTTTTCTCCTTGGAACTCTGTTTCACCCCAAGCTCTGGCAGTGAATGAAGGCAGATGCTCAACACACATTTAAAATTGCCTGTGCTTTTTATTTTTCTTTTTTTTTTTAAAGAATCTTGCTTGGGAAATCCAGGACTGGAAGCTGGCAAGGATGTGAGACAAAGGTTCATCAGCCAGATACACACACCAGTCAAAATGGCAATCTTGGTTTAAGATAATATTATTGTCCCGGTACTTGAATTTTAAAATGAGGAGTACCCACTTTTCCCGCATGCATCTGCTGCCCTGGGGCCAGCTAAGGCTAATCTCAGAGGTATGGCCTTGTTTGTTGGCTGTCAGTGGTAATGGGAAACTACAGTTTGTGTATGTCCAAAGGTGCCCCTTGTTTTGCACAAATTCATATATTCTGGGCTGAATCCTTGACTTGAAAACAGGTTTCTTTGCAGATTGATGTAAATGGTTTTGATTTCTTTCCTAACTGGATATTCCAATTTTAAAACAAGTGAGGGCATACCTTTTCCCCCC